>NC_136430.1:333330999-333810999 GCF_052849685.1 Lactuca virosa
GTATGTATTCTGCAACTTTTAACTCTAACTCGTATTGAGTTTAGTTCATATCTATGAAACAACACAGGCTGTCTATATCTAACTTTTCCTGACTATATAATGATGAATGATTCCAGTCTCTAAGGTTAAGAAAAGATAGTTTAAAGGCTTTTGATTCATTCAGAGACATTATCAAACACGTTGAATGCTGACGGATTCGGATTCCAATGTGATCTCTAACTCTAAATAGTTGGTCCTTACCCTAAGGACATTGCTCAATATAAAAACAACCCACCAAAAATGCAAGTCCGGATCAACTAGATCAAGTATGCCGTAACTCGTAAACTTATAACCTAGATTTTGTTCACCAGGACACAATTGTAAAAACTGCAGGTTAAATGACTAAAAAAACCCTCTAAATTATAATAAGAATAACTTAGAGCAAGAGATGATGAATGTAAAAACATCAACTGCTGCTAGAAAAAAGAAGATAGTAATCCTTAAAACCCAATTTTGAGCCTGCTAAAACAGTGAAACTTGTTCGTCTCATTTAGAAATGGAAATTGGTGAAAGAGATGACAATCACTTTTCGATACCCTGTTGCAAATACTGTATAAGATCATAGCCAGCAGTAGTCCATTTGTTATAGGCATCCTCACATATATGAATCATGTGATTTGCAGCTTCTCTTTCAGTCATCTCTGGACGAAATCTTTTTCTCAAGTTCCCAATGGGATCTCCTCTGCTAAAACAAGGCAACCCGCTTTCTACCATCATCAATACCGTGTTTATAATCCCATTCATATACCGACGTGCAGTAAGGTAACCCTTAACACACAAACTGACAATAAACCACAACACAGCACCAGCCTATTATTATTATTATTATTTCACTTATTTGATTAATAGTGTTAGTTAGACACCAAATTACCTTTCAAATAAATGCCAAGTATCACTTTTCATGGCACCAGATGGATCAAGTAACTGAGTCATCTCATGACTCAGTTTAAAATGAGCACTTTCAAACCGCATGTTCCCTCCAGGTGATATCTCGAAGATGAAACCAAAATCAATATGGACAAGCCTACCTACACTGCATCCATAAACAATTTTTTATCTGTTTATCAGTTTGGGGACTCATTTTTTATACAATAATTTATGCTGTTACCTTACCTGTCAATTAAAATATTTCCATTGTGTCTATCTTTTGGTTGAAGCAACAAGCTGGCAACAGCATAACCAGCGCTACTCACAATAAAATTCTCACGTGCAGTTTCAAAACCTGGAGAACCAACTGGCCCGTAATCCTGTTGAAATATTTCATATAAACCGCCATCTGTCGTCTCACCCATTTGGCTTCTGCTACGTGAATTTGGCACAACCTGCAGGGGTAAAACTGGAAATTATTCATTTATTACAAAAACTACAAAAAAGAATATATATATATATATATATATATATATATTGAAAAATCACGTGCCTCGATTATGCCTCTTTCTGGGTCGGTTGGAAGCACTCCGTACGGATATAAATAAAGAGCGAGTCCAACCCCTTCAAATATGTCTTTCAGAAGTGAGATTACTTGTAAAGCAAGCACGTCTTGTCTACAGTCGTCTCCAACCTACATTACATAAAGATAATCATTTAATCATGTGATATGACACAATCTGTTGTATCTAATTATTTAATAATGAAACCAAGGTTTATAGGTGATGTCTAATGAAGAAGTAAACGCTTGCCTTAAAAATACAAGCTTGGGGTTTTATATCTTTTGGGTCCCCATCTCGATCAGCCACATCAAAAGTGATCATAATTGGGACTTTTGCTGCTGACTGTAAAGGGATTCCACTATTGACCTGAATACCCCTCACAAACTTACTAGGAGCTGTAGGTAGATAACAATCATCTCCAGGTAACTGAATTTTTTCCAACTCTCTGTACCCATATCGTTTATAAATATTAATAACCAATAAACTATATGCTAAAAACAGGAAAACATAAAATTTAATCAATATAATAGAAACAACTGAGAGATACCTCTTGATGCCAGCTCTCCTTTCTTCTTTGGGGAGTGGATAGAGAGCACCTGATATTGAGGTGACTTTTTCAAAGAAATCAAATTCTCTGTGAAACACTTCACGTGCCTCGGGGGTAAAACCGTCAATAATGTGGTCTCTAACAATGGGCAGTAGAGCTAGAAATTCTTGTGTCTGAGAAGGACAAAATGGTCAGAACTCAGAAATGTTTGTAAATCATAAAAAACAAGTGATGTAGTGCAAAGCAGACATAGGTGATAAGACACATTTACCTTTGCAGTTATTACTTCTTTACCTTCTGGTGCACACGTCTCCCCCTGTGATCAATAGACATATATTGAAAATAGGCTAAATTACATTTATCGTCCCTGTGGTTTAGCAAAAGTTATGGATACCACGACCATCCCTGAAACTAGTTTTTAACCGCGATCGCCCCTGTGTTTTCATTTTATTTTTGTTTCGATCTCTAACTTGTGTAAAATGACTATTTTACCCTTATTTCCTCCCTCCCTTATTAACCCTCTGATCAGGCAAGCTCCCTAAGTCTCGATGATTAATAACGATTACAATAATAAACAAATAGCAAAAGAAATTACAAAAAACAAATAAGGGCGAAATAGTCATTTTACATCAGTTAGGGACAAAAACTAAAACAAAATCATACTACGTGGAAAACAAACGTAATTTTTCCTTGAAAATACCTGTAACTGCCAAATTAGAATATGTGCAAACACGTCACTCCTTTGAGCAGCTCTAAGCAAGTATCCTTCAACCAACTTCTGCAATTTTGAGGCAATAGTGAATTATGTAAAATTAAAGGGCGTGACAATATATTAAAAAAAGTATAGGAGAGAAAGGGAGTTGTTGCCAATACCCACCTCATCATCGTACCTCAAAGCTTGAATGAGCTGGGGCATGAAAAAGGTTACTTTGGAAGGAGGGTAAGATTCCAATACCCTGAGAATATAAGCCATGACACGTGGATGACCTTTGTATGCTGGAGTAAAGAACTCTAAAGCCATTGTAATAGAACAAGCAGCCCAGTATGGTAATTGTTGCAAAAGAGGAGAATTATCATCCACAGCCTTAGGGGTCACAAAATATGGTAAAGCCTCAGGTATGCTACGGATTTCCAAGATATGTGTCTGTAACATTTACAGAAACAAACATGTAATTACATTTACAAATATAAGATAAAAAGAATTCAACCTTTAAATTAGCTGATAGCTGACCTGAACCAACTGAGTAATCTCTGCCTTTAGACAAGTATTTGTTGGAAATCTAGCCCCCAAAGAGAAAGCAATCCGAGGATCAACAGCAAATGCAGTTCTTGCATACTCAACCCATTTCTCTGAGGTAATTTTTGGCCTATAACATGTGTTCTCTCTACAATTCATGAGAATATAGTATTTTATTATGAATAACTAATAAAAGATGAAAGAGATGTCACATGTTAAAAAATTGCAGTTGATGAAATTACTTGTAGTTAACAGGTTGGGCCCAAACTTCAAGCCTGTCAGCTTCATGCTGGCATAACATTAAAAGTAGCTGCTTCCTCTTATCTCTACAAGCTGCATAGTTCTCCATTGGTCCCCAAACAGGGTGACACTGATCCTTCTGAGATTGTTCATTGTTAATTAAAATCATAAAACACAACAGGATAAATGGCAATATCAGTGTCTTACCATGTCAAGCAAAGATCCCCCATATTCGCCACCCAGTGCTTTTGGATCATTTTGGAGATAGTGAACAAATGAATTAACAGATTGAGCCTCGCTGTGTGCAAAATTTCCATGATCATGTTCAAACCATTCAGGTTCATAAGCAAACCAGCCTAATGCAGCCCTGCAGTCAGTTTCAGTTTTCCACTTCAGAATTTAAATTAAAAGAAAAAAGTTATATTATGAAGAAAGACGAGTAGAATGTAATACCGATAAATCCCATCTTCCAGCAGCTGAATTCCCAATCTAACTTTTTGTAGGTTCCCTTCATACTGGCATGCGCAGAATTTAAGTCCAAGCAGCATGACTGTGAAAAACGTACCAGCAGCAGCTGGATGGTGTGAAAATTTCCATGGAAGTTTGGTGGTCCCTTGTAACATCCTGCCAAGAAGCAAGAGTTGTACCAGACTATCATGTCGTACTACCTGTAAAAGCAAAGAGGAAAGATCAGAGAAGAAAAGAGTACGTATATAAATCAAATAGAAAACTGTTTACGTACCTCAAAACGGTCAATGAAAAATCCGATCCATAGCTTATGTGCTAGAATCTGTTCAACTGGATCCTTTTCAGGCGGTGATTCGGGCTCACTAGGTTGAAGATGAGGCCTTAACTTGGCAGCTGGTCCAGAGAACCTCGTGTCAGATGCAAACAGACCTCGCTTGGTATCGATTGTCCATAACCATGCATCAACAAGCTCCGCGAGTACCACAGGGCCCAATTGAGGAGCAGCAGAAACTAACCATGTCCATATGAATATACCAGTCTCCATAGCATCGATTGTAGAAATGTACGCCGGACACCAGCAAAGAAGCCGGAGAAGTTGCGAGAAGCTCTCCACATTTGTTTTCGAATCCGCATCCTGAAAATCGAAAAGGTTCATCCAACATTTATTTATCAGACTTCTTCGTCAAAATTGGTCAACATGGTAGTCAAAGGCGATGGTATGTTTACAATACCAGAGTCGAGAGGAGCAGTGCAGCCGCCTGGGAGCATGTTTCCCGGAATGAAGCTTTGTCCACTTCGCCGCCTTTTTCTGCACCGGAAACAAATTTTTGAAGAAGACGGACAAATTTATTAAGTAGTATCGAACCGAAGGACTCTTTTTTGGGCTGTGGTGGTTGAGGAAAAGCTCCGGATATCAATCTTGAAAGACCACTAGCGCTAGGAGTTGGTGTAGGTTCAAAGTCATCATCTGCTTTCTCCATATTCTCATACAGCCTTGTCATGCCAGCAATCTCTCCAGAATGATTACATTTCACCGTGGCACTAACAATAGCAGTGCCAAGAACTTCGATATTGAACGCCTCTGTTAGATTGAGATTTCCTCCTGATGAAGCAGCTGCTGCAGCCATCACTGCCGGGATATTTGCAGTTTTTGTGCCATTCCAGCAATCGCTTTTGCCTGTACCGATTCGTATCTCGGACAATAGAGAAACAACATCTGTCGTTGGCTGTGCTCTTTGCCATGTGTTTGCTTTACAAAGTTTCTCCTGAAGAAGACCCTGGCTTGTGCATGGAGCGTGTGATAGGGAAATGATAATCCATTCGCGAACAATTTTTTGGTACAATGAGCGAACAGAAGCTATCCAGGTAGGATCACTAACAATAGCTGCAGGCGGATCATTATGGACAGAGAATAGGAGAAAATCCAGACAAGATGAATTCCACAATATCTGCAACCATGTGATGATGTGATCTGGAATGTTGAGAATAAATCAAAGGAAAGTATTGAATCAGGGCAAATACAAGATGATACCTGTGGAAATCTATCCCTCAGTAGAGACAAGAGTTTAACTGAGACATCTCGGATGTGTTCATCTCTCTGAGACATACTCTTTATGAGAAAACATGCATGGACAGCGAGAGTCATCTCCTTAACATCCATAGCATATCCTGTCTCAAATACTTGATCCTCCTGAACCGATTATGAGCATTAAACATTAGAGGATGGATTTTGTCTTGATCAGAAAAGGAAGGAAAGGAATCGAATTAAAAATTACCAGCCATGAGAGTGATGTCTCAAATGCACGGTGGACAATGGCCATTAAGCACTGGAAAACAGCAGGTGCAAGATTTGGACTTTTGAGATACTCAAAAGCGCAGCTGAAGGCACTCCTGGAAGCCATAGAAGTAGGACCACAATTAAGGAGTCCACCATTGCTGCTAAACCGTATTATTTCCAAAATCGCAACTGCAAGAAGATAAGTCGCCTTCACTCCTGAAAAATTTTCAGCAAAAGAAAATTAAGCAATCTTTTCACAAACAGAAGTAACCAAATAATCTTACGAAAGCCAACAACAGATATACCTGAAATCGTGCTCATTGCATAAACCTCAACGCGCCCACCTAAAGCAGCAGAAAGTGCTGCTCTTTGATTTGCAGCAGCTTTTTCGTTTCCACTTCCTCGACGACTACCAGGGTTGTGAAGAGCATTAAGTTCCAACTCATCTTCAAGCCATTTCACAGAGCTAACCACCTAACGATATGGGTGAACTTAGTACTGAATGACAGGTTTTTATGATTTGATTTGAATTGAACTTATAACTTTACCAGGGGTGGGGTCCCTTGAGAAATACGTTGAACGGAAGAAGACCACTGAGGACTCCACATGTAAGGTCCACTTACAGCTTGAAGAGCGACTGCAGTCGTGTTCCCTGTAGTGTTCAAGGTTGTAGAATTTGGCTTCGTTGGTGTAACTGGAGGCGCTAGACCAAAAAGAGCGATGTAGAACCATAGGTTGCGGAATAACTTCAAAACGGAAGGTTCAACGTCTGCTGTAGGATCAAAATCAGAACATATTTCAGCCACCGCAGGAAGTAATGGCCCTAGAAAATCAGCTCCGCTGCTGCATAATTCAAAAGAATATGGTTTTAGAATACTGTGGATCGTTAATCGTAGTCGACTACTATTTGTAAAAATGAAACAACTTATACCTTCCACTTTTGGACTCCGCAGCCAAGCCGACATCTGAGCATAATGATAAAAGGCGCTGACGATAGTCAACCCGTAGTTGACCATTTGTAAGGCCTCTAGCTATTAATTCAAATCCTGCGGGAAGAGTCTAGAATTAATTGAACAAATGAGCATCTATCTAGGATAATATTGGTTGACAGTAAACTTTATTCTAGGTTTAACAAGTTGGAGTTCATAAAACAATGACACCCATGCTTATTGATTAATGGCTAAATTAATAAAGCTTGCATGTCACGGTTTTCTATCACTAAAATGAATGTAGGAGTAGGGTATTTACGTAATTCCAACAATACATACCTCAAGACGTTCTGTATTAGCTTCTTCTGACAACTTATCGCTTTCAGCAGATCCTATGCTAGTAAGTTTGCTTAAGTAACTTCTCATCATTAGCACAACAACTTCACGATACGACTTCTCAAAACCTAAACTTGCCATGCGAGAAACCGCATCAAGAATCTACAAAAACAACATAAACAAATTCAGACAAAATATAATGCTTTTGTAGAAAAAGAAACAAATAGTTCAAGGAATCATACCCTGAGGCGCAACGATCCAGGTGTTGAAGCATCACCCTCCTCTAGATTTTCAATGAATAATGGCAATATTGTGTCAACCACTTCAGGTTTATTAACTTGTACATTTAGCTCTGCAAGCAAGCGGATGACATTCAGCTGTATGGTAGGAACAGCCTTCTTATCTTTAGCATCCTGAATTAATAAATACAAGTGGTAATAATTATACATAACGATGATGTTCCAATGACCAATATATACAACTTTGAAGACACAATACATATACAACAAACCTTTTCCTCATAATCATTGTGTTCACGAATGCTTGTAGCTAACCCCATGATAAATGTATCCACAGGAGCCCGATCTTTGGTCCATCCATATTCAATTATCTCACAGCTTGTCTTTAAAACACTATCAAACATAACTCCCGGACTACTTGCCACAGTGTCAGCCTACTCAAACAATCATAACAAAAATAAGCAAATCATGAACAAGAATTAACCAAACTAAGATGAAGACAAGAACTGGTAAAAAGTAAAAAGTATCTATGTACCTGGGCACATGTAATTAGCACAAGTTGTTTGAATCGAATTAGCAGAACCCTTAGTAGATGACCTCCACGTGAAAAAGCAATTTTGGAGATGCCATCAAGCAATGAGATGAAAAGATCTTCACATGTCCTTAACCTACGCCACACTGAATACAGACAAGCTTCTGCAGCTTCTACAAGGAAAGCAAGAGCTCCATGCAACAGTTTCTTTGATGACTTCCCATCTAACTCACATGAGACATGGCTTCTAACTTTTAACTTTGCTGCAGCTTTGTAAACAGAAAGCTTTGTATTAATCTTAGCTTTCAGTGCTGCACCCTGTTCTGTCCAATCATGCTTCCTTATCTGCCAACAAAACTACGCTTCATATTTGTTTCTAAAGCTGTTCATATGAATAAATTATGTTTGATGATTTTTACCTTTAGAAAAGCAGTCATCAATCGGAGTTGATCCTTTGAGATAAGGCGTACACGTTCTAAAAGCTGGGTATCAATCTGAACTTTATCAAGAATGCGCTCAATCAATTGGAAGGCAATCTCTTGTTTCTCTAATTGCTCCATAGACTCTTCGTTGAAAGATGAAACTCCCTTACTATCTCCATTAGTTGACGAACTAGAAGCAGGTGAAGTAACAATGGAATCAAGTAAAGATGTAACCAGTTTGTTGGCATCTGCAGGCATAATCTGAGGAAAACTCTCTGACAACGCGGATAAGAAAGCCCTAGAAATTACTGAATCGGAACTCCTGTCATTGTCATTGAGAGCAGAGAAGACAATACCTCCCATGAAGCCTGCAACTTCTGTACTAAAATCCTGATACAGTTCAGTTGCTTTAACGACGTACCCTAAGAATTCGTTGTAAAATGAAGCAATGGATGCGTTTGGAAAGGACTTAGGCCAAAATGATTGGGCAAACGACGATGGGATCGAGCGAATGAACTCCAGAACCGTATTCCGAGGGCTTGAATCGTCGTAATTAGGGCATTTGGAGATGAATCTGGCCGTTGCAAGAAGAGCATTGAGTTGGAACCGTGAAATCCGAGGAGAACCGGAGAGGAGCGACTCCGGTGCAGGGCATCGTTTGCAAATCCAGGTAATTTTGGCGGAATATTGATTAGGATTATGCGAGATCAAGTCGCAAAGCTCCGTTAATGCCTCCATTGTCAACAATTAATCAAAAATAGGAAAATAAAAAAGTCGTGATTCAATCAAAACTGCATACGGCATTGAAGGATTGCACATCGATGAAATTCAGGGTTCTTCTGTGTTAATTTTGCTACTGATATATTATTGCATGCAAAATAAAAGCTTTTTTTCTCGCAATTCTACAAACTCCAAATACGTTTGTTTCTCTCATTTCATCCGTTTTCCACGATTCCAAAATAGACCTGTTTGTCTTGTCCGTTTTTGTAGATAATGAATAAAATCCACAAAACTCCTACCACCCGTTGCTGCCGTCAATAATCAATATCCTCCTGCTCGACTTCTCCGTTGGCCGCCATGAAAATGCTAAGACTTTTGATCAAGATACGAATAAGAAAAGTTAACGTTACTGTCAGATTTGTTCAAACTTCCCCGTCATGGCCATGGGTGCTTGTGATTGTGAGGCAGGGGTTCACAACTTCACATACATGTCAAAAGCTGCAAAGGAACTGAATCGTTCATGAATCTAACTTTAGATTTGATTATTTAATAAATAAATGAGCAAGATAAACAAACGAACACACGATAAATGGTCTCGTTTATTTTATTTTATTTTATTTTTATTTTATTTAATAATTTGTGAAAAATAAAGTTACAAAATTAATTAAATTTTCATAGTAAAAATTTATAATTATTAATCAATTGTTTTAAATAAATTATTAATTAAAAGATGTATCAAAATTTTAAAGTTATTATAACTTTAAATTTAACATGTAATTAAAAAAGTAAATTTGAATTTTGAAATTATTTGTCTAATATATCATATAATTAGAAAAAATAAATTTTAATTTTGAAATAGTTTGCCTAATATATCTTTCTAACACGTGGCATAATATTAATGAAAAGTTGTATTAAAATGACACATGACAAAGAGAGTAAACCATTATTTTATTAGAACAGGGAGAGAAGATATTATATATGAGAAAAATATGTAATATAATCATTTTTTAAAGTTATTTTATTAGAACACGGAGCCTTCTCAGCCGCCACTTCCATGTCGTTGATTGCACGACCGTTGTCGGAGCCGGGAACCACCAGTCGCGTGCGGCTGTCGCCGTTCTACTGCCGATGAAGACGAGGAGTTGACGACCGGTTGCTGCCACACCTCCATCGTTCTCCTTCTCCTTCTTTCTGTCACCACCCGTAGCCGCCTGTGTCGATCGTCGGTGCTTTTCCAGCTGCCCTCGCATCCGCCTCCATTCCATAACAGCTAGTCGTCGCCGCTGCCTCCGTTCGAGAAATCTTCCCTTTCAGCGCTCCGGTCGAGGTTCACTACCGTTAGGAGGGACCAGTTGCATTCGTATGGCGCATGGGCTCGCGTTAAGGTGTGTTGCTATTGGTGTACATCGTGTATAGTGTTTGCTTGGTCGGATATTGCAAGAAAGCTATCACCACCACCGTAAGGTGGTGGCTGCCACTAGGGGTGTAAGGGAGCCGAGCTACTCGCGAGCTACTCGGGATCAAATCGTTAAAAGCTCGACTCGAGATCGAATTAAATGAGCCCGAGCCAAGCTCGAGCCTAAATATGAGGCTCGTTTATTAAACGAGCTCGAGCCGAGCTTCAGTTAATGGGCTTGCGAGCCTAAATAAGCCTAAACGAGCATATATATATATATATATATATATATATATATATATATATATATATGTGTGTGTCTATATATATATATATATATATATATATATATATATATATATATATATATATATATATATATATATATATATATGTATATATATATATATATATATACATATATATATATAGGCTCGCGAGCTCACTAAATTGTTCACGAGCCGAGCTCGAGCTTCTTCATAATTAAACGAGCCGGGCTCGAGCTTGGTTAGGCTCGGGCTCGGCTCGACTCGTTTACACCCCTAGCTGCCACCTTCTGCCACCACCGACCGCCACAAGGGTGGTTGTGCATGTGTGTGTGTGTTATTTTGTGTGTATTTCATTTGGATAATGTGTTGTATGATGTATAATCGAATTTTGGTCGGAAAACCTGTCACCACCACCGTGAGGTGGTGGCTGCCACCTTACGCCGCCATGCTGCTGCCACTGTGGGTGGCTGTCTGCTCTTGTGTATCATTGGACTGGTTTGAGATGTTTTGATGTGTTTTGATTTAGAATCATAACCACCACCACCAGATGGTGGCCGCCGCCGTGAGCCGCCGTTGACCACCACTACCCGAGGTGGTAGTAGGTGGTGCCCAACTTGTCTAACCCTAATGGACCCAATGAAGCCCTAAATAATCTAAAAACCTAATTTGGATTAATTTGCTTGTAATTTGGTTGAAAACCCTAATTTTGGAAACGTGTATTTTAGATTTGTCGGGACCCACGTTTGGACCATTGGATTTGGAATTTTGAATTGCACCCGACCACATTGCATGTTTGGACTCGTGGAGTGATGGGCTTAATGGATTAAGTCCTTAATGGGTTAAGTAAGAAATACTTAACCCTAATCGTCATTTTATGTGAAAAACCTTAATTATGTTTGGGTTCTTATTGGGCCACTTCTTGGACAGACTTGTTGTGGGCCTTCATGGGACAAATGGGGAACATGCTTATGGACTAAGGGAATTATTGGGCCTTAGGATAAGGCCCATTGGAAAGGCTTGGGCCCAATTTTGAAAATTAGGCCATAAGTGGGCCATAATTGGGTCTGGAGGATTATTAGCTATTGGGCCATCAGAATGCCAAGTATTTGGACTAGAATAAATGGTTGGGCCTTAAGATAAGCTCATGTAGAGGTTTGGGCCCAATTTGGAAAATTAGGCCATATGGTGGGCCTTGATTGATTATTTGACTTTGGGCTTCAGAGTGTGAATTTGGGCCTTGGTTTTGAATCAAACTAGGTTAGGGGTAAGTGAGTCTCCTTACCCCAAGTATGGAATTGTGGTTATGCATTGGAACCCAATTATTAATTGGGTGTCATTTTGATGTTGACAGTTCGGGAATCTGTTAACCAACAATGGGAGTTTTATCTGCGGGACTTCAGCAGTGCCAGGTGAGTCTCCTCACCATACCAATGGGTCTAAGGCACCAAGGTCGGCCCATTTATTTAGTTGTGATGATTATTGTGAATGTGTTATCGATACATTATGTATTTATGTGAAGAGCATGTGTGGGTTCCCATGGCATTTAGCTATATGTGGTATGCTAGTTGATTGTGTGGTATTTGGTATGCTAGTTGTCTTTGTGATACTTGCATGGAAGACCCCGGGGGGTTCCCGAGGCAGTTGGATATAAGGCCATGTGGGGGTTCCCATGGCATTTCAGGCTAAGACCATGTGTGGGTTCCCATCGCAATGATCTAAGACCATGTGGGGGTTCCCATGACATCCGGTGTAAGACCATGGAGGGTTTCCATGGCACCTTTATATATTTGTATGTATGGCTTATAGGGTTTGTATATGTGTACTGTTAATTGATTATGTGTTATATTGATATGATATTTGTATGGAAGACCCTGAGGGGTTCCTGTGGCAGTTAGTAAGACCATGTGGGGGTTCCCATGGCAGTGGGCTAAGACCACGTGGGGGTTTCGGTGGCACCCGGTATAAGACCTTGGAGGGTTTCCATGACATCCCATATGTTTGTATATATGCCTTATGTAATTCATATGGTTTATGTAGCTTTTATAGCTAATATGGATTATATGGTTACGTGGATTGTGTGGGGTATGCTCTGGGGAACTCACTAGGCTTTGTGCTTACGGTTTACAGTTTTGGTTTCAGGTATCATCGATTTGGAAAAGAATGCCTTAGATTGATCGTAGTGCACACACCTATGATTTCCGCAATGAATGATTTTGGGATGAACTCTGATAAATGTTTTAGTCTGATAAAAATGTTACTTTGGTTGCATTTGTTTAAGTTGTTTTTATTTCTGATACATAACCACGTCTTGGTTATCCTCACCACGTCGTGGTCTCGCTTCAGTTAATTATTAGTTTAGTGATTTTTATTCCTTTTACGCTTTTTTTTGTTTTGTTTCAGTGATTTATGACCCGAGGATCTAAAACACCTATTGTTCCTCCACTATAAGATCTAGAATCCACTTTACACAAGAAGAAAGACAAGAAGGGCGAATCGAGCAATACTTTCAAATCCGACAAATTCGAACTTTTTGAAAGGACGCTGATAAGTAGGGAATCAGATACGAACCAGAATCATCTACCAAAGGAAGTTTAGACGATTTAGAGCTAAAAATCAAAGCAGAAGAGATGACGAATATCACGAGAATGACGATGGGAAACTATAAGAAGCGGATCCGAGAGAATAATGGACCAGGCTTAATTCCACCCGAGATACAATCTGAGAGAAGTTTTGAGCTCAAGGTACATATTATATCCATGCTCAAGGACATACCTTTCACCGAGAAAGAGTATGAAGATGCTTTCAATCACATTGATGAGGTCAAAGACATTGCAAATTATTTTCATGTTCCTAATGTGCCAAGAGAATCAGTGTTACTAAGGATGCTTCCGGTCACTTTTACCGGTGAAGTAAAAGTTTGGTTGAAATCTCTTGCACTCGGATCCATTACTACTTGGGACACCCTTCGTGAAGGTTTTATTGAGCAATTTAGCTCACCTTCCCATATATCAAAGCTCAAAAAGAAGATAGCTAATTTTCAACAAAAGGTTGGAGAGTCTCTATATGAAGCATGAGAGAGGTACAAAGGATTGCTTAGAAGTTGCCCTCAACATAATTGGAATGTCTAACAATAAGTTTCTATTTTCTATGATGGGGTGAATGTCACAACTAGACAACTTCTTGACACCCAAGGGCCAATGACGAAGAAGGAGTCAAATGATATCAAAGAGTTAATTGAAGAGTTCGTAAAGCACTCACGAGAGTACCATAATCCAAGAGAGGATGTTACTAGAGGAAAATGGGATGGAGGAAATGAGAACTTTGTTGCAATCATAGCTAAACTCGACTCTATGGATAGGCGAATGACAAAGTTGGATCAATCCATTCATGCTATAAGAGTTGGTTGTGATAATTGTAGTGGTCCACATTTGCAAAGGATTGTGATTTAGATGAAAATGGGAATCGCAAGGCACAAGTGTTTTATTCGAGTGGTGACAAGTATGATGAAGATTGGAGGAAGCATAAGAAGCAATGGTTGCCATATGAAGAGTAAAAGAAACAGAAAGATGAGAAGTATAGACAAACTGGTCGGGGTTGCCATATGAAGAGTACAAGGAACTAAGGCTGCTGGAATCTAGTTAGGATGTCGAGTGAAATAAGAGATATGCTTGTAATAGTATTTTAGGACCTTTTTATTTTTACGTTGTAGCCTATGTTTGGATATTAATGGTGACATCCATGGTGTTTTAATAAAATGAAGTAACTTACTCAAATATTCATTAATTAAATTGAGATTTTCCGCAACACAATAACTTAAAGCGTAAAGAAAAAATTTTAATTGGTTCTAAAAAGTAGGAGATGTCAAACTATTTAAATCGTTTTAAAATACCATTGAACTAAAAAAATAGAATCTAACCAACATTTATTTTTGTTTTTAAATGACCATTATAACCGGAAAAATCTTTATTCTAGGATACAATGGTTTTTTAAAAACAAAAATAAACATATTACAATCACAATGGTCTTTTAAAAACAAAATTAAAAGTGTGTTAGCTTCTTACAACATTTATTTAGTTTAATGGTATTCTAAAATGTTTTCGATAATTTATTACACATTTATGTCATAAACTCTATTAAAAGGAAATGCTTATTTAAGTCATCAAATTTTTTTTTTTTTGTTTTATTTCGTCCAAACACTTAAAATTGATTAGCGGGTATGGGGATTGCCTGTTTTAAACATTTTTTGTAGAATTATTTATTAATTTATATGGTACCAAAACATAATTTAGGAATAATGTTTGAATTAGTTTATACACTATCAAAACACAACAAAACGATAAGTTGCTTTTAGTGTTTGTAAAGTTATGGTTATACATGTAAATAACTAACAATGACATGTTTAATAGGTAAAATGATATGGGTGTTGCTTGTCATGAAAGAAGAAAAACGAGACTAAATTTTTTTGGGGTTAAAACATTAGTAAATTGGTTTTAGGGAAAAAAATGAAATATGAGCCATTTCAAATCTACTTTTGTTTAGTATTGTTTAGTCTAGTTCCATAAAATCTTACCAGGCAAAAAAAATTGTTAAAATAATTAATTTTCATGTTTTATAATATGATTTACGAAATCCATACAAAACAAGGAAACAAATAAAAACGAGTTGAAGGAGAAGACGAATATAGACCAAAACGTCCTTAATAAATATCATGTGCATCAGTGCATGACGCATGACGTGTCATATCTTTATTGACAACTTTTATTATAAAGGCAAAAGAAAAAAGTATATGGACTAATATTGTAAATTAAGAATATATTGGAGGACTATTCTTGTAGTTTACTCTCCTTCTCACAATTTACATGTGTCACCCTTATCTAACACATGTTTTTGCAGTTCGCACACATATTGTATTTTCTCGCGGGACCTACCAAATCGTTCTGTAGAGTCTAGAAGATAGACCACATCCATTGTTGTATTTGTATGCAAGAAGCAGAGAGCTCGAAAGTCGAAGCTCAATGCCCACTTTTCTTCAACCAATGGAAGCACTTACTGTCGCATTTTGACTCACGTACACCTTCCTTCCACCCCCTTATATAAACCTCATTTGTTTATTTTCATTTTCATTTTCAATTTCAATTCCGGAGAGGCAGAATTGGATTTCCACACTTACAGATTAAGAAGCCAAGAGGAGAGACTCGGTGCGGATTAATTCTCCCCTCAGATCCTCTTTAATCTCGCTATATTACCTTTGATTCAAGGTTTTTTCTTCAACATTTGTGATTCGTGGTTTTTTTTGTTCTTCTTACCTTGTTTTATGCGATTACTTTGTATCTCTTGTGATAATAGAGTTTTGATTCATCAAGTTACGTGGAAATTCTAACAATTAGTTGATTTTATACGGAATTGTTCTTTTCTTTTCAACTTTAACGTACCAAAATTGTTATTATCATGCTTATTTTTCAAATTTTTAACCCCATCTAACTGTCTTTTTTGTAGTTTTTACAATGTTTTGATATAGTTATTGGTTTTTTTTCTCCGAGAACAATAAATGTTTTCATGAATTTTGAGAAAGAAGAAAGTAAGAAACTTGAATCTACTGTTTTCATGAATTTTGTTGATCTTCTATTTCTTCTTCCATGTTTGTTATGTCAGAAAAATTTGAGGGTTGTTCACTTTCTAACTGCCTTAACGACCACTTTACAACTTTATTTTGTTTAATAATGATGTTGTTTTTATTTTTTTGCCATTGTTTTATAAACAAAGCCTTAAACGTTCCATGGATTGCAAGAAAACACATATAATGCCTGATGAAATTACAAAAAAAATAATAATAATAATAACAAATAAATAAAATCCAAAGCCTTGATTACCTAGGGTTTGAGGCAAACATTTTTGAGAAAAGTGTAGGGGGAAATGGTTTATTAGCATATCTATTTAAACTATAAACTGTTTCTTTCTTTTAATATTGCCTTTTCATTACTATCTTTTAGTTCTTAATCTTTCTTTCTTATTTCACTTGAACCTTTTAAGAATTGCTTGGGTTTTTATATATTTAATATACTATTACCTATTTTAGTTTTTAATCTGCTTAATGTTAAACCTTTTTCTAGATGAATAAAAGTGAAAATTCACCATGTGAGTGTAGTTATTTTCATTTTCAAGTGTATGATTAGTTTCTTGTGTGCAGACTATGGATCTCGTAGGTGGACCCCAGAAGATTTTACACAAAATCTCACTGGTATATATTATTCTTCTTTCTAATTTCATTGTTAAATGCTAATAAGAGTCCATCTTCAAGGTGTCTGATCCTTTCCGTTTTCTTGTTATTTTATTAGTAAAAAATATGTGTTCATTTGTATTCAATTTGTTATTCAGAATGATCACATGATACTTGTGTTGCTGTGGCACATTCTTCATTTAATTGTGAAAGTCATATACTTTGTTTGGGAGAAGATGCGTGCAATTGAAAGCTATCTTATAGCAAATGGAATTGTGAAAACATATGAAGATCTGAATTTAGACAGAGTGAAGTATCTTGGAATTGTGGTTGATAGTGATGAAGCCCGTGAAACCTCAAAAGTTATTGAACTTTTGGAGTGGATTTCAGATATTGGTGTGAAAAAGGTCTGCCTTTATGACAGAGAAGGCAAGTGCTTATATGACTTCTTACTCATTTTATTTTCATTATAACTAATATTATTTGACTTTATAAATTACATCACATAACATATTAAGATGTACTGATGTTTGTATGTATATATGTAGGAGTGTTGAAGAAGTCCAAGGAAGTGTTCTTGGAGAAATTTGATTCTATGGTATATTCTTGAATCTTGATATAGTATTATACAAATGAATGAAATTACAATGCTATAATCCTTTAAAATCGGTTTGATGCAGGGGAATTCAGAAACTAATCAAAAAAGGCAAATGGATTTTGAATTTGTTTCAATCGTTGATGGAAAAGAAACAGTTGCTAAAGCAGCTAATCTGCTCTATAAAAAGTATTATTCTGATCCAAATTCAGAAAAACCGTTCTTCACTGAAACCTATTTGACCGAAGCACTGAGGATCCTAGGTATTTTTTTTTTTTTTTTTTACTTTCGCACTTTTTGTGCATATGGTAAAAAAAACTAAAAAATATATAATTATGACATCATTGTTTTACGTACTACTAGGTTCTAATGAGCCAGATCCTGATCTTATACTGATTTATGGGCCCACAAGGTGCCACCTTGGTTTTCCAGCATGGCGTATTCGTTATACAGAGATGGTGTAAGTCTAGTCACCTTTATTTTAGTAGAATTTGGATTGAAAAAAGAAGTTGACTTTTTTGACTTTTTTTTCTTTATGTGAGACAGACACATGGGATCATTGAAGAACAAGAAGTTTGGTTTGATTTTGAAAGCCATCAACAAATACACCAAGGTGAAGCAGAACTACGGTGAGTTTACTAGATCTGTTATTTGTTGATAACTGTTTTATATGTCCACACTAGCATTATACGCATTAAGTTTTTATAAATAATGCTTTTTTTTTTTCTATATTTTATATGTTTTGACATATACCTTAATACCAGGTTCTTAAGATACTATGGGTACGAGGAATCTTGTTACATGTGGTTATGAGTTAAGGTGAGTAATAACCTTATGTAAATCTTTTCCATGTGATTTTTTCTTGGTTTTGTATTTATGTCAATAAAAACACTTGACAAGAAGTTGATTCTGTATATAAATGTTGCAGAATCTCTGTGTTTTGTGCATGTATGAACAATTGGGATGAATGCATGATTGTATGATTGTAATATTTAGATAAATTAATGTATGTGTTTTTAAATATTTAGAAAACCAAAAGTTGTTTATCGTATTTATTATTGTTGGGATATCTTTGTATGTATGGGTATTGTGATAATTAGATGACTTCGATATCTATTTAGATCATGTTGAATACACTTTCTGAAATGTTTTGACCCTAGTATGCTTGGGTATCACAAAATTACCAACAATCTTTCCCCATTTTAGTGCAATCCTTGATTTACGAAACGAAATATATACAAACCAAAGCTCATGCATAAATGAAAATGTCTTCAATATTGAATTTCCATCTTAGTATATTACACATTCCAAATACTTGAGAATCAACCGGTGTTACTTTGGTACGAACTTTTTAACTCACTACACTACTTGAAGATAATACGCACCTGTGTTTCTACATCATGGTTAATACTCGACAATATAACAAGTTGTACTTCATTATCCATTCATTACCGTATACAAAGCCAAGTCCAAGCTTCTTGAAGCGACTACCGTTCTTTTAATCATTCACTAAATATAAGGAAGATAAACTTCATCATAAATGTCACTTGTAGCCTAACTATTACTTGCATGTCCGCACACATACCTTGGGATGATATACAACATGTGCTCGAATCTCTAAGTGTAAGTTTTCCACATTGAATTTAACTTCTAACTTTGTATTAGAATGAAATCCAATATCTCATCATTAGAAAATTTAAGTGGACTTTAGTCCCATCCTATCACATGCTTGTGCATTAAGTCTCTAGCTAACCCATTTGTCAAGTGGTTCGCTAAGTTTTGTTGACACCCAATAAACTCTACGAATATCACTCAATTCATGATTAATTTATGAACCATGTTGTGTCTAACACCGACATGTCTAGACTTATTATATATTTGGCTATATGTCTTACTTAAAGTGGTAGCACTGTTACAATAATAGAAATGAGTGATTTTGGTTCTAGCCACTATGGAATCTAAATAAAAAAAATAGTCATTTTTCTTTTTAACCAACAACATCCAATGCTACAAATTCATATTCTAGTTGAGTTAGTAATGCAAGGTTGTTTCTTGGAAGCCCACAAAATGTAACCTCCTCCAACCAAGAACACTCACCCACTTGTTGAAGAATGATCTTTTACATTGGTGATCCATCTTGCATTTGATTACTTGACAAACCATAATCCATGGTTCCTTTAGGTATTTAAAATACTTTCTTTATTGCTTGCCAATGATAAGTATTAGAATTTAAAAAAAATCTACTCGATCTCCAATAACATAAGTAATATCTGACATTGTCATTGTCATAGCATAAATCAAGCAAACCACATCCCTTGAGAACTTGATTGCGATACTGCTTCACCTAGACATAAGATTCACAATTGGATCTATGTGAGTGCTCATTGGAAACCAATTTTCATAATTAAATATCTTGAATACTTTCTCAACATAATGGATTGAGACCGGCCAACTCGACTACCACAAGGAGCTCTTTAACTAGATCTCGCCCCTCGATTCCCACCATCCGTCATGTTTAGAATCATATTAGCCTAAATAAGTGCGCTACGCACCTCCTAACTCGTATTCAGTTGACCTAAATCCCATTTGGTATTGTGTAAATCCCAATTACATAAAATCATTGATAACACTAAAATCACCAAGATTATTAGCAAATCGTCCTTTTTTTATTTGTAGATTTTAATTATATTAAATCTAAAGGTGTTTAAAGTTGTGTTTGAACGGTGTATGGTTATTCTACATTTAAACTAGATAGACGGTTTAATATTTTTCCTCAATTATTGATGAATTCTTTATCATGAATATACACTTATAGTACTGTCTATCTAATTGTAAAGCAATATAATTCAAAGTATCCGTCTCAACAAAACAATACAAGAATCTTATAAACATATGACAATTAGGATAACGCCCTCACATGATTAGTCTTAAACAACATCAAAATAATCAAAACATTAAAATTGATGAAAGCCACACACACACACACAAAAAAAAAAAATAATCATAACCCTAACTAGAACCATCATACTATAGTTTGCTTCAATTGGTTTTTAAACAATGTGTTTAATATGATGCTACCCAGCTATCTTATTCAATTGCTTTTGTATTTCTATAATCTTCTTTTCGAACTCGTTAACTTTCGTCCTCGTATCCTTCCATTTGGAATTAATTTGATGTGTTGAACGATCTGAACCCCAAGCTGTTTAAACTGATACAAAACTATTCCAAAAAATCATACGATCTTTGTAATTTCCTCGGTTATTATCTTCCAAAGGGTCGGTATAAGATTTTGCCAATGTTACTTCTTCATGTTCAGACCATTGTTTGCATCTTTGGGATCGGCTAGGAGTAGAATCCATTTGAAATGAAATTGGAATGAAATTAGAGAGAATTGGAATGAAATGAGAGAAAATGTGTGGTTTTTAAAGTGGTAGAAAGTTGTAATAATGGGTAAAAAGGATTTATAAAAAATTGAAATTTGACCATTGATCAAAAAGTCAACAAGAGCTCACATATGCAACAGTGTAGGTAACCCCGAACAGGCATTCAAATGGTGGTACCGCCCGAGGAAGGGTCATTGTAGCCGGCAGTACTACGCACAACCAACGGTTGTTGCTGCTCCACTACGTCCACAGGTAACTCGGTAAGTAGTCCATAAAACCACTCAAAATATGCACAATCTTACTTTTTATTTGGAAAATATTGGCAACCAAAGAGATGTTTTACATGGGCTTTTATCGGCCCATTAAACCGAAAAGTTAGTTTGAAAACCGATATGTCTTTTTAGTCAACCCTAAGAAATTGTTGATTTTTTTGTCTGCACCCGTAAATTTGGGAGCTTGAGCGACTTGATTGATAGTGTATCGCTATTATTCTTCTAAAATAATTGGTCCACGAAAATGGTTTTTCTAAAATCTAAAATCCGAAACACGTGTCCAAAATATGGAATTTCCAACAATGGTCATTCTCGAAAATGAGTTAAAAGCCGGTTAGATATTAGATATTTTGCCATTTTGAATGGCCACTTTTGTGATAATCCCTATTTTTTTTAGTTTAACATGCACCACGATAATGAATGTCATTTTTTATGTACCCTGTTTTTTGAAGTAGCTTAATAGGCACCACATTAATGAAAGGTCATTGTTTGTGTATCCTTATTTTTTTTAAGTAGCTTAATAGGCACCACATTAATGAACGTCATTTTTCGGTCAATTTTTGTAGCCCTATTTTTTTTAAGTAGTTTAATATGCACCACATTAAGACTATTGGGTGTGGGTAACATGTTATCACACCCAAAAGGTGTCACGTCATCATCCTATTCATACATTGATGTTATAACACCTAATGTGAAAATGAGCAACACCAAATAACATGTGATAACACCTCTTATTTTCTATTTTTTTTTATGTTTTAATTTCTAATTTTCCAATTTGTTTTTTTATGTCATATTATTTATAAAAATCATATAAATTAAATCATAAATTAAAAATAGCATTTAAAAACTAAAAATAAATTTTAATAAATCCTAAATTAAACATATCATTAAAAAAATTACAACAAATGACAAAAACATTTAAAAACCTAAAAACAATAAAAGATGAGAAAAATTACATTTTTTTTCTTAAATTATTCATTTTCGGTACCATCATAGATATGATCTACCAAGTCTTCTCGAAGTTGCTTGTGCTTTTGTTGGTCTTGAATATCAACGACTCTATGTAAGTATCTCGATGTCCCTGGTTGAAATTGAATGTGTCTAGGTTCCGTAGGCGAATACTCTGCAATATTTCGTCATTTGTCTTCAATCACCATGTTATGCATTATGATACATGCATACATAATTTCTCGTAGAGTTTTTAACTCATACGATCGTGCCGCGTGTTTAACTATGTGTCATTTTGTCTTTAGAACTCTGAATGCACGTTCCACGTCCTTACGTGCTCCTTCTTGTCTTCTCATGAAAATTTTGTCTCTTGGTTTTACCGGGTGTCGTAATACCTTCATAAACGTGGAATATAATGGATATATTCCATCGGTGAGGTAATACCCAAATTTATATTCATTTACATTCACTGTGAAAGGAGCATCTGGTGTCTTTCCTGTCAAAAGATCCTCAAATATTGGTGACTGGTCAAGAACGTTTACGTCGTTGTTGGAACCTACAACTCCGAAAAAAGCATGTCAAATCCATAAGTCTTGTAAAGCAACAACCTCTAATACCAACGAAGGCGGTCCAAGATGACCACTTTGTGTATTGACGTTTCCACGTCACTGGACAATTTCTCCATATCCACTTTGTGCAATCAATGCTTCCAAGCATACACGGAAAACCATGTCTTTGCTCATACGCCACATGTAGTTGTTGCATAGCATTCAATGAAGGTTTGTGCAAGTATTTGTCACTGAATGTTTCAACAACACATCTCGCTAATCTATACAAACTTTCTCGTGCAGTTTGCTCCAACATTCTCATCTAGTCATCAATAGAATCGGGCGACTCCCTCATAGCCATAAGCTTGATTGCAACATCACATTTCTGCAACCTTGTGAAACCTCGCTTACCTCTCACATCATACCTCATTTGGAAAAATTCATGCCTAAATATTTATTTAATTGATAAAAAACGATTATCTAAAAACTGTATAAAAAAACACATATATTTAAGTGTATTTTTTATCTAAAAACAATTATCTAAAAATTATACTTATGATACCCGCTTTCCAATGCATTGGCTATCCGTTGAAACACATTTTTTCGCAAACTAAACCTTCTTTTGAAATCACTTGGTTGGTAGACACAATTATCCGCAAAATAATCGTTGACTAGACGTTTATGCCCTTCTTCACGATCTCTATTTAACGCAACACGTTTCGTGAGTAGTGAAGTTGGCTCTGACTGTAATAGCACGTCCATAGAATCGTACTCACAAAGATATCGTTGTTGTCGTTATCATCGTTGAATGGATGGAACGGATCAAAATAATCCATTTTTTGTTTTGAAAGTGAGAAATGAAGGTATTTTGAAAAAAAAAACATAAGTGAGAAATGAAGGTATTTTGTGTAAAAAATTAAGTGAATATGTATTTATAGGTGAGTAAATTTGAAAAAGATTTTTTTTTTTTTTAACTTTTCGACTGTTCTTGAACGGTCCAGTTTTTAACCATTGAGTGAATTAATCCCGTTGCCTCCCGTTACCATGCCAACGCCTAATACCATAACACCAAATAACACGCACCCGGGGCGGTGTTCAAGGCGTTAAGGCGCCGTTATTTGGGTGCCAGGTCGGAAAAACGTGTTTCCCATAGCAACCGGTCTAATGAAATAAATAATGTACAACTGTTCACCTTCGTTTAATGCTATCTGTACTTGATGATATTAAACTTTTACTTTGCATATCATTGAATAAACAAAAGAGGATGTTAATGGAAGAAAAAACATAGAGGTAACGACGTGTTTATTGTACTTGGTAAATCTTGGTTTGACCAATACTTTTGAAATATACGAAGCAAGGCCGACAGAAATCATTTTTGGCTTTGCAAAATCGGAATTGTAAAACCCTACCAAAATAATATTATTATAGATTTTAAAACAAAAAAAAAAACACATCTCATGTGATGCCCTCTGTTTCCTGTATCAGGAACCTTCAACCCTTGAAATCTTGATTTATTTGTATTGTTTGTACCATGATCACGAGGTCTTGGTTCCTCGTGTGCATAATATTTTGTTTTTTGTTTGGTATTGAATTTCTTATCATTTGATAGTGTAACTTTGGCAAGAAGATTATAGAAATTCATAAATGCTTGTACAACTAGTCTCGAACTAAGTTAAATCTTTCTTAGCATTGAGTTATATCAACATGAAACAAGTAGCAGTAGGCAAAAATTAGAGAGTAAACTCAACTCAGTTCAATGGTAAACCAGAACAACAAGCTCACATGTAAGTGAACTGTAAAAGAAAAGGAAAATTGCTCACTGCTATAATTGGGTAAAAATTTCAAAGTACGTCTTTAATAAGAAAAAGAAAAACAGAAAATACAATGTAGTAAATGTAATAGACTAAAAAAAGTAGAATGTTATAATAAACAAATAAGTGAAAGTGAAAGTACATTGCTATTTCTTGCATTTAGTGTAAGCAAAGAATAGTGAGAATAAATAAGAGCCTAATCTTCAATTACACAGCCACATTACATTACTCCATTATATGTATAACCATAACTTTAGATTCTAAAGTTATATGTCAAATAACATTCTAACATTACAATCTAAAATAAGAAACAAAATCCAACTAGACAAACAACCCTTTGAGTGGATAAATATTTGACTAGTCAAAGATTTATAACTTCCAACCTGCAGGTATGATGCATGCCACATCAGCAAAGTCACGGTTGCCACATCATCTACAATCATCACCATTAATCTAGTATTCTGTTTCCAATATCCCATCAATGAGTCCAAATTCCAATGCCTGTGGAAATAACCAAAACATTAACACAGAATAAAATTCAAGAAAATAAAATGAAATAAAAGTTGAATTTGTTTTCAAATGGTACCTCAGATACAGATAAGAAACGGTCCCTCTCTGTGTATTGTTGCACTTTCTCCAGTGGTTGGCCAGTAAAGGCAGCATACATCATGTCGATTTTCTGCAAAATAAAAAAAGAAAAATGGTATAAATAATATTTATATTGATTATTACTTATTAGACAAACAGAAAATGAAAATTCAACTGGGAAAAGATAGATAGATATACAGACATGGCGAGACTGAACAGCTTCATTGACTTGGCGCCTTACATCCTCAACATGACCCTACAAGAAACAAACTAAGAATTGAACTTTTGTTTTTATTTATTTCATAAATATAATGAGGGTATTTTAGTCTTTTAACAAAAGAAAGGAAGAACAGAATTGGATCCCTCCCACCCTCCTCTAGGAACGTGGAAATCCATCAAACATGGAATTTGAAGGATTCCAGGAAATGAATTCTGTCCATTTGGCATCTAAACAAACCTTGGAAAAGAATCTCAAATTCCAATTCCACATATGCATAAAGAACGAAAACAACAATTTATTCTTCCAAATAACAAAAAAAAAAAAAAAAAAAAAAAAAAGTAATTAGGCATACCCCACATCCACTTTGTGGTTGATGTATCATAATACGTGCATTTGGCATTGCATATCTCATGCCCTTTTCCCCACCAGCAAGAAGAAGTGCTCCTTCACTTGCAGCAACTCCAAAAGCCACTGTCCCAACTTTAGGTTTTATCTGACAAGATATTAAATATTCAAATTTTAAATTAAAAAAAAATGCCTATTTTTTCAATTAGTTTCATTAACAGGAAATGTGAAACACATTATTCAATCTTACCCAAGACATGCAATCATAGATTGCCAACACAGAGTAGGTGCTCCCACCAGGGCAATTCACATACACCTAGTACAGAAAAACATAAAAAGTCAGAATGTAAGTCTCTTTATCTGTAATTTTTATTAAAATTGAAAAAGAAAATATGTATATGACTAAAAATAAAGGAAGTCATTCACTCATACCAGAATATCTGCCTTGTCATCTATTGTGGCTAAAGTAACAAGCTGTGATATAACTCGTTGAGCTACCTGTGAGTTGATTGGTTGACCAACAAAAATAATACGGTTCCTGAATAATACTGTAGAAAGATCCAAAGGTCCACCTGGAGTCATGACAGCTGGCATTATGGGTGGAGCCCCTCTTCTTGCTACAATTGGATTGTAACTGCTCAATTTGAAAACCAAAATGAGAACAAGTATGTTAATATATATATATAGCCAGATAACATTACTGTTCAATCGTGCTTATAACATTACTTTTTTTTATAGTTTTTAGCATGATCATTGTCAATAAGATGTGAAATAGCGAAGCATCAAGGGAGTATAGACACTAAACCTTGAATTATGAAGAGTATTTGGGTGCATTTCCTCAGGTGTCAACTGCAATTTTTGTGCTTTACTTGATAAACCTGTTAGCAAAACAAATAAAAGAAGTTGAAAGCAAATATATGAAAGTTTACTTGATAACCATGTCAATAGGACATATCATAGAAGTTAGAAACATATAAAAAAGAAAAAGGAAAAGAAGGGAAGAATAAAGAACTGTTCCCTTCTTTCCAAAATAAAATAGGGCTACTTTGACTTCTGATGTAATATGGGCTACTTCTTGACACTTCAAACTTCATATGGGTTTACTACAACCTCCACATCATAACTTCTATCTCTATTTTTTGATATGAATTTGACCTAACTAACAAGTGCCCCTTGAATCTACAAAGAACTTGTATAGATTTTAAGTTGGAAGTAACCCATTCTTCGATATCAAAGTGTGTTTCTTTTGGAGAGTGTGAAGCATGCCACAGGAGTAACAAAAGTAAGAAAAGAGTAGCAGTTTCATCTCAAACTAAGAATGACTGCATATTTCACTTGTGCATATAGAAAGAAGCAAAGAATCCAACTCTTAGCATTAATTTCAAAATTTTCTTTTCAATTGAAGGTAAATAGTGTAACAAAGGAAAATATATTAAGCAGAGAAATTGCATTGCTAACTCCTGTTTGTTGAAAAAAGAGCTTTGCATTACTCGATTGTATATCTGCAAGGGGAAGGGAATTTGGATTCACCACCACCAATGTATTATCAGTTAGAAGCAGGCAGATACCATTCCAGTAATTACATGATTCAAACGCAAAAAGGAAATGTTCATTGCTTCACAATTAGTTATAATTTGCCCTACTTCTATAAGTAGCAATCAGTTGTCAAAATTTAACCCAAACTGAAGAAGCACTCTATTTGAAAACCTGAGAGCGAGGAACCAAATAATTCCTACCGATTTTAGAAGTATCACTGTATGGACTCGGCAACGTACAAACAATTAATTTCCTCTTCGAATTTCTGGGAGAAAATAAACAAAAGTCAAAATCGAAATCCGAAGTCGAAGGCGAAACAATCAGACGATAATGATACAAGTGAAATAATGAAAATTGAACTACCAAGTATCATACCGTTGAGAAAACAGTTCGTGCCGTGAAACTTTAGAGAAAGTAAACGACGTTGATATGGCGGAGGCTGCCATCGTTCCTACTGCGTGTTTGCTTGCGCTTGCAAAGGAGGGAGGGAGGTGGAGGATAGGGAACCCGGACGCCTGGGGACGGTCTTCAAGCTTTGAACTTATTGATCCGATGATCCGACCCGATCAATAAACCCTTATAAATTATAAATTGCAATTTTTTATAGTCTAATTTATTTATGGAAGAAATTTCTAAATAACATTAGTTTCTCTTTACATAATTAATCTTTATTAATCTACTCTCACGGTGTGGGGTGGCATTTAGCTAGGCAAGCATGACATATACACCGTCCCTTCGTCATCCTTTATCATGGCATCACAAGTAAAAAGTTGGTTTGTGACATTTGGTTACGGAAAAGAGATAATGTGCATGTGAATATAATGATTTTATTTTATCCTTTTATAGTTTTTTTTTTTTTCAAAATTCTATCAATTTGACCCACATTGAAAAGGCATGCCATGCATCATGTCTTGTGACAAAAATGATGTGGCATGTCATGCATCACCCCTCGGTCTAATAAATCAAGATCTTTTCTACCACTTGTCATCTTTTTATGCAGTTTGATATTTTTTATTTTCTCGTTTTTTTAAGTACTTAATACTCATTTGTTATTTTTGTGTTTTTTTTATTCAAATGTCACCAACTAAATATCACATCATAATAATTAATATATTAATTAATTACCATAGTAACCTTCCGTTGAATTCCTATATTTACATTTTATGCTTATCAATCTTACAGACTTTGCAATTTATCATCTCTATTGCTCAATCAAGGGAAATCAAGAGAATCATTTCGTCCCATTATATTCTATATGGAAATAACTTTTAATTTTAATTTAAGATGCTATCAATCATGTCATTACCTCTCTCACCGATATCGGTAATCCTTTCCAAAACTGATTATCAACTAGGGATGTTATTCGGGTCGGAATAAGACCGAACCGACCCGAACCCGAATAACCTGGAAACCGAATAAGGATAATTGCATGAACCAAAAACCGAACTGATTAACCAATACGTGTTTGATTCGGTTCCGGTATTGATCGGTTCGGTTTGATTATTACCCGAATAACCTGAATAACATGTACAAGATGATTAAGGACCTAATATAACCGAAAAAAAACCCAAATAAACCGTATTAAGATTCTATAACCTGGATAACCCGAATAATATAATAACAATGTACTTTTATACTTCAACATAAAACATTCAAAGACTAACATAACATAATAACACATTGAAAGAATAACATTTACTTAGTAGATTTACATAATGAGAATTAATTTCTTACTTGAGTTGGAGCCTAATTTTCCATGACTAGACAAAGTAGGAATTCGTGAATCCTTAGAGACAATATGAAAGGTCGGGTTTTGAAAGTTTGAAACAAGAAGAAGGATTGACAAAAGTGATTTCGAGTTTGGAAATAGATGAGAAGATTGATCAATTTTGAAACGATGAGAACGAGCATAGGGTTTTTTTCTGTTATGAACGACGAGGACAGAAGTGTAAATCGGATTTTGATTTATGTCGATCAAAGAAAGGGGAGGAGGAATGCTTATTCTGGTCGGGTATTTAGAACCAAATAAGCTCTTATTTGGGTGACCCGAATTGAATGACCCGTAAACCGAATAAGCATAATATAGATACCCGAATCGAATTGCTTATTCGGGCCTAATTCTGTTCGGTTCGGGTTTCGGTTCGGTTCGGGTTTTCGGGCCAACTTCTCATCCCTATTATCAATTTCATCTATAAATATGAGTTCATGTTGATTGATTACTATGGATTTATCGTATTAGTGGGTTCGTTTACCGTGTTAATTAAATGTGTCAACATTCACTAGTTATTTACTTTTTCTACTTTTAATATTTATTTATTGAAAATGTGATGCTTTTCCATAAGAATATTTGTATTTTATAATAAAATTTTAGAGTTATTTTTGAAGCTTGTAATGGGATTTTCAAAGTATATGTGATTTTCAAAGACTTATATTTAATATGTGCTCAGTAAAGCACATAGTTATTGTTAAGGCGTAGAATAAAGACGTGAAAATCCTAGTGGGGTCTAGGAAAATTTGTTGCATGTTGCATATGCCCATTTGGACACATGAATATATGCTAAATTGTTTTAGGGATAATGACTTGAGAGGGTAACATACTTTTGCCTTTGGTCACATTTGGTCATTGAACTTTTTTCCGTGCTCTATTAACCCTTTAACTTGTTGAATTGTGCTAATGTTCCCCTTCCGACTGTTTTTTGCTGGTTTCAATGGATTTATTGATCCTACGTGTCAGTTTGATCCTACGTGGCATGTAGGGTTATTGTTATTAAAGAAGGGGCGTATGTTGTTCCTTTATTGTGCCCTAATACCCCGATGCCCTAATACCCGATGGCTTCCTCCTACAGCTTCTCATCCTCCCTCAATCGATCAAGCAAGAAATCCACAATGAATGATCCAAAAACTTGTGATTGTAGGTTCCCTGCACGTATTCTAACATCAACAACACCAAAGAATCCAGGGAGGCATTTCATGGTGTGCAATGAGGTAAGCAATTTCACTTGAATTTTCCCTCTTTTCTGATTCATTTATTCTAGATTTGAAATCTCCTTTTGAATTTTTTGTGTGGAAGGGTAAATGCAAATATTGGAAATGGTTGGATGTAGAACTTGTACAGATGCCTCTAATGGAAGTGGTGGAGGGAATGAAAGCTGAATTAGTAGCATTGAAGACCGAAGTAGAGAAGGTGAAGGAAGACATGGAACAAATAAAGAAGGAAAAGTACTCTGATGCCATTGCAATTAAGGAGAAAATATATAAGTTTAGCATAGGATTTCTTTTTTTGATCATCGTGTATATGATGAAATGATGTATTGAAAGATGTTGTTTGAATAAAATGGAGTCATTATCTTAACTTCTTGTTGGAATGGAATGAAGTAACATTGACTGTAATGGAATCACAAAGAAGTAATTTTGACTGGAATGGAATCATAAAGAAGCATACATATTAACTTTCACTAGAATGGAATCACAAAGAATGGAGCCATTATCTTAACTTCTTGTTGGAACGGAATGAAGTAACTTTGACTGGAATGGAATCACAAAGAAGTAGTTTTGACTGAAATGGAATCATAAAGAAGCATACATATAACAATGAATACATATATTATTTTGACTGGAATAGAATCACAAAGTAGCATACATATAATTTTGACTGGAATAGAATCACAAAGAATTAGTTTTGACTGGAATGGAATCACAAAGTAGCATACATATAACAATGAATACATATAACAAAGAAATAAGTGAATGTGGTGGTTGGGTTCATTGAAATACTCCATTACTATTCGAAATTAAATAAGTTCTTGTCTGCATACACAAAAGTAGTTTCTAGGTAACACAAAAGATTCCTGCATAGACAAAAGAAGGGTCACCATGTGCCCACACACCTACTTGATAGTACCATAGAAAAACATAATAAAAAGACTACTACTTTGTCTTTACATCACAACTGCCTCACAAAAGATATTCCCACCCACCCACTAAATTAATCAATAACTGAAGGGTTATCTGCATTGCTCCCAACCCCAGGTATCTGCCTCCTTAATTCTTGTTTGATGATCCGTTCAGAATATTGCCTCCTTCCACTTCTACTAACTGGGACCCTTCTTCTTGGCATGGGGACTGCAGGTGGTGGTGGAGGAGGTGGTTGGGCTGCAGGTGGTGGTGGTGGAGGTGGTTGGACTACAGGAGGTGGTGGAGGAGGTTGTTGGGCTGCAGGTGGTGGTGGTGGAGGTGGTTGGGCTGCAGGTGGTGGTGGTGGAGGTGGTTGGACTACAGGTGGTGGTGGAGGAGGTTGTTGGGCTGCAGGTGGTGGTGGTGGAGGTGGTTGGGCTGCAGGTGGTAGTGGAGGAGGTGGTTGGGCTATAGGTGGTGGTCCTTCATTGCCCCTGGATAAACTTGGGTCTGCTCCACTTCCCCTGGATGAACTTGGTACTGCAAACAAAAATTAAAATGTCAATTCTTTGTTCAAATGATGTAATGTTTTTAAAAATATTAACCTGATGTATTGCTTTGCTGGTTAGATGGACACTTTTTCTTGCTGTGACCTGGTTCCTTACAAATACCACACTTTATTAGGCTTCCCCTTCTTGTGACAGTTTGTCTACTTGGTCCAGTCAACTCTCTTTCAATTGCATCCCTCTTCCTTTTCGCTGATGGCCTACCATGTAATCTTCTTCTTTTGGGAGGCAAAGGCTTGTGGTATGGAACATCTGGCCACATATCACTACTATTGAGAGGATTAATGCAATATTTGTAGCATTTTAGGTAAGCCTCGGTAGTGTATGATTGGGACACATATGTCTCTGCATCATGATTTAAGTAAGAGATTGTTGCCACTCCATGTAAGCATGGTATCCCTGTAAGTTGCCATATTCTACAGGCACACTTCTTTGCAATTAGATCCACTCCATATGCAACATCAGTGAATCTAACCTCATACTTTTGATAACCACAAGGAGTAACTCCCCACAATCTGTTTAAAGCAAAAAATATAAATCAATAACACATCATCATAATTAACATAAGCATATTAAAGTAAAAAACTTACCTATGTTTAACCTTCAAATCTTCTATACGCTTCCTAATAGTTGGACATATAAGCAAATCCCATTCCATTCCTTCAACTCTTTGAGTGTATATCCTTTCCATCACAAATAACCTAATCTCCTCCAGCATAGTGATTATAGGTCTCCTTCTAGCATGCCTAATAGTAGAATTGAAACTCTCACTGACCCCGTTCTCCACTGCATCACAATCTCTTCCTTCTTGAAAGAATGCCTTAGACCAGGTAGTAGGATCTCTGTCTATAAGGTAATCATAAGCATGAGTATCAATAGATTTGATCTTCTCCATTACACCTCTGAACTTCTCCACAGTACTAGCCCTTACAGCCCTCCAAAATAACTTCATGTATTCTTGACCAGTAAACCTTTTACTAAAATTGGCCACAATGTGTCTGGCACATTGCCTATGTTCAGCTTCTGGACATCTTTCCTTAACTGCTTGTAATAACCCCTACAAATCACAACATCATTATGAGTGAAAAAGCATAAAAATGAAGCATAAAAAGGACCTAGTACTAACCTTGTGTCCATCAGAAAGAAGGGTAATGCCTGCACCAAGACCACCATTAATGTCATCCATAAGCAAATCTATGAACCACTTCCATGTTTCTTTATTCTCAACACATACCATAGCCCATGCTAAAGGGTAGATGTGGTTGTTTGCATCTCTCCCAACAGCTGAAAGAACTTCTCCTCTAACTATACCCTTTAAAAAGCAACCAGCAAGCCTAATTACAGGCCTACACCCTTCTAACCAACCATCCCTCATAGCTTTGAAACACACATAAAACTTGGAAAACAAAGTTGTGGAATCTGGCATGATGTCTACATCCAACCTCACAGTAGACCCAGGATTTGACCTGATAATTTCCTCACCATATGACCATAATCTCCCATAATGTTCAATTAGACTTCCTTCAATCTCTTGTAATGCAAATTTCTTTGCATTTCTGCATTGCCCCACACTCACATTTATGTTGAATGTCGTTGACACTTTAGCTTTCATCTTCCTTGCACTCATTTTTGGGTTCTCTATAATTTGACTCATAAAATGTTTCCCTATCCATCTGTAAGTTACTATTGACCCAAACTTAAACACCCTACAACAATTATGTTCATTCACTAGAGATTTGATTTGGAAAGTCTTTTCTTTACTCATCCAGGAGGCCCATAGTCTGAAAGGGCAAGATGGTGACTTATTCTTTTTGCAACATTTCACTAACAATCTATTAGAGTCATTTTTTTCAAACCATAGATCATACCCATTAGCAACTGCATAATTGCTTAACATATGTTTAAGCTCAGTAGGGTTAGAAAATCGCATACCTATCATTGGTTTCATCTGATCCCATGGCTGTCTCTCATCATACACAGGGTACTGGGGTGGCTCGTATTCATCATCTTGATCTTCACTCTCTGTAGGTTCACAAACGATGTTTAAAAATCTATCATGTGCAGTTTTGTTTGCTGGAAATGGATAGGTAGCATCATCTTCTTCATGATCAACAGAATATGAATCTTGAATAACTGAATCCTCATCTTCATCTAAGTCTTCATTTTCACTTTCACTTTCCTCAGCCTCAATCCAGTCGAAGATAGGTTCATTATGGTGATCCACATATACATTCATTCTCTTGTCATTAGCATACGCCAAATCCAAAAATTCCTTGTAATCACCCTCGTTCACCAGTGTATAAATTCCAAGACCTAAAGACTCTTGTGGAAGGCAGAAATAGATGTCTTTGCTTCTCGATTTGGTGAGCTTGTGAAGGAATTCCATGAATTGCTCATACCCAAACGCACTGAAGTCAACATCTCGCACTGATGCTCTGTCGGGATAAAAGTAAACTAAGGGATTGGGTGCAAACTGACCATTGTAGTGGAAATCCACTACAATGAAGTTCTGATCAGTAGGATTTGGAGATGATGCCATTCTACAGAACGATTGAAGGAGACGAATAATCGATGGAGAATTTTGTGCCCTAGTCGAGTTTAAGGACCAAATGAGACTTCGGGGTGAGGTTTAACGAGAAGGAGACGACAAATCGGGGCCTACATGCCACCTCTTTCGCCACGTAAGATAAAAAGTACACGTAGGATCGATAAATCCTTTAAAACCGGCTAAACCCGGTCATAAGGGGAACATTAGTACAATTCAACAAGTTAAATGGTTAATAAAGCACGAAATAAAGTTCAGTGACCAAATGTGATCAAAGTTAAAAGTATCTTACCCTCTCAAGTCATTATCCCATTGTTTTATGGTTTCCATATGTTGTGACTTGGGAACTGTGAGACATATCTTGGGACGAATATGCATAGGTGTGAAAGGTAGTATAGGTTTATACTACCGGAAGCACATGATTTGTACTTGGATAAGAAAGAGTCATAAGGTTACTAAGGCACTAGTAGTTGAGTTTGTTTTGTTTGTTTCTATTATTACCTATGTTATGGTGATAAATAGGAAAGTAGTTTTGGTTCAAGACCCAAGTGGTCATGAAATATTGAATCCGAATAATATGAATCTGCGTAAGTGAGTTGATTGATTCAGAGAACCATGTAATGTATAGTGACCGACTTTAGTCGGGAGTTTGAAAAAGGAAATGATTGAGGTGATCGACAGAAGGATTGCAGCATCCATTGGGTTCAGTAGCAGTAGCTATAAATGCTAATTGTTATGATATAATCGTAGGTCGTTCTCCCATGATCAAAGGATGGAAGATCAGGTTGTTAATATAAGATGGAATGTATCTTCCATGCTAATATTTGTCTCATAGAGGCGAGAGTGTAATTCGTTATGTATCTATTGTGTCGTGCAATGGAAAGTCGTTAGAGTGAGACCATTTGGTTACATTTTGTAGCCAAAGTAAAGACCTTATCTTAGGTTGAGGCTACTACCCAATTTAGAAAGCAGCAATAGTCTTTGATAAAAATCAAGTTTGTGACTCAAGAGCTAGGACTGAAGGTTCATATGAGGATGAAAGAACAAGTGCATGTTTAAGCACCGCCATCAATAGATAGGTTCAAACATATTGGTTTCTGTTCAAGAGGCTAGGGGAAATGCATTCATTGTAGCTAGAACATGAGGCGCAAGCAAGTGTCTTTTGTATGGTTCTACCTAAATTCTTCAAGAGATTATCAGAATGATCATTACAAAAATATTAATTAAAGCACGACAAGGTTAGTCATCCCAAAAAAAGGAACGAATAATATTGAGTTCAACAACCATCGTTGTTGCTAATGTTTCCATTATGTTAGTAATATCCTCTTATACCATTTTGCATATGTATGCATTAGTGGATGACTTTGTGATTTTCGTAATATTGATCAAAATGTGGTCATATTATGCGGTAAGATCACTTTTTGTAAACACAAATAATGATACTATTTTGAGGATGTTAAAGTCATTAATATGACAATCGGGAGTTTCTTCTAGTAAGAAAAGAAGCTATGAATCACATAAGTCGGGCCAATTAGGTTGTGATCGGTTGAGAGTAGTTGTAACGCCCGTGTTTCTAGGCTAGGCATTAATATTGAAATAATAGTATAGGTTAACCTTTGTAACTCATTTAGAAGAAATGAAAAGGAATTATGTGAATATTATGTGAAAATTATGTGTTTTATGCTTAATTATTAGGGTTTAAATAATTAAGAATAAAAATGAGCGTCAAAATTAAATATTAGATAAAGCCGATATCTATTAAGAAACTTGTAGTGGGCGTGACAAGGATTACGGATATATAAAGAATGCCGAAATCCGAGTTGTAACGAAGAAGTTATGACCTGTCGAAGTTTCGCGATAAACCGGCACGGTGCCGAATGTCGTAAAAAGTGAGTTTTTGATAAACTACTTTTTAGCCTTAGTGATCTAAACGAAACTCGTAGTGCTCGTTAAACCGAGAGTATGTATAAAAAGAACGCCCAAATCTGACTTCGTATGAGGAAGTTATGATTTTTCGAAGTTTCAGCTTAGCAGTAGACAGCCAAAAACTCAAATTTTAGATCGAGTGATTTTTAGCCGACACAACCTAAACGAGAATCTAAGGTCTCGTCATTAGTAGCACAACGATAAAAAGTCTGACGAAAACGGACGTCGGATGAAGAAGTTATGAATTTTTAACGGATTTCGTGTCCCGGTCTATTAAAAATAATAATATAATAATTAAAGTCAAAATTAGCCGACGAAGTATAAACGAAAGTTGTAAAGCGTAATTTTACCTACGCGTGCATATAAAGAACGTCAAAAACGGAGCTCGTATGCGAAAGTTATGGATTTTAGAAGTTTTGGCGCGAAAATCGAGAAAATTTTCCAAAACCGAGGAATTTCGCACACGTGGACTTCGGCCACGTGTCCTCGCTTCGCATCCGACGCGTGTCCGATCTTGGTGTGTCATCAGCAACGTGTCCGAACCGTAGAGCTGTCCGAAGTGGTCCAATCAGGAGCCTCCAGCAGACCCCTCGCATGCGCAGCCACGTGCGAGCCACCTACTGCCTTCGCATGTGCGACGCGTGTCGCGTCCGAACCCTCGCTGGCACCGCCTCTTCTCGGCCGACTTCGGATCTCACCCTATAAACAGAGGGCTTGCGAGATCTTTCGGCTACTTTTGGAAAATGGGCATTTTTCACCCCTTTTTCAATATTTTTAGCATTTTGACTTCCCCCGATGCCCCGAGATCATTTCCAACGCCCGGAACACGTCCCAGAGTGCCCGAGATGCCCGGGAAATTTATTTTTTCGGTTTCGAAGCCCGACCTTCGCAGAGCCCGGTTTCTCAATAAAACTCCCGGTTTTATTAGAAACGATCGTTTTAGGCAACGAAGTGCTGCCCGGTTATCGATAAATCAGGTGAGTGTATAGTCACTTTCACCTTACACATATATATGAAGTATTTTCCTTAAAATACGTGCTATGTGTAATTATATTAATTGTTTAATTAAGGTGACTGTTGAATAAATGTTTTATACAAGTTTTAAACTGTATATGTATTTTTATCTACAAATATGTTGGGTAAAACATGGGTAGATGAATTAGATGATGTGTGATGAAATAAAAGTGATGAAAGGTACCGATGTTTAAGATGATCTAATCATCTAGCAGAGTATAAAGCACAAACTATTTTAGATAGTCCAGTGGAACGTTAGCAGACTTGTAATCGGTAGATATGTTTGAACTATATGTTCATAAGGTGTTCTCAAATTATATGTTCATTAGGTCTTTTTGAACTATGTGGTCATCCGTTAGTTCTTCTTTTTGACACTATTACGTGTCGGGGTACGGGAGCGTACGGGAGTACTTTATTAGTATTTTCCCTATACTTTTATTTTGAAGAACTTTGGAGTCTTTGTTTCTTTTATGAAGTGATCGAACGAGCTTCATGAGTCAGTGATATATATCATGAGTTAAATAGTGGGTGTGTGATGAAAGGTGAGTTGGATAGATGAGATGATCAGTGATATAGATCATGAGTTGAGAGTGAATGGTGAAATATGAGAAAAGCCATACCCAAACGTTGGCGTGAGTGGTGCAATATGAGAAAAGCCCTTACCCAAACGTTGACCCCCGTCATTCAGCAGAGTATGGATGACAACCACGGACTATTCTAGACGGTCTGTGGAACACTAGCAGGCTTGCAACCTGTAAGTGAATGAACTATATGTTCATTAGCTGTACTCTAAAAACCCATTGACATGTATTGCGGGGGGAAACTCCTGTGGGAAATACCATCGATGAATAAGAGCTATGGACTTAGCATATGGAAAAACCATTGACATGTATTGCGGGGGGGAACTCCTGTGGGAAATACCGTCGATGAATAAGAGCTATGGACTTAGCACATGGAAAACCCACTGACATGTATTGCGGGGGGGGGGGGGGACTCCCGTGGGAAATACTGTCGATAAATAAGAGCTATGGACTTAGCACATGGCGACGATGTGACTTCGTGCCTATTTGACATAAATTGCTGAAGGAAAGCAATGTTGTCACCCTGATGTTTGTCTTATTTGACATATATTGCAGAAGGAAGCAATGTTGTCACTTTATAGGTTGTTTTATGTTAGGATGTCTTGTTTGACATAAATTCTTGAGGAAAGCAATGTTGTCACCCCTTGTGAAAATCCTTAGGCTAGGTCCCTTGTGATAGTTGTTTTAGGGACGTAAAGTGAGGATAATGGGAATGGGTAATTAGGGTTACTTTGGTTGATGAAATTAATAAATTTATTGTTGATTGAGAACTTAATAAGTTTATTATTTATTGTGGGTTGAAAACCCTATATGCTCACCAGGCTCCCAAGCCTGACCCACTCAGTTTATTTGTATCACAGGTATCGATACGAAGTTGCTTTACACTGAGAGATTAAAAGAGAAGTAGATCACTAGTGTAAATGAATGTAAGTTTTGTTTATGCTTATGTTTTTGTATTGACAATGACATCCCAATGGTTTAAGTGAATAAAATTCATTTCTTCGGAAATGATTTGATAACATAGTTATCATGTTTATCTGGGAACAAATTCCGCAACACTTTTAATCAAATGATTACTCTGAAATTATTTTAAAAGCATAAATTAAATCGTTCTTTTCTGGCCGTGAAATTGGGGATGTCACAGTAGCAGCAGATAAGGGTTTGAACCCGAGTAAAGGAGAACCAACCCTTATGGAAAAGTGTGAAAGAAAACTCGACTTCGGATTCGACGTCAAGATCGAGGAGAGTTGCAACACAAGAAGCTAGGAGAAGAATTATAATCTTCGATTGTTGTTATGTAGATGATATAATATATATTTTGGTTGGAAAGTGAAAAGACGACATTAAATATCATGAGGGAACTTGAAACATTTACCTATTCCTATAGGTAAATAGGACGATCTTATCTTAGATCTCATCATCAAATGTCCTAGGATTGTATAGAATCACGATATGTTATGGGTCAGAATTGACTAAGCGATAAAAGTATACCTTCCTAGGTATCACATATGTAGAGAATTGGTCAATAGAGAATGTTTTTAAAGACTCGTTATTAGGAATAAGTAAAGATTTTTGATATAAGACCAATCTCTGATCTTCTTAAAAAATGCTTATGATGGTGATAACGTGAAAATTGTTATAGTCTAACAAAGTCAAAACCTGAAAGGGCACGAAACAGTTAATTTTGTGAACTTTGTAAAATTTTGGATAAGGAAAAATGGTCGTGTGAGGAATTCGACGTAACAATGTCGCTTAAATGAGATCTTAAATCAATAAAGTTAATGGTATGGAATTAGGTCGACAGACTGTTAAAATGTCATAAAGGAACCTAAAAAAATATTTTGTGTATAACATGATGGGATTGGTTGAGATAGTATTGTGTGAAAATAAGTATTGAGGCAACTCCTTATTAGGGGATCAGAAGACGACATAGGAATCATTATTCAAAGTTGTTTTGTTGTTGTATGATTTCGGGACGTAATCATCATAAGTGTGAGGTAATTGTAACGCCCCCAATTTCGGGCTAAACGTTTAGAGTATAATAATAATTATTATACATTTTTATCAAACAATTAAAATCATTGATTATGTTAATTGTACTTCATATGTGTTATGAGCTAATAAATAATTATCGTATATACGTTATATGGACAAATATTAGGAGTGTATAATATTTGTAGAGAATCTTAATATAAAAATTATTGTTAAGCGATAAAATAACATTAAAAAATAAAAGATTGCTTAGGATAAATAATATTAACTAAAGTTGTAGTAGTTGCGAAATTTCGTGGGTATAAAGAACGCCAAAATCTGACTTTGTATGAGGAAGTTATGATTTATCTAAGTTTCACGTTCAACCCGATACGACAATGTGCGTCATAAAAATTGAACCGTAGATAGGTTGATTTTTAGTCGAAGTAATGTAAAGGAAAGTCGAATTAGTCGTTAATATAAAAATGTACATATAAAGAACGCCTAAATTTGACTTCGTATGAAGTAGTTATGATTTTTCGAAGTTTCGAGTGCAACACAGTACAATAGTATGCGACACATAAATCAAAATCAAAATCGGTTGATTGTTATCCAAGACAATGTCAACGAGAGTTGAAGATCTCGTAAATATGAATCAGTCATGTAGCACCCAATTCCTGGTACGCATTTAATTCAAGCATTTTTATGTTTTTCCTTGGGACTCGACGAGTCGGAGGACCCACTCGTCGAGTAGAGTCGAGATCCGTGGACATCTTAAGTGATCTACTCGACGAGTCGGAAGACGGACTCGGCGAGTAGGCGATGTGCGAGTAAAACCCTAAATCTGAGCGTTTGCACCCTATATAAACACCTTAACTCAGCCTCCCTTGTCCCTAACACTCTCTTAGAGCTGGATATCGAAACCCTAGCCGTTTGTGTGTGTGTTAAGGCCATTTTGGTGTTCTTGGTTGGTTTGTGAAGCTTGGAAGGAAAGAGGAAGCTTGGGATTTCGAGTTGGGACTTGTAGATCCAGAGATCTTACTTCATCTTCAGCTCAAGCAAGGTAAATGCCCCCTGTTTTGGTCTTCCTTTTGGTTGTTCATTTTTAGAGCCTAGAGTCATGGTGCATTTAGGGCTTCTTAAGTCATTTTCGGATTTGTAAGGTGATTCATGGGGTTCTACTTCCAGATCTGAGTCATTGGAGGGGTTTCATGGCATAAAGGTGCCAACTTTATGGCCATGAGAGCCCCATGCACATTGTAGAGCACCTTCTATGGACTTTTGAGCTAAAAACCCCATGCATATGCATCAAGTTTGGAACTTTACGTATAAAATGGACATTAGGAGGCCAGATCTATGGTTTCGGCGTGTTAAATCCCATTTAGATCGACAGTACAGAAATGGTCAAGGTTGGACTCGGCGAGTCGTTCTTGGGACTCGGCGAGTCGGTGCGCTTTCAGCCATCTTAAACCCTTCTGCGATGGTCAGTTGTTAGATGAGGGGGGTCCCATAGCTGTTTAGACGTGTTGGGAGACCTGGAGTTCATAGGACTCGACGAGTGCTAGAACAGACTCGGCGAGTCCAAGGCAATCTCCCAGCATATGAAGATGAACTCAATGAGTTGTTCATACAACTCGGCGAGTCTAGGATAGGACTTGTTCTTCAGATGAAGATGAACTCGGCGAGTTGTTCATACAACTCGACGAGTCGGATGAAGGATCATTCGATGTTCGAATAGGAGGAGAACTCGTCGAGTCATTGCCTAACTCGACGAGTAGGGACGGGAATGAGGACAATTAGATGGATAAGGACTCGACGAGTTGGCGGCCCAACTCGGCGAGTCAGGTCAGCTGGAAGTTGACTTTGGGCTTGACTTTGACCAGGTCAGGGGTAAAATAGTCATTCTACCATAAGAGTAGTTATCAGACCCTGATTGAGTGTTTTGTGGGAATTATAGCCGGAGGATTTCCGGAGCAGCAGCAGCAGACAGAGAGTTCCCGCACAGATCGACAGCTACTACTACGAGGTGAGTTACCTTCCAGTAGGGTGGGTCTAAGGCACTAATGCCGGCCCACCAGTGGGTAGTTATGTTTGAGATGATTGTCTTTGTGATAATTATCTTGGTATGTTAATGTGTTATGGTCATGGGATATGCATGTGTGATATGCTATGTGTGTAGAAGGGACTAGTTGTCCCTACCCAGTTATGCCTGACGGTATGATTACCTCTCGTTACGGTATGCTAGTGCTAGGGGGTGAAATAGTCCCCAATTACCGGTTGAAAGATACCGATGGCGTGTACCGGTTGAAAGATACCGATGATGGTTACCGGTTGAAAGATACCGATGGCAGTTACCGGTTGAAAGATACCGACGGTGTTATGTGGTATGTGGTATGATGGGGGAACTCACTAAGCTTTGTGCTTACAGTTTCAGTTTTGGTTTCAGGTACCTCTTCGTCCAAAGGGAAAGAGCCGGCGGCGTAGCAGCGCATCACACACATGGTTTCGGCATCGGATTTTCTGGGATTGTACTCTGATTTTCATTGTTCCTGATGATATGGTTTTCGAGACATGATTTTATGATTTTATGAATGATGAAATAGTGACAATGTTTGATAACCTAAATGATGATTTACTTAATTTAAAACTTTTTTTTTGGCCTCAAATTTTGGGATGTTACAAGTCAATATAAAGACAGTCGAGAACTGAGCTCGTATGCGAAATATATGAGCGACACGTGGTTGTTAAGTTTCGAACGTGGAGAAATCTGTACAGATTTGTAAAATTGAAATAGAATGAGAATTAGCCAATGAAGTCTAAATTAAAGTTGTATTACTCGTCAATACATATTTAGGGATATAAAGAACGTCAAAAATGAAGTTTGTATGAAGAAGTTATGAATTTTGCAACGTTAATTACAGTCTAAGCCGTCTTGGATCGTAAAACGAAAAATAAAGTGCAATTCAACTGATAAAGTCTAAATGAAAGTTGCAGTACTCATTGATATATATGTGTGGATATAAAATCCATTACAAATGGAGTTTATATGCGGAAGTTATGAATTTTAGAAAAATAATAAATTCAGACAATCGAGATCGCGACATGTGGCACCACGGATGAACGACACGTAGCATGATTGTTGGATTGGGTGTCTAAGCCCATAACTATAATTGGTATAAACTTGAATTGATAGTAGCATAGTCCTTTTAGGTTGCCCTCAAACCTAGCAATTGAATATGATAGATTTTAGAGAGAAATACTTGTTTATTAATTTATTATATGATTACTAAATTAGATGGAAATCAAAATAAATAGTTTGTTAATATATTATGAGAATAATATATTAATTTGAAATAGTATTATTTAATTAATAATTAATTAGAAATTGATTGGAATTAATTTTTGGATTAACTGGATTAATTAAAAGTGCAAGGTCTGTTTGGTTATTTATTGAAAGTTGAGGAAAGGAGCCCATGGACCTCATTGGATGAGGTGGACAAAATTACTTGGGCAAGCCCAAGAAATTTCATCCAAGCCCCTTGAAAGAGGGGAATGGGATGTGCTTTGTAACACCCCCCTCTGGCACGTATCACAATATTGTCCGCTTTGGGCTCCCGACGCGAAAACTTCCCAGGAGGTCACACATCCCTGAATTACTCTCCCCCGGGCACACTTACCTGCAGAGTTCTTATGGGATCTGCAGCCCTCACGAATTTAAAACATGTTGTGACAAGGAAGGTATCCACACCCCTTATAAGGAAGGTATCAAATGACACAACTGCATCCTCATCCAATACGCACTTTCCCAGCTGCGAAACATGGAAAGTGCTATGGATCTGACTGAGCTCCTCAGGAAGATCTAATTTGTAGGCGACCTTGCCAACCCTGGCAATAACCCGGACCCGATATATCGGGGACCTAATTTTCCCCTCTTCCTGAAGCAAATCACACCTTTCCAATGTGAGACCTTCAGTAACACCACGTCACCGACCTGAAACTCCAACTTGGATCGGTGTCGGTCGACATAGTTCTTCTACCGAATCCGAGTTGTCTGTAATCTCTTCCTGATCTACTGAATCATCTCCGTAGTCTTAAGTACCACCTCAATCCGTCCCATAACCCTGTGACCAACCTCGCCCCAACAGACTGGGGTACGACATCTCCGCCCATACAAGAGCTCAAAAGGCGGAGTACCAATGCTGGAGTGAAAACTGTTGTTGTAGGAGAACCCCGCAAGAGGTAGGTAGGAGTCCCAGCTCCCACCAAAATCAATGACACAAGCTCGCAACATATCCTCAAGATTTTGTATCGTCCGCTCACTCTGGTCGTCGGTCTGCGGATGATAAGTTGTGCTGAAGTGCAACCTCGTTGCCAGTTCCTCATGGAACTTCTGCCAAAAACGAGAGGTGAACCGAACATCACGGTCTGAAACAATGGAGACCGGAACCCCATTGCGAGCAACTATCTCGCGAATATACACATCGGCCAACTTCTCGGCTGAAGAACTCTCTCGAATCACCAGGAAATGGGCACTCTTGGTCAATCGGTCCACGATGACCCAAATAGCATCAAAACCCTTTGTCATCTTCAGCAACTTGGTGATGAAATCCATCGAAATCTGCTCCTATTTCCATATGGGAACCTCCAGATGCTGCAGCTTGCCATGCGGCGTCTGATGCTCGACCTTAACCATTCTATAGGTCAAGCACCTCTCCATGTACCATGCGATCTCCCTCTTCATACACGGCCACCAATAGCTCAATCTCAGATCTGGATACATCTTGGTGGCCCCCGGGTGGATAGAAAAGCGAGACTTATGAGTCTCCTCCAGCATAATCTGTCTGACCCCACCAGACATGGGTACCCATACCCGACCACAACGGGTCAACAAACAACGACTATCCAGAACAAATATGGTGATCTCACCCCTGATCCTCTCAATATTCCAATTCTCTTCCCGAACACCCTCGTCCGGAGCCTCCCTAATCAATCCCACAAGCGGAGAATTCATTGATATCCTCATATATGACACCCCATCAGAAGGTCCAGCCAACTTGCGGCTCAAAGCATCCGCCACCACATTCGCTTTACCCGAATGGTAAAGGATCTCGCAGTCATAATCCTTGACTACGTCCAGCAACTTGCGCCGCCTCATGTTCAGGTTCGGCTGATCCATAATGTGCCTCAAGCTCTTGTGATCCGTGTAGATATTACAACGGAACCCGTAAAGATAATGCCTCCAAATCTTGAGGGCAAAAACCACAACCCCCAACTCAAGATCATGCGTGGGATATCTCGTCTCATGCGGATTTAGTTGTTGCGAAGCATAAGCTTGTTGGATTTGGTGTCTAAGCCCATAACTATAACTGGAATGTACTTGACCCGATTGTAGCATGGTCCTTTTGGGTTGCCTTCACCAGTGCAATTTGATATGATTGAATTTTGAGAATAAGGTTATTTATGATTTATTAATATATTACAAGTATAATATATCAATATGAAATCATATTATTTAATTAGTATTGATCAAGAATTAATTTGGAATTAATTTTGTGATCAAAAGAGACTAATTAAATATATGGGGATTGATTGTGTAAATCAACCATTCTAATAGTGTGGGCTAATGATCCATGGTTATTTAGGATGGGCTAAACCAATGAGATAATCCATGGAGGTTAACCCATGGATCCTAAGTAATATGAAAGGTCATTAGGGTTTACAAAGTGTAACCCTAGCATTTACCACACTATAAATAAAACCCCCTAGAGCCAAAATTGGTTGTCACTTACATTCTAAGAAAGTGAAATTGATTTTGTGCAAGTAACTTATTCTCCCAAGCCTCCTCTTGCATATTGGTGTTTGTGAACCATTAGAGGCATCACACTTGAGGTGATCAAGCTTTCAAAGGTCAAGAACTACAAGTCCTTCTAAGAGGTAAGTCATCTAACTAGTTGTATTGTTCATTTGACAATTTGATGCTAGTTAGGATATGTGCTTTGGAAAATTGAAAATATGCATGTATAATTAGAGAAAACAGAGATCCAAAGCATTTAGGGTTGCATGTGCACCATAGGAGTGTTATAGTGCTCAAAACCCAATAGTGGTATCAGAGCCAAAGATTGTTTTCTATTATATTTGATGCTTGAAAAATTTTCAAAGCTGAAAAATTCGATTTTCTGGCCTCTGACTGGTGAACTCGCCGAGTCCATGAACTGACTCGGCGAGTCCACTCAGTAACATAGCAACTCGACGAGTCAGTTCATGCACTCGACGAGTTGAAGGCTATGTTTGCAGAATTTCAGGTTTCTTGGCCTGGATTGGATTGGGAACACTACCACAAACTGTTTTGGATCGTTAAAATGTTTTTTCCTGATTTGGTAGTGCTTGTACTCATCCAACCACAAGATAATTGTCAAAGTTTTGAGAAAATTGTTGTTTTATGTGATAAACAAAGTTGCTTGTAAATTGTTGACTTGGAATTATCTTATTTATGAGTTTAGCTAGATCAATCTTGAATTATATGATAATTTTAGTTGTTGATAAATTGATTTAAATGAATTTTAATGACCTCCATAACTTATCCTCAAGTTATGGAAAATGAAAGGTCTCATCTTTAAAATTGCATTAAACTCATAAGTTATGAACACCAAGAGTTTTGACAAGTTTCAAAACTTTCCCTCAAGTTTTGGAATTTGTAAAGTCTCACTAATGTAACTTTAATTCCAAACCCTAGAGTTTTAAAAGTTAAAATTCAACCCTTATACTTTATAATATTATAAGTTTAATAATATATATATATATATATATATATATATATATATATATATATATATATATATATATATATATATATATGTATAAGACGAGTCGGTCTTACCGTTAATAGGACTCATTCACGAAGCTGGTCTATAAGGGGGGGGGGTATAAGGTTACTGCCTATAAAATGGTAATTTAATGGGTGTCCACTCTCACTCACCGCTTCCTTGACTGGTGGAGGGTCGTTAGCCGAACGGGTTTGACAGGACATTGATTCTCCCTCATTAAAAGTATAATGATAAATATAAAGTAACTAAATTTTTATTAAAATTCCCAATCTTAGTTACTTTAGGAAAATGTGAAAAAGGTGCTAATCCATGAAATTACACTTTGCACCTTGTGAAGTTGTTAGTGGAGCGTGTGTGGTTAACCGACACACTAATATGGAACTGACAATGTGTGGCAAAGGGTAACTTGATGTTAATCATAGATCAATGGAGCGTGTGTGGTTAACCGGCACATTGATTAGGTGATTTGTAACATTGAGTGTACCAAGTTAATTTGCATGGTTATTCACACCTTGTTTGTGATCCTCGGCATCCCAGTCACAAACTTGAAGGGCACAATCGAGATTTAAACATGCCATTGAAAAGTTCAATGAATCTCAAAGGATCTAGGAATTTCAATCCAATTAAAACTTAATAATCTATTTCGTTTTTCGTGGTGGAAATTGGTAAATCGTCATTTACCTACCTTCAAATATTTTACAATTAGATTACGGCATCCCTTTTCGCAATTGTAGAATATTGTGTTGGGTCCTAGCCTTAATATTTCATTTGGGTGCAATATTAAGGATTATCATCTAATCTAAACTTTGTTCTTCTTCTTTTTCAGATATCTATCCCAAACAATGCTTCCAACCCAATCCCTTCAGGCTCTTTCTCCCTCATGAACCTATGTGGGAGGGTCATTTTCGATGGCTCGAACTTCAATGACTGGATTCGAAACATCCGAATGGCTATTCGCTATGAGGACAAAGAATATGTCCTAGATAAAGAGCTTAAGGAGATTGATGTCACCACTTCTACTCCCGAAAAAATCGCTGAACATACTACTCATGAGAGGGATGCGACAAAGGTGTCGTGTCTAATGATTGCTACCATGACTGCTGAGCTGTAAAAGTCCTATGAGGACTATTATCCCTTTGAAATGTATCAAGATTTGATGGAAAGATACCATCAAAGTGCTCGGAATGAGAGGTATGAGATCATTGCCTCCATGTTCACAACCAAAGTGAAGGATGGAGAACCCATCATGCCCACTTGCAAAAGATGCAGAGATTTATGGACTGCTTGCTTAAATTGAATGTCAATTTTGATGAAGAGTTGGCCATAGATATTATTCTACACTCTTTATCTTCTTGTTATGATCAGTTTCGTATGACCTATCATATGAACAAGGAGGAGGTCACTCTTAGCAAGCTTCAAGGCCTTCTAAGAACTGCATAAAGCAACTTGAAAGGCAAGTCGGTTGTGTCTACTCATACTACTACTTCTGCTCCTGTTCTGGAAATTGGACATGGGAAGGGGAAGAAGAGGAAGGCTCCTTACAAGAGCCGCAAGGGAAAGTCTCTTGATGGATCCTCTTCAAGTGGGACCAAAGTTGGTTCTGCTATTCCCTTGTGTCTACTCATACTACTACTTCTGCTCCTGTTCTGGAAATTGGACATGGGAAGGGGAAGAAGAGGAAGACTCCTTACAAGAGCTGCAAGGGAAAGTCTCTTGATGGATCCTCTTCAAGTGGGACCAAAGTTGGTTCTGCTAATCCCTCTTCCAATCCGAAGGATGCAGAGTGCTTCCACTATCATGAAAAAGGGCACTGGAAACGAAGCTGCCCCAAGTACTTGCAGGACATAAAGGATGGCAAGACCAAGCCCTCCTTTGCATTACACTATTCAATCTAATAACTCATCACATGCTAGTTCTTGGGTCCTTGATACAGGTTGTGGTATTCACATTTGTTCTGATTTGTAGGGACTAAAAAGAAGTAGGGATGTGGAGCACAGGAAGATAAACTTAATCATGGGAAATAGGAAAGTGTCGCTTGTAACCAAGATTGGAGTTTATTCTTTATTGCTTAGTAATGGGTTAAATTTAGATTTGAATAATTGTTGTTACTCGGCCGATATGGCGAGAAATATTATTTCCTTTCACCGTTTGTATAAACAAGGTTTTACCTTTTCTTTTAATAATGAAAATGGTGGTATTTATGCTTATTGTAATGGTATTTTTTATTTTGAAGCATTACCTTGTAATGGTATATATGAAACTATGATGGTTGTAGATAACATAGGAAATAATGTGTTGAATATTGATTCGCCCAATGATTTGGACAAGGCATGCTTGTGGCATTGTCGTCTTAGACATGTCAATAAGAAGTGCATAGCCCAACTCCAAAAGGATGGAGTCTTGGAGTCTTTCGACTTGAAGTCGGATGACACTTGCAAATCTTGTTTACTTGGAAAGATGACCAAGTCACCCTTCACTGCTACTTGTGAAAGGGGTGAAGGTCTGTTGGATCTCATACATACTGATGTGTGTGGACCATTCAGAACCGCCACAAGGGATGCTAACCGCTTCTATGTGACTTTTACTGATGATTATAGTAGATATGGGTATATTTACTTAATCAAGCATAAGTCAGAAACCTTTGAAAAGTTCAAAGAGTTTAAGCAGGAAGTGGAGAATCAATTGGGCAGGAAGATAAAGATGCTACGATCCGATCATGGAGGAGAGTATCTTAGTATCGAGTTCCTAGACTATCTTAAGGAATGTAAAATTGTTTCACAGTTGACGCCACCGAGGACACCACAGCTTAATGGTGTGGCTGAAAGGCGCAACCGAACCTTACTAGACATGGTTTGTTACATGATGAGTCGAGCTTCGTTACCTATCTCATTATGGGGGTATTCCTTAGAGACTGCCGCCCATATCCTTAACCTAGTCCCTACCAAAAAGGTTTCCAAAATACCTTACAAGATGTGGACAGGGAAAGTTCCCACACTAGACCACATCAAAGTTTGGGGTTGCGAGGCTTTTGTGAGAAAAGAAACTCACTACAAGATCGAACCTCGGAGTGAGCAATGTATTTTCATCGGCTATCCACAGAAATCCTTTGGATATCTCTTCTATAGACCGCGTGACAATGTTGTCTTCGTTTCGAGGAGAGGAGTCTTTCGTGAGAGAGAACTCATATGCCAAGGGGACAGTGGGAGGAAAATTGACCTTGAAGAGCTTCAAGAGTCAAGCAGTGAAGGAACCTCAAACACTAGAAACCAACTTGAGGAGGAAACTCCGGTTGATCCAGTTGATGAGTCCTTACCTATGAGGCGTTCCAGTAGAGTTAGAAATACACCTGAGTTTTATGGTTTCCATATTACTGTAGAAGGTGATACATTTATCAGTGATAGCACACTGGTAACTTTGGATGAACCTAATAACTACAAGGAAGCCATGGCAGGCCTCGAGTCTGCAAAATGGAAAGAGGCTATGGACAGCGAGATTCAGTCCATGTATGACAATCAAGTTTGGAACTTGGTTGACAATATACTGGGTCGTAAGACAGTCGGGTGCAAATGGATCTTCAAGAAGAAGACCGACATGGATGGGAAAGTACACACATATAAGGCGCGACTTGTTGAAAAGGGCTTTACTCAAACTCCGGGAGTTGACTATGATGAGACCTTCTCACCAGTAGCGAAGATTAAATCTATAAGGGTTATGTTGGACATAGCATTTCATGATTATGAAATATGGCAAATGGATGTCAAAACTGCTTTCCTTAATGGAAAGTTGGCTGAAGATGTTTACATGAGTCAGCCAGAGGGTTTTGTAAATGCAAAATACCCTAATAGAGTGTGTAAGCTTGAGAAATCCATTTATGGATTAAAACAAGCATCTCGCAGATGGAATCTTTGTTTTGATGAGAAGGTCAAAGAGTTTGGATTTTCGAGAAGTGAGGATGAGTCCTGTATATATGTCAAAGCTAGTGGGAGCATAGTGAGCTTTCTGGTATTGTATGTAGATGACATACTGCTCATAGGAAACGACATCCCAACCTTGCAGGAGGTTAAGTCCTGGATTGGGAAGTGTTTCGCTATGAAGGACCTCGGAGAAGCTGCTTATATCCTAGGGATAAGGACATTGAGAAACAGGAGTAAAAGACTAATATGACTTAGTCAAAGTACATACTTGGACAAGGTGTTGAAGCGTTTCAGCATGGAGAACTCCAAGAAAGGTGACTTACCTATCCAAGGCAATGCCAAACCGAGTAAGACTCAGAGTCCGAGTACTGAGGCTAAGATAGCAGAGATGAGTCAAATACCATATGCTTCCGCAGTTGGCTTGATCATGTATGCTATGACTTGTTCTCGCCCTGATGTGGCCTTTTCTTTGAGCATGGTCAGCAAATATCAAGGGAATCCTGGTAAAGCTCATTGGACTGCAGTTAAGAACATTCTTAAGTACCTGCGGAGGACTAAGGACTGGGTCCTTACCCTCGGTGGGAGTGATGACTTGAGAGTGACAGGGTATAGCAACGCCAACTTTCAGACCGACAGAGATAATTTCCGCTCTCAGTCGGGTTGGGTGTTTACCCTGAATGGAGGAGAAGTAACATGGAAAAGTTCCAAGCAGGAGACTATAGCTGATTCAACATTAATCAGAGTACATAGCAGCAAGCAAAGCATCGAAGGAGGCGATATGGTTAAAAAAATTCATCGGAGACCTTGGAGTCATACCATCCATAAAGGAGTCTGTGTGTAACATACACGTTTTGAAATCGTGTTATGTAAATTAAAAAGTTAATAATATTATGAAATATTATGAGAAATTGAGTGTTAAGTTCTAACAGATAGTTTTTACTAGAAATGAAGTAAAACTATGTTTAGAATCACTAATAAATTATTGGAAGTCTTATGAGATTCCAATTAAAAGCCAAATAGTGAAATTTAGCGAAAATATAAACTTTGAAATAAGTAAAATTTTATTATTGAAAGTTGTAGATAATCTCGTTAGAAACACGTAGGCGAAAACCTCGTCGAAATCCGAGTTATAACGAAGAAGTTATGACCAATCGAAGATCTGCGATAAAACCGGCACGGTGCCGAATGACGTAAAAAGTGAGTTTTTGATAAACTACTTTTTAGCCTTAGCGATCTAAATGAAAGTCGTAGTATTCGTTAAACCGAGAAGTTCGATAAAAAGAACGCCAAAATCTGACTTCGTATGAGGAAGTTATGATTTTTACAAGTTTCAGCGTAGCAGTAGACAGCTAAAAACTTGAATTTTAGATCGAGTGATTTTTTAGCCGACACAACCTAAACGAGAATCGAAGGTCTCTTCATTAGCAGTACAATGGTAAAAAGTCTGACGAAAACGGACGTCGGATGAAAAAGTTATGAATTTTTAACGGATTTACCAGTCCCGGTCTGTTAAAAATAATAATATAAAAATAAAGTCAAAATTTTCCGACGAAGTCTAAACGAAAGTTGTAGAGCATAATTTTCTCTACGCGTGCATATAAAGAACGTCAAAAACGGAGCCCGTATGAGAAAGTTATGGATTTTACAAGATTGGGCACATTTTCATTTAATTTTCGCATGAATAGTGTTGATCCACGTGGCAATTTCTGATTGGACCGCAGCCTCGCTGGCACCTTCTGATTGGTCCGATGCCGTGTCCGCCTCGTTTCCGATGTCGTGACTCACCCTCGCCCGGATCCGACGCGTGTCGCGATGAGTCGTCCGAAGCTGCTTAGTCACCCGGTGACTCCTCGCATCCGAAGACGCCTGTTGCGTCCGAAGCGAGCCACATGGAGCCCTCGCATGCGCGCCATCTGGTCCTCTCGCGAGCCGCCAGCTGCCCCTCCTCCCTTCGGCCGAAGACCTTCGCCTCCTATAAATAGGAGGGTGCGAACCCTCTCGGCTAACTTTGGAAATTTCACACTTTTTCACCATTTTTCAATACTTTTACTATCCCGACATCCCCCGAAGCCCCGGTACTTATTCCAAATCCCGAAACGCGCCCCGAGATTCCCGAGAAGCCCGAAAAATTTATCTTTTCGGTTTCGAAGCTCTACCTTCGCAAGGCCCGGTTTTCAAGAAAACTCCCGGTTTTCAACGACGAAAGTCATATTTAGAGCCGAAATGCTGCCCAAATTATTATTTTGACCCCCGATTAATTCAAGGTGAGTTTAATATGTAGAAACAATTGTATGTTATGTGTTATATGTGCTATGTGCTTTTCCATGTTATCATCTCGAGTTGTTGTATCCGCTATTTTTATAGCAAGGCTGTACCTCTGACTTGAAGTGTATGACATAGGCATCACTTGGGTATTGGTATGAACCGTTGACCATGAAGTGTATGACATAGGCATCACTTTGGCTTCGGTAGAATGTTATTCCTGAGTATTTTCCCGTGTTATTTTTATTTCTGCTATTTATGATAGCAAAGCTATACCTTTGACCATGTGATCAGTTTACGAACTCAGATTCACAGTGGCACTGGTATGTAGCCTCTGGCCAGGTAGAGCATGTCCCCCAGTAAGTGAATGACTCTATTCTATGGCATTGGCATATGGTTAGACAGGGCGTGAAAACCTGAAATCTACATTAATGTTAATCATAAATTGTTTGTCTTCAGTGCCATTTGGGCCGAAGCGTTATTGATGTTTATCAAGTATGGAAATTGTTATGTCTAAATGATGGTATATATTTAAATCAAATCAATGATTGTTAGGGAAAGCTTATCACATTATGTCTTTGTTGTTCCTTGCTTCTAATTGCTTCTGCCATATTGGTATATATGTATGGCATAACGTTATATTGTATCTATTATTGAACTCACTAAGCGTTATCGCTTACCCCTCCCAATGTTTTAACATAATGCAGGCAATAAGCACCCAGTATAGTTGGAAGACTTAGAATAGTTTGTAATAATACTTTTGTACTTCAGTTCATGTATGTATAAAATTACAATATCCTGGGTAGTCATGTAAAATCTTAAAACATAGTCGGTTTGTATCCAATCTTTTGTAATGACTTTATCAATGTAAAAATATTGTTTTATGAATATGCATGTAGCATGTTTTGGAGTAACTATATTGTCAAGTATGAAAGTTTGGGTCTTTCAGAAATATGAAAGTATAGAAAGGGGTTCTTTCAATCATGGTATCAGAGCAGTGGTTTAAGTGAACTAAATTCCATGGATTGGTATTTAGACTTAAACTATTGGAAGTTCAATATATGAACTGAATCATTGTAAATATATGGATACAAACCCTAGGAAACACTTAAGTGGGGTATTGGGTAGTGATGAACCCTAGTATTCTAAGACATTAAGTTACTTCAAAAATTTTAGAGAATTAGTTTAAGTGAACTAGGAATGTTGAGAATTTCTAGACTTAAACATAAATTGTTAAGTAAAGATGATACAATATGTATCTGGTATATTTTAGGTTGAATACCTAATGGGGTAAACACTAGAATATTAAGAGGAGATATACCTTATATTCTAATATGTGCTAAATGATAAGTAAATATAGCATGCTTTAGGTTTTATACCTATATTGCTATTATATGAGAAAGTTTAAGGTCTGTTGCCGACCTTGGTTTAGAAAATTTTTATGTTCAAAATTCTAAGAATTTCCGTAATAGAAATTACATGAAACTTTTTGAAGTGATAGAGACACTTATGATAGTTACCATCGATAAGTTTATAAATAAACGATCACAGGATATCGTAAAATAATAAATATGGAATGTTATCGTAAAAAGTGTATTAATACCTATGAAGTGGTATTATGCATTTAAAATATGTAAGATAATATAATAACATATTTGGAAGAAAGATGTGCGTTTGAAACACGTTTGGGTGAGATAAATGTGTTGGTGCAAATCCGTGAAGTTGTTCCACCGCTGTCTAGATTGAAGCAGTGATAGTTTATAGAGTCGGAAGAACCGAGGATGGTGATAAATACTTCGACAGTATTGAAATTAATGTAGTACTAGATTTAGAAGAATTAAAAGAAGATCAAAGGAAAGGCTAATGAAGTTTTCAGACTCAATAGGCCAAGGCCTTGTGATGTAGTATGTAGTTCGAGTAGTAACCATATACAGGATGCTCAGACTTAGTATTGAATACTACTGAGTGATGATTGATTTCTATCACATCCTTATGGAAGTTCCATTGTGTGTTAAGCCGACTTTAACATACAAAATTGGGATAGTGAAATAGGTTATTTGGTTGTGAAAAGGCTGAGTGACTTACTTGTTAGAGTAAGGTAGAGTACTTAGTTGAAGAAGATATACACTCTTATTATTATATGAGAAGAAATGTTGTAATTAGGAATGATAGAGAACCAAGTTGAAGCTAGTAGAGCTTGCTGAGATGCAACTATAATGCAGACTTCTTAGGATATACTCCTATGAAGTAGACTTAAAAGATACAACCATGAGAAGAAGACTTACTCAGATACAGGAATGACGAGGTCATGAAAGGATAATGAAACCAACAAATATGCATGATGGTTTGCATGAGTTAGAAGATGATGTAAGTAGTTGGAAACTATTTGTCTTTACACTGCTAGAGGAAATTTTGGGTGTAGTATGTCTTGCAGAGTAGACACTACCCGAGAAAGAATTTATATGAAGAAATGGAAGTAAAATTTCTATCGACCTATGGAAAAGTATTAGGATATATTAAATCGAGCATATGCATGAGAAGAATTTTAGAAGGCGAGTATAAGTAATCCAATATATGTTTGATAGAAATGCGAAAACCCTAGTTAAGTCTAGGAGAAATTGTTGTATGTACTTGTTTGAACGCACTTAAGTGTGAAAAATTTGCTTTGTGAAAACTTTTGAATGGTGACTTGGGAACTGCGAGACAATACTTGGGACGAGTATGAGTAGGTGTGAATAGTAGTAGAGGCCTATACTACTGGAAGCACAGGACTCACACTTGGATCAGGAAAAGCCACAAGGTTATCAAGAAGCTAGTAAATGATTCCATTTTATTCATGTGTGTCGTTACCTTCGTTTCGGTAATGACTAAGAATATAATTATCGTTCAAATCTTAATGTCATAAAGAATCGAGTCCGATTAGTATAAATCCGCGAAAGGAGTTGATTGGTTCAGAGAACCATGTCTTGTATAGTGACGAAACTTCAGTAGGAATACTGAAGAAGTAAATGGTCGAGGTAGTCGATAGAAATATAACGATCTTTATTAAAGGATTGAGCAATCATTAGCCAGAGATGTAACTGGTTATGTGGTGTTACTGGCCACAAGAAATGTTTCCGCCCTACTCTTACTAGTCAAATGGCAGGGAGTCAAGTTTTCGTTCAACAATCAAAGAGTACTCCAACTAAAAAGGAGGAGGTGCCAAAAGCTAAAAGATGTATATGTCCGAAAGCACGAAATAGAGATACGTGGTGCTATTCTTTCTATTCCAAAGCATCCACGTGTTGTTCAAACTCTTTTGTTTTCTTTATTCCATCAGCTTGATTTATTCGATCTAATTCTAATACAAGAGTTTGGTTCGTTATGTATCTTGTGTGTTATAAATACAAATGTCATTAGAATAAAACCATTCGAGTTGCTGTTATAGCAAAAGTAATGACCTTATCTTGGGTTTAGTCTATAAACCAAGAAGGAGCAGGAGTCTGCAATGAGAATTGAGTTTACTCAAAGATTAGGATCGAAAGCTCAATAGAGAATGATGAGCGGGTGCAGGTTTGAGCATCGCTAGTAATTAATAAGTTTGAAGAGTTTGACAATCGTTTGGCAAACTAAAAGTTAAATATCGTACATTTTAGATTACCACAGAGGAAGTAAGTTAGGACTCGAATGTTGTGACTAGTAATTTTCTCGTAAACTTTAGATCTTCTCACATCTTATTTGATTATAATGCCTCAGATTCTTTCGTGCATTATAAATTCGCACATTCTTTTCAAATTGCTTGTTATGCAATTGTCCAATCATTTCATATAGATAACATAGGAAATATATTATTACTTGCTGATAAAGTCTATAGAGATAGTGTTATAGGAATTGAAAGTTATAATCTTCCTGCTAACCTAATTCCTATCTTTGATATTATTCTCGACATGGATTGGTTGTTAAAGAACTACGCAGATCTCTTGTGCTACGAAGAGATGATATGCATCCCTATCGAAAGGGAAGATTCTATTTATGTCTACGGTGAAAATAATAAATTTCTTTCTTAAAAACTCGTAAATTTATGTCGAAGGGATATTATACTTATCCGGCTTATACAGTTAATACCTTGAAAGAGGAGAAGAAAACTGTGAATGATAGCCTTTGGATAATTATCGACCGGCTGATTAAGAGTGCATATTTTCTTGCCATACGTACAACGATTCTAATGGAAAAATACGCATAAGTTACTTAGACGAAATCATGGCGAGACATGGTGTGCCACTAAAGATTATTTCCAATCGTGATACTCGCTTCACTTCTCACTTTTGGGCGAATATGAAGAGTGAATTGGGATCTCGAGTTACTCCTAACACAACTTATCATCCCCAGACATATGATTAGACGGAGAGAACAATCCAAGCAGTAGAAGATATGCTTCATGCATATGTCTTAGAGTTCGGTAGTATCTGTGAACACCATTATGTTGGCATAATGTAGGATAGAAAATCCTTGGTGGTCCTGAAATGATTCAAGACACCACTGATAAGATTCAAATTATACGAGAAAGAATGAAAGTAGCCCAGGATCGACAAAAGACCTGTGTAGAAATAGAGGAGACGATCCATAGAATTCCAAGTGGGTGATACTGAAGGTAACCCCGTGGAAAGGTATTATGAAATTTGAGAAGAAAAGGAGATTGAGTCCAAGATTTATTGGACTTTTCAAAATTATCTAACAAGCATACCGCTTGGAAATTGCCTGAAGATTTGGCTGGTATTCATGATGTATTTCATGTAAGATATCTACGTAAATGCTTAAGCATGTATGATGAAACAGTTCCATTATCCAAGGTGAAACGAGATAATAAAATTATACTTAAGGAAAATAAGAATGAGATAAGAGCGAAATATCCTCATTTGTCTAAATCGTTGTGATTTCGGGGACGAAATCCTCAAAAGGAGGAGGTATTTGTAACATACACGTTTTGAAATCGTGTTATGTAAATTAAAAAGTTAATAATATTATGAGATATTGAGTGATAAGTTCTAACAGATAGTTTTTACTAGAAATGAAGTAAAACTATGTTTAGAATCACTCATAAATTATTGGAAGTCTTATGAGATTCCAATTAAAAGTCAAATAGTGAAATTTAGCGAAAATATAAACTTTGAAATAAGTAAACTTTTATTATTGAAAGTTGTAGATAATCTCGTTAGAAACACGTAGGCGAAAACCTCGTCGAAATCCGAGTTATAACGAAGAAGTTATGACCAATCGAAGATCTGCGATAAAACCGGCACGGTGCCGAATGACGTAAAAAGTGAGTTTTTGATAAACTACTTTTTAGCCTTAGTGATCTAAATGAAAGTCGTAGTATTCGTTAAACCGAGAAGTTCGATAAAAAGAACGCCAAAATCTGACTTCGTATGAGGAAGTTATGATTTTTACAAGTTTCAGCGTAGCAGTAGACAGCTAAAAACTTGAATTTTAGATCGAGTGATTTTTTAGCCGACACAACCTAAACGAGAATCGAAGGTCTCGTCATTAGCAGTACAATGGTAAAAAGTCTGACGAAAACGGACGTCGGATGAAAAAGTTATGAATTTTTAACGGATTTACCAGTCCCGGTCTGTTAAAAATAATAATATAAAAATAAAGTCAAAATTTTCCGACAAGTCTAAACGAAAGTTGTAGAACATAATTTTCTCTACGCGTGCATATAAAGAACGTCAAAAACGGAGCCCGTATGAGAAAGTTATGGATTTTACAAGATTGGGCACATTTTCATTTAATTTTCGCATGAATAGTGTTGATCCACGTGGCAATTTCTGATTGGACCGCAGCCTCGCTGGCACCTTCTGATTGGTCCGATGTCGTGTCCGCCTCGTTTCCGACGTCGTGACTCTCCCTCGCCCGGATCCGACGCGTGTCGCGATGAGTCGTCCGAAGCTGCTTAGTCACCCGGTGACTCCTCGCATCCGAAGACGCCTGTTGCGTCCGAAGCGAGCCACATGTAGCCCTCGCATGCGCGCCATCTGGTCCTCTCGCGAGCCGCCAGCTGCCCCTCCTCCCTTCGGCCGAAGACCTTCGCCTCCTATAAATAGGAGGGTGCGAACCCTCTCGGCTAACTTTGGAAATTTCACACTTTTTCACCATTTTTCAATACTTTTACTATCCCGACATCCCCCGAAGCCCCGGTACTTATTCCAAATCCCGAAACGCGCCCCGAGATTCCCGAGAAGCCCGAAAAATTTATCTTTTCGGTTTCGAAGCTCTACCTTCGCAAGGCCCGGTTTTCAAGAAAACTCCCGGTTTTCAACGACGAAAGTCATATTTAGAGCCGAAATGCTGCCCAAATTATTATTTTGACCCCCGGTTAATTCAAGGTGAGTTTAATATGTAGAAACAATTGTATGTTATGTGTTATATGTGCTATGTGCTTTTCCATGTTATCATCTCGAGTTGTTGTATCCGCTATTTTTATAGCAAGGCTGTACCTCTGACTTGAAGTGTATGACATAGGCATCACTTGGGTATTGGTATGAACCGTTGACCATGAAGTGTATGACATAGGCATCACTTTGGCTTCGGTAGAATGTTATTCCTGAGTATTTTCCCGTGTTATTTTTATTTCTGCTATTTATGATAGCAAAGCTATACCTTTGACCATGTGATCAGTTTACGAACTCAGATTCACAGTGGCACTGGTATGTAGCCTCTGGCCAGGTAGAGCATGTCCCCCAGTAAGTGAATGACTCTATTCTATGGCATTGGCATATGGTTAGACAGGGCGTGAAAACCTGAAATCTACATTAATGTTAATCATAAATTGTTTGTCTTCAGTGCCATTTGGGCCGAAGCGTTATTGATGTTTATCAAGTATGGAAATTGTTATGTCTAAATGATGGTATATATTTAAATCAAATCAATGATTGTTAGGGAAAGCTTATCACATTATGTCTTTGTTGTTCCTTGCTTCTAATTGCTTCTGCCATATTGGTATATATGTATGGCATAACGTTATATTGTATCTATTATTGAACTCACTAAGCGTTATCGCTTACCCCTCCCAATGTTTTAACATAATGCAGGCAATAAGCACCCAGTATAGTTGGAAGACTTAGAATAGTTTGTAATAATACTTTTGTACTTCAGTTCATGTATGTATAAAATTACAATATCCTGGGTAGTCATGTAAAATCTTAAAACATAGTCGGTTTGTATCCAATCTTTTGTAATGACTTTATCAATGTAAAAATATTGTTTTATGAATATGCATGTAGCATGTTTTGGAGTAACTATATTGTCAAGTATGAAAGTTTGGGTCTTTCAGAAATATGAAAGTATAGAAAGGGGTTCTTTCAATCATGGTATCAGAGCAGTGGTTTAAGTGAACTAAATTCCATGGATTGGTATTTAGACTTAAACTATTGGAAGTTCAATATATGAACTGAATCATTGTAAATATATGGATACAAACCCTAGGAAACACTTAAGTGGGGTATTGGGTAGTGATGAACCCTAGTATTCTAAGACATTAAGTTACTTGAAAAATTTTAGAGAATTAGTTTAAGTGAACTAGGAATGTTGAGAATTTCTAGACTTAAACATAAATTGTTAAGTAAAGATGATACAATATGTATCTGGTATATTTTAGGTTGAATACCTAATGGGGTAAACACTAGAATATTAAGAGGAGATATACCTTATATTCTAATATGTGCTAAATGATAAGTAAATATAACATGCTTTAGGTTTTATACCTATATTGCTATTATATGAGAAAGTTTAAGGTCTGTTGCCGACCTTGGTTTAGAAAATTTTTATGTTCAAAATTCTAAGAATTTCCGTAATAGAAATTACATGAAACTTTTTGAAGTGATAGAGACACTTATGATAGTTACCATCGATAAGTTTATAAATAAACGATCACAGGATATCGTAAAATAATAAATATGGAATGTTATCGTAAAAAGTGTATTAATACCTATGAAGTGGTATTATGCATTTAAAATATGTAAGATAATATAATAACATATTTGGAAGAAAGATGTGCGTTTGAAACACGTTTGGGTGAGATAAATGTGTTGGTGCAAATCCGTGAAGTTGTTCCACCGCTGTCTAGATTGAAGCAGTGATAGTTTATAGAGTCGGAAGAACCGAGGATGGTGATAAATACTTCGACAGTATTGAAATTAATGTAGTACTAGATTTAGAAGAATTAAAAGAAGATCAAAGGAAAGGCTAATGAAGTTTTCAGACTCAATAGGCCAAGGCCTTGTGATGTAGTATGTAGTTCGAGTAGTAACCATATACAGGATGCTCAGACTTAGTATTGAATAATACTGAGTGATGATTGATTTCTATCACATCCTTATGGAAGTTCCATTGTGTGTTAAGCCGACTTTAACATACAAAATTGGGATAGTGAAATAGGTTATTTGGTTGTGAAAAGGCTGAGTGGCTTACTTGTTAGAGTAAGGTAGAGTACTTAGTTGAAGAAGATATACACTCTTATTATTATATGAGAAGAAATGTTGTAATTAGGAATGATAGAGAACCAAGTTGAAGCTAGTAGAGCTTGCTGAGATGCAACTATAATGCAGACTTCTTAGGATATACTCCTATGAAGTAGACTTAAAAGATACAACCATGAGAAGAAGACTTACTCAGATACAGGAATGACGAGGTCATGAAAGGATAATGAAACCAACAAATATGCATGATGGTTTGCATGAGTTAGAAGATGATGTAAGTAGTTGGAAACTATTTGTCTTTACACTGCTAGAGGAAATTTTGGGTGTAGTATGTCTTGCAGAGTAGACACTACCCGAGAAAGAATTTATATGAAGAAATGGAAGTAAAATTTCTATCGACCTATGGAAAAGTATTAGGATATATTAAATCGAGCATATGCATGAGAAGAATTTTAGAAGGCGAGTATAAGTAATCCAATATATGTTTGATAGAAATGCGAAAACCCTAGTTAAGTCTAGGAGAAATTGTTGTATGTACTTGTTTGAACGCACTTAAGTGTGAAAAATTTGCTTTGTGAAAACTTTTGAATGGTGACTTGGGAACTGCGAGACAATACTTGGGACGAGTATGAGTAGGTGTGAATAGTAGTAGAGGCCTATACTACTGGAAGCACAGGACTCACACTTGGATCAGGAAAAGCCACAAGGTTATCAAGAAGCTAGTAAATGATTCCATTTTATTCATGTGTGTCGTTACCTTCGTTTCGGTAATGACTAAGAATATAATTATCGTTCAAATCTTAATGTCATAAAGAATCGAGTCCGATTAGTATAAATCCGCGAAAGGAGTTGATTGGTTCAGAGAACCATGTCTTGTATAGTGACGAAACTTCAGTAGGAATACTGAAGAAGTAAATGGTCGAGGTAGTCGATAGAAATATAACGATCTTTATTAAAGGATTGAGCAATCATTAGCCAGAGATGTAACTGGTTATGTGGTGTTACTGGCCACAAGAAATGTTTCCGCCCTACTCTTACTAGTCAAATGGCAGGGAGTCAAGTTTTCGTTCAACAATCAAAGAGTACTCCAACTAAAAAGGAGGAGGTGCCAAAAGCTAAAAGATGTATATGTCCGAAAGCACGAAATAGAGATACGTGGTGCTATTCTTTCTATTCCAAAGCATCCACGTGTTGTTCAAACTCTTTTGTTTTCTTTATTCCATCAGCTTGATTTATTCGATCTAATTCTAATACAAGAGTTTGGTTCGTTATGTATCTTGTGTGTTATAAATACAAATGTCATTAGAATAAAACCATTCGAGTTGCTGTTATAGCAAAAGTAATGACCTTATCTTGGGTTTAGTCTATAAACCAAGAAGGAGCAGGAGTCTGCAATGAGAATTGAGTTTACTCAAAGATTAGGATCGAAAGCTCAATAGAGAATGATGAGCGGGTGCAGGTTTGAGCATCGCTAGTAATTAATAAGTTTGAAGAGTTTGACAATCGTTTGGCAAACTAAAAGTTAAATATCGTACATTTTAGATTACCACAGAGGAAGTAAGTTAGGACTCGAATGTTGTGACTAGTAATTTTCTCGTAAACTTTAGATCTTCTCACATCTTATTTGATTATAATGCCTCAGATTCTTTCGTGCATTATAAATTCGCACATTCTTTTCAAATTGCTTGTTATGCAATTGTCCAATCATTTCATATAGATAACATAGGAAATATATTATTACTTGCTGATAAAGTCTATAGAGATAGTGTTATAGGAATTGAAAGTTATAATCTTCCTGCTAACCTAATTCCTATCTTTGATATTATTCTCGACATGGATTGGTTGTTAAAGAACTACGCAGATCTCTTGTGCTACGAAGAGATGATATGCATCCCTATCGAAAGGGAAGATTCTATTTATGTCTACGGTGAAAATAATAAATTTCTTTCTTAAAAACTCGTAAATTTATGTCGAAGGGATATTATACTTATCCGGCTTATACAGTTAATACCTTGAAAGAGGAGAAGAAAACTGTGAATGATAGCCTTTGGATAATTATCGACCGGCTGATTAAGAGTGCATATTTTCTCGCCATACGTACAACGATTCTAATGGAAAAATACGCATAAGTTACTTAGACGAAATCATGGCGAGACATGGTGTGCCACTAAAGATTATTTCCAATCGTGATACTCGCTTCACTTCTCACTTTTGGGCGAATATGAAGAGTGAATTGGGATCTCGAGTTACTCCTAACACAACTTATCATCCCCAGACATATGATTAGACGGAGAGAACAATCCAAGCAGTAGAAGATATGCTTCATGCATATGTCTTAGAGTTCGGTAGTATCTGTGAACACCATTATGTTGGCATAATGTAGGATAGAAAATCCTTGGTGGTCCTGAAATGATTCAAGACACCACTGATAAGATTCAAATTATACGAGAAAGAATGAAAGTAGCCCAGGATCGACAAAAGACCTGTGTAGAAATGGAGGAGACGATCCATAGAATTCCAAGTGGGTGATACTGAAGGTAACCCCGTGGAAAGGTATTATGAAATTTGAGAAGAAAAGGAGATTGAGTCCAAGATTTATTGGACTTTTCAAAATTATCTAACAAGCATACCGCTTGGAAATTGCCTGAAGATTTGGCTGGTATTCATGATGTATTTCATGTAAGATATCTACGTAAATGCTTAAGCATGTATGATGAAACAGTTCCATTATCCAAGGTGAAACGAGATAATAAAATTATACTTAAGGAAAATAAGAATGAGATAAGAGCGAAATATCCTCATTTGTCTAAATCGTTGTGATTTCGGGGACGAAATCCTCAAAAGGAGGAGGTATTTGTAACATACACGTTTTGAAATCGTGTTATGTAAATTAAAAAGTTAATAATATTATGAGATATTGAGTGTTAAGTTCTAACAGATAGTTTTTACTAGAAATGAAGTAAAACTATGTTTAGAATCACTCATAAATTATTGGAAGTCTTATGAGATTCCAATTAAAAGTCAAATAGTGAAATTTAGCGAAAATATAAACTTTGAAATAAGTAAAATTTTATTATTGAAAGTTGTAGATAATCTCGTTAGAAACACGTAGGCGAAAACCTCGTCGAAATCCGAGTTATAACGAAGAAGTTATGACCAATCGAAGATCTGCGATAAAACCGGCACGGTGCCGAATGACGTAAAAAGTGAGTTTTTGATAAACTACTTTTTAGCTTTAGTGATCTAAATGAAAGTCGTAGTATTCGTTAAACCGAGAAGTTCGATAAAAAGAACGCCAAAATCTGACTTCGTATGAGGAAGTTATGATTTTTACAAGTTTCAGCGTAGCAGTAGACAGCTAAAAACTTGAATTTTAGATCGAGTGATTTTTTAGCCGACACAACCTAAACGAGAATCGAAGGTCTCGTCATTAGCAGTACAATGGTAAAAAGTCTGACGAAAACGGACGTCGGATGAAAAAGTTATGAATTTTTAACGGATTTACCAGTCCCGGTCTGTTAAAAATAATAATATAAAAATAAAGTCAAAATTTTCCGACGAAGTCTAAACGAAAGTTGTAGAACATAATTTTCTCTACGCGTGCATATAAAGAACGTCAAAAACGGAGCCCGTATGAGAAAGTTATGGATTTTACAAGATTGGGCACATTTTCATTTAATTTTCGCATGAATAGTGTTGATCCACGTGGCAATTTCTGATTGGACCGCAGCCTCGCTGGCACCTTCTGATTGGTCCGATGCCGTGTCCGCCTCGTTTCCGACGTCGTGACTCACCCTCGCCCGGATCCGACGCGTGTCGCGATGAGTCGTCCGAAGCTGCTTAGTCACCCGGTGACTCCTCGCATCCGAAGACGCCTGTTGCGTCCGAAGCGAGCCACATGGAGCCCTCGCATGCGCGCCATCTGGTCCTCTCGCGAGCCGCCAGCTGCCCCTCCTCCCTTCGGCCGAAGACCTTCGCCTCCTATAAATAGGAGGGTGCGAACCCTCTCGGCTAACTTTGGAAATTTCACACTTTTTCACCATTTTTCAATACTTTTACTATCCCGACATCCCCCGAAGCCCCGATACTTATTCCAAATCCCGAAACGCGCCCCGAGATTCCCGAGAAGCCCGAAAAATTTATCTTTTCGGTTTCGAAGCTCTACCTTCGCAAGGCCCGGTTTTCAAGAAAACTCCCGGTTTTCAACGACGAAAGTCATATTTAGAGCCGAAATGCTGCCCAAATTATTATTTTGACCCCCGGTTAATTCAAGGTGAGTTTAATATGTAGAAACAATTGTATGTTATGTGTTATATGTGCTATGTGCTTTTCCATGTTATCATCTCGAGTTGTTGTATCCGCTATTTTTATAGCAAGGCTGTACCTCTGACTTGAAGTGTATGACATAGGCATCACTTGGGTATTGGTATGAACCGTTGACCATGAAGTGTATGACATAGGCATCACTTTGGCTTCGGTAGAATGTTATTCCTGAGTATTTTCCCGTGTTATTTTTATTTCTGCTATTTATGATAGCAAAGCTATACCTTTGACCATGTGATCAGTTTACGAACTCAGATTCACAGTGGCACTGGTATGTAGCCTCTGGCCAGGTAGAGCATGTCCCCCAGTAAGTGAATGACTCTATTCTATGGCATTGGCATATGGTTAGACAGGGCGTGAAAACCTGAAATCTACATTAATGTTAATCATAAATTGTTTGTCTTCAGTGCCATTTGGGCCGAAGCGTTATTGATGTTTATCAAGTATGGAAATTGTTATGTCTAAATGATGGTATATATTTAAATCAAATCAATGATTGTTAGGGAAAGCTTATCACATTATGTCTTTGTTGTTCCTTGCTTCTAATTGCTTCTGCCATATTGGTATATATGTATGGCATAACGTTATATTGTATCTATTATTGAACTCACTAAGCGTTATCGCTTACCCCTCCCAATGTTTTAACATAATGCAGGCAATAAGCACCCAGTATAGTTGGAAGACTTAGAATAGTTTGTAATAATACTTTTGTACTTCAGTTCATGTATGTATAAAATTACAATATCCTGGGTAGTCATGTAAAATCTTAAAACATAGTCGGTTTGTATCCAATCTTTTGTAATGACTTTATCAATGTAAAAATATTGTTTTATGAATATGCATGTAGCATGTTTTGGAGTAACTATATTGTCAAGTATGAAAGTTTGGGTCTTTCAGAAATATGAAAGTATAGAAAGGGGTTCTTTCACTGTGGAAATATTTTGCGATAATGAAGGGGCGATTGACTTAACCAAGGAACCGAGAGATCATAGTAGATCCAGGCATATCGACAGAAAGTACCACTTTATAAGACATCAAGTAGAAGAAGGACACCACGTGGTAAAAGGGATATCGTCAGAGGACAACCCAGCAGATCCCCTTACAAAGGGACTGACTAGGGTTAAGCACTTGCAACATGCGAGGGACATTGGGCTAACAGACGATATTAGTTTTAGTAATTAGATAAATCGAAACTTGTAATAGCTAAATTGTAATTGACATTTGATGATTAAATGAAATGAGTTTTATTTATAAGTAAAGTTACTGTCCGGTGTCAATTATTTACTATTGTTTCACTTTGCATGTTTTGACTTCCAGAATAATAAAATTATTCAAACTATCCACAGTCGATCATACGTTGGAAGTAAGTATGAAAGAAGACTGTCATGAGTTGGCTTGTAGATTATCTAAGGAGTTAGACATAGCAAAAGTTTGCTACACCATTCATGAGTACTCCTGAAATAAGATTTAAGTATTGGATTCAACCCACGCTCACCTGAATTACTTCATGGAATTTATCACGAGTAATTGTGAGATGATAATATCATATAATATTCAAACCAAGATATATGAGTTGTTGACTACGAGTTGGTTGTGCATTGATGGCATAAAAACGCATCAGTAACTTGATGTTACAAAACGTGTCGGTGTACATGATTTGATGAGTAGTTAGTACAAGCATATAATGTCGAAGTTTATCTGTTCCTTTTATCCTAATAGGATTAAAAGCGATATCTTGGGCCCCTCGATGATTCTGTTTTGACTATGTGTCGGGCCCGGTCAGAACTAAATTGATGTGTTCAGTTATGTTCTATGTCAGACGAACCGGAAATCGGAAAACAAATTGCAAGACAATAAGTATGACTATGTTCCATGTATTTGTCAGCATAGATATCTTGAGAACAGAGAAGTATATGATCCCTTATCTGAAGGACGCGTCACTGACTACGTCAGAGTTCTACAACGGCTTTTGAAAGCTTACGATTGTTAAGTCGAATCCTGAAGTCGCATTGACAGTTATAGTTATTAGACTTATGCAAGTGGGAGACTGTTGGATTTGGTGTCTAAGCCCATAACTATAACCGGAATGTACTTGACCTTATTGTAGCATGGTCCTTTTGGGTTGCCTTCACCAGTGCAATTTGATAGGATGGACTTTTGAGAATAAGTTTATTTATGATTTATTAATATATTACAAGTATAATATATTAATATGAAATCATATTATTTAATTAGTATTGATCAAGAATTAATTTGGAATTAATTTTGTTATCAAAATAGACTAATTAAATATATGGGGATTGATTGTGTAAATCAATCATTCTAATAGTGTGGGCTAATGATCCATGGTTATTTAGGATGGGCTAAACCAATGAGATAATTCATGGATAGTCCATGGAGGTTAACCCATGGATCCTAAGTAATATGAAAGGTCATTAGGGTTTACAAAGTGTAACCCTAGCATTTGCCACACTATAAATAAAACCCCCTAGAGCCAAAATCGGTTGCCACTTACAGTCTAAGAAAGTGAAATTGATTTTGTGCGAGTAACTTATTCTCTCAAGCCTCCTCTTGCATATTGGTGTTTGTGAACCATTAGAGGCATCACACTTGAGGTTCTCAAGCTTTCAAAGGTCAAAAACTACAAGTCCTTCTAAGAGGTAAGTCATCTAACTAGTTGTATTGTTCACTTGACAATTTGTATGCTAGTTAGGATATATGCTTTGGAAAATTGAAAATATACATGTATAATTAGAGAAAACATAGATCCAAAGCATTTAGGGTTGCATGTGCACCATATGAGTGTTATAGTGCTCAAAACCCAACAAAGCTATCACTAGTCCTCTCTGCATGAGGACCGCCCCCAACCCAGTGATGGATGCATCACAGACTACCACAAAATCCTCAATTCCCTCCGGGAGGGTCAAAACTGGGGCCTCGCATAGTCTCTGTTGAAGGGTCTCAAATGCTGACTGCTGCTCAGTGCCCCACCAGAAATCCACCCTTCCTCGTCAGACGAGTGAGGGTACTGCAATCTTGTATAAATCCTTAATAAATCTCCGGTAGTACCTTGACAACCCTAAGAAACTCCTGATATCCGAAGGAGATTTCAGAACCTCCCACTGCATCACCGCCTCGATCTTGGCCGGATCGACCAATATCTCGTCCTGGTTAACGAGGTGTCGAAGAAACTGAACCTCTCGTAACCAAAACTCGCACTTTGAGAACTTATCATAATGCCGTCTCGCCTCAAAACCCCCAGAAGCTCGTGAAGATGCTCCTCATGTTGCTCTCTGGTCTTGGAATATACCAAGATATTATCAATAAACACGATAACCAAACGATCGAGCATCGACCTACATACCCGATCATCAAATCCATAAATACCGCAGGCGCATTAGTGAGCCCAAATGGCATTACGACGCACTCGTAATGCCCATAACGAATCTGGAACGCGGTCTTCTCCACGTCCTCCTCTCTCACCCTGACCTGATGGTACCGAAACCTCAGATCTATCTTGGAGAACCAAGATTCACCATGCAACTGATAAAAAAATCATCAATCCGTGGAAAGGGATAAAGGTTCTTTACCGTTAGCTTGTTCAACTCTCGGTAATCAATACACATCTGGTGTGAACCATCCTTCTTCCTGATGAATAAAGTCGGTGCTCCCCACGGAGAACTACTCGGTCTGATGAACAACTTTCCTATCAGATCCTACAACTGAGATGACAACTCCTGCATCTCAGGCGGTGCCAAAAAGTACGACACCTTGGCAATCGGGGCCGCACCTGGCATGAGGTCAATCCTGAACTCGACCTGCCTCTCAGGAGGCACACCGGGTAACTCCTCCGAAAATACATCGGCAAACTCCCTGACCACCAGAACCTCTAAAACTGAAACCTATTTCCGAACACGCGTATCCACCAAATAACCCGCACACCCGTGCTGAATATACTGTCAAGCTTTGGCTGCAGAACAAAACTTGGAACCTGTCTTGGTGCCCTCTCCATAGATAACCAGTTCTCCCCCACTCGGGGTTCGAACTACTACGCACTGGCCCTCAAAATCAATCATAACAACGAAACGACTTATCTAATCTATTCCCATAATCACGCAGACATTCCTCATGGGTATAGGGATCAAATCGATCGGATAAGGCACCTCGAAAATCTCTAGAACGCAACCCTGATATACTGATGATGCAGAAACCCCATGTTCGTTGGTGATTGAGACTCACAAGGGACACTCTAACTCCCCAATGGGCATATCAAACTGTTGGATTAGGTGTCTAAACCCATAACTATATTTGGTATGTACTTGATTTGATTATGAGCATGGTCCTTTTGGGTTGCCTTCACTCATGCAACTTGATAGGATGACAAGTGGAGAGAGAGTAGGATTTATTATATGAATAATAAATTGGTAATCAGAATGATTTTATTAATATATTATAAGATTAATATATTATTTGGAAATCATATTATTAATTGGTAATTAATCATAAATTAATCTAGTATTAATATTGGGATTAAAGGAACTGATTAATAATTGAGGGACTGTTGTGCAAATCATTGATAGTTGCATAATTGGGCTGATGGACTCCATAGAGTGGAGTGGATGAAATCCTAAAGGGGAAGCCCTATAGATTTCGTCCAAGAGCTCTAAGGAGGGAGTCCATGGGCTGCTTGGTTCCTAAGCAAGTCATTAGGGTTTCCACTTGAAAACCCTAGCAGCCACAACTATATAAAGACCCTCATACTTGATGAAATCGACCCTAAGCTTAAGAAACCCTAAGGTGGCCGATTTTCACCTCTCTCCAAGTCTTCCTTTGCATTGAGTGTTTGTGACTCCGTTAGAGTTGCAACACTTAGGGCACTAAGCTTTCAAGGTCAAGGATATTCAAGGTGAACTTGTTATTGCCACATAACAAGAGAGGTAACATCTAAACCCTAATTTATGTGTCAATTCGAAAATTGTATGCTAGTTATAGGATTATTGCTTTAGATTTTGTATTTGCATGTTCATTAGAGAAAAACTTAGATCCAAAGCAATTAGGGTTGCATGTACACCATAGGATTGTTGTAGTGCTAAAAACCCATCACAAACTCCCTACTATATGATCGAGATACAAAAGACCGACTCGAACCTGAGTCAAACAACACTAGAGCAAGCAAAGTGTTCACTAGGAACGTACCTAAAAGAGGTAAAAACATAAGCATAACACAAAACATAATCAACATGATATAGGATATAAACATACCTGTCACAACATCTGGAGCTGCTCTGGCCTCCTCGGCGGTAAGCTGGAAAGCGTGCCCTCGAGCTCACGGGGGCTCCGTCTTGCCCTGACTCCCATATGTGATCCTCAAAGTAGCCGACGTTGGAGCCTGTTCCAGCCTGACAGCAAAAAAAAGACATTGGACCTTCATATGGCCCACCTGATCACAATGGTAACAAAGTCTGACACCAGAAGCTGGAGTCTGCTGCCGACAATCCCTCACAATGTGGCCCTGCTTGCCACATTTGTGGCAACCCAAAGAAGATCGACAAGCCCCATCAAGCACCTTGTCGTACTTCCCACAAGTGTGGCCCCTCTGACTCCCCGACCTAGAATCAGCGGTCCTAAACCGCTTTGACGCAGGCTGCGACTACGCCGAGGCCGGTCTCGAATCACTCGTCTGCAAATCAATCTCAATTGTATGCCACCTGGCGGCCTCCTGCATCTCTAACAATGTACTATAGTGTTGAGTAGAAACAAACTATCTGATATCCGTCTTGAGTATGCTCAAGTAACTGGTCAACTGAGCCCGCTCATATGCAGCAAACGCAGGGCAGAACATAGCTCTCTCCGTGAACATCTTGGTGATCTCTGTCACCGTCTCAGAACCCTGCTCAAGTCTAGATACTCCTTGTCCAACCTCTCTCTCTTTCTCTCTCCACCGGCGGCACATATCGGGAGTGGAACATCTCAGAAAACTGCTCCCAAGTCACAACAGCTCTCTGCTCAGCAGAATAGGAACTGGTAGCGAGCCTCCACCAATCCTTTGCTCCGGTCCTCAGAAGGTTCAGAGCACACCTGACCTTTTGGTCAGCAGGGCACAAAAAAGTGAATAAACATCCCTCCACATCAGATAGCCACCTCATGGCGATGATCGGGTCCTGCACCCCATCGAAAGTCGGGGGCTTCATATTGTCGAAGTCCCGATACTGAAAAGCCTGAACTAATCCAACCCCCATGCAGCTACAATGACTGCAGTGGCTGCAGCAGCAACAATCTCAAACAACACAGCATAACGCTCATAAAAGTACTCAACCATGGCGGTCTTGATAGACCCAAACATCTCTGGCAACTGAGCTTGGAACTGAGCAACAACCTCATCCTACAGGATCTCCTTGATCCTGTCATCCAAAGCAGCCGACTCACCCTGACGGCCCGTTCTTGATCCTGATCCAAATCTTGCCTCAACTCGACGCATAGTCACCATACAGGAAAATAAAACACAAGGATATCAGATAACACACATATCATAACGGGGAACCAACTCCCAACAAATCCCTAGGGATTGTGACTTCTCTGTTATGCGTACGGGTCCTATGCTTTCAGTATTACATGCCCATACTACCTTCCACACCTACCCGTAGTTGTATTAGACAGTCATCACAACACCCTAACAATACTTGCTAGCATAGTCATACGCTCAATCCTCACACCCTAGAGGAATGCTATATATATCTCAAAACTGGCCGGATGACCCCACACAACTCATCCATGAAACTTCCACCAACCCTGCAACACTCATGTATGCTAGCCATACATAACGCTGGACCCTATAGACATTCAAATATCTGATCCTACCCTAATCCCTTCATCAAACAAGAACATGAAATAAGGCCAAACCAAACATTCTCAGGCTATATGTGACATCCCTAAAATCACGGCCAGAAAAGACCGGTTTCATTTATGCTTTTAAAATAATTTCAGAGTAAATCCATTGATTTAAAAGGGTTGCGGAATTTGTTCCCAAAACAAAATTTATCAAAGCATTTCATAAATAAATGTATTTTCACTATATAATCAAAACTCGGGATATCATGTTCCGATACAGACACAAAAGCATAAACAACACATTATAAGCCTTACAACAGTTATATACAACTACAGGCCTATAAACAAAATAACTTGATGATTCATCCATCTTATGCTCTCGCGCCACTACCTCTAATACAAATAAAACTGAGTGGGTCAGGCTTGGGAGCCTGGTGAGCATATAGGGTTTTCAACCCACAATAAATGATTATATTTAATTTCACCAACCAACAATAACCCGATTACCCATTCCCGTTATCCTCACGTTATGTCCCTAAACAACATCTATCTCAAGGGACCTAATCTAGGATTTTTCATCGGGATGGACATTACTGCAAATGGGTTTCCTTGACAATAGATGTCCTAAAGGCAACCATGAGGGGGATAGAGTACACCGGTAAACACATCGTTCACAACACCTACAGGTTATGAGCCTGCTAGCGTTCCACTGGATTGTCTAGAAAGAGTCTGTGGTCGTCATCCATACTCCGCTAGATGACTAGATTAACAACATCGAGGCCTCTCATTAATTTATTTTATCACACACCGACTGTCTACCCATGTTCTACCCAACATATTAGTAGATAAAATATATACATTTATATACAGCTTAAAACCTGTATAAAACATCCATTCAACAACTAGTTCAAATAAACAAATAATATATAAACACATAGCACGTATTTTATAAATAATACTTCATATCTATGTGTTAGAAGATAACGAATATACACTCACTTGAAACATATACTTAATACATTCAAACAATACTTGTATTAAAATCGTGTTTATGAAAGAGACTATACACTCACTTGATCAGAAGATGATCGGACAGCACTACGGCTCTAAAAGTAGTATTCTTCGGTGAAACCGGGAGATCTTCACACACCGGGCTTCTCGCGGGCAGAGCTTCGGCTCGGAAACTCTTTTCTTCTCAGGATCTTCGAAGTTTCGGGACTTGGTTCGGGTCTCGGGATGATACCGGGGCTTCGGGGGTACTACAAGATGGCTAGAGAGAGTGAGAGAGTGAGAGAGAAGAGATAGAGCAACCTAAATCGGCTGACCCTCGATTTCTATTTATAAGGCCAACTTTATGGACTCACGTCGTGAGTTTTAGTCGTCACTGCGTTCGTCATCGTCTGTTGCGTGTGCAAGCTTCTGAAGGGTCACATCAGACTGCTCACGTCGTGAACACTGTGTTCACGTCATGAGTTCTGACACAACCTCGAATATTGTGTTCCGAACTTCAGAAATTCATATCTCTCGCATACGAACTCCGTTTTCGACGTTTTTATATGCACGCGTAGGTGAGACTATGCTCTACAACTCTCATTTAGACTTCGTCGGCTAATTTTGAATTTATTTTTATTATATTATTTTTAGTACGCCGGGACAGGAAAACTCCGTTATAAATTCATAACTCCTTCATCTGAAGTCCGTTTTCGTCTGTCTTTTTACTGTTGGACTACTATCGATGAGATCTTCGATTCTCGTTTAGATTGTTTCGGCTAGAAATCACTCGATCTCATATTCGAACTTCGGGCTGCATATCGCTAAGCTGAAACTTCAAAAAATCATAACTTCCTCATACGAAGTCAGATTTAGACGTTTTTTTCATGCACGCTCTAGGTTTAATGTATTCTACGACTTTCGTTTAGATCAATAAGGCTAAATATCGTTCTATCTCAAATTCATATTTTACGTCATTCAGCGTTGTGCCGGTTCTGTCGCGAAACTTCGACAGGTCATAACTTCTTCGCTATAACTCAGATTTCGACATTCTTTATATATTCGGAAACCTTGCCACAACCACTACCACATCCTTCATAGATATCGGGTTTATCTAACATTTCATTTTGACGCTTATTTTTATCCTTAATTCAATTAAGCCACATAATTAAGCATAAAACACATAATACTCAAATAATACATTCTTATTATTTCAAAATGAGTTACAAAGGTTAACCTAGACTATTACATCAATATTAATGTCTAGCCCAGAAACGTGGGCGTTACACTATAATATCTTAGTTATGTATAACCATAATGCATACACTAAGCAACTACAATAATGATGTCAATTCCATTAGAGAAGAACCCTAGGCTATCAGGCATCATATAATCAGGCAACTCTATCATGCAAAACCTGAAGATCCCTAGCTTATCACTAGCATGCGGTTCTATCATATCACAATATCAGATAACAGTATGGTATTTTGGGCTCTACTGACTGGCTCCGGCTGATCGTACACATCACATCCTCCTTGATTATTTTGAAAACCATTTGAAAATCATTTTAAAGATCTTTTCCTTAATTTGAGACTGGATTCGCACGGGTGTTCCTCCAATTCACTCAAACCAAGGCTCTGATACCAAATTGTAACACATATAAAATTCATGAAAATTTTAAACTTTTGACAAACCCAAAAACCATCATTGTTTACAAATTGTTTTCAAAATGAGTTCAATATCAGAGTAATCCTAAAATCATAGAACAAATCATGAGGAGGTGCACGATCACGCCTTTTCCTTCCCGCGATCCTATGAGATACCTGATGAAGGGTTTTGAGCATTCTAACACTCCTAAGGTGTACATGCAACCCTAGAAACCTTGGATCTATGTTTTACTAAGATACATGCAAATTTGATTTTCCAAGGTTCTTAACCTAACTAGCATGGCATGGGGAACTTTGATACATAAAGCTTGTTGGAGAACATACCTTTCTTGTTGCTTGGATTCCTTGAGAACCTTGTGAGCCTAGCACCTCAAGTGTGATGCCTCAAATGTTTCACACAACACCACAACTCTTGGAATAACTTTGAGAGAAGTCCACACTCACTCAAAATCGGTTAGCCCTCTTGTTCTACGCATAGTGCCGATTTTGGTAGCCCATTGGGTCCTTTTATAGTTGTGTCACAAGTAGGGTTACAACATGTAAACCCTAATTGACATGACTTTTCATATTCCATGATCCAGGGGTTTATAACTTCCATGGACTATCCATGAAGCACCTTATGGGTTTTAGCCCAACTTAATAAACCATGGATCATTAGCCCACTATAAAAGAATAGATGATTTACACAATCAACTCCGTATATTTAATTAGTCTCCTTTTGATCACCAAATTAATTCTAAATTAATTCTTGATCAATACTAATTAAATAATATTATTAATATATTAGAACTTATAATATATTAATAAACCATAAGTGCCCTTTCTCTTATTTAGTCTATCCAAGTGTTGCAATGCCATGCAACCCAAATGGACCATGCCAATCGGGTCAAGTACATTCCAGAAATAGTTATGAACTTAGACACCTAATCCAACAGAGTCCCGTAGGTACTTGAGAATGTTCTTTACCGCAGTCCAGTGAGCCTTGTCAGGGTTCCCCTGATATCTGTTGACCATGCTCAAAGCAAAGGCCACATTAGGACGAGTACAAGTCATAACATACATGATCGAGCCTACATCGGAAGCATACGGTACTCGACTCATCTCAGCTAACTCAGCCTCTGTACTTGGGCTCTGAGTCTTACTCAATCTGGCGTTACTCTGGATTGGTAACTCTCCTTTCTTGGAATTCTGCATGCTGAACCTATTCAGCACCTTATCCAAGTAGGTACTCTGACTAAGTCCAATTAGTCTCTTACTCCTGCCTCTCAAAATCCTTATCCCTAGGATATAGGCAGCTTCACCAAGGTCCTTCATAGCGAAACACTTCCCAAGCCAGGACTTCACTTCCTGCAGAGTTGGGATGTCATTTCCTATGAGTAGTATGTCATCCACATACAATACCAAAAAGCTAACTATACTCCCACTAGCCTTGACATATACACAGGACTCATCTTCGCTCCTCGAAAAGCCAAACTCTTTGACTTTCTCATCGAAACAAAGATTCCATCTGCGAGGTGCTTGTTTCAATCCATAGATGGATTTCTCAAGCTTACACACTCTATTAGGGTACTCTGTACTGACAAAACCCTCTGGCTGACTCATGTAAACATCCTCAGCCAACCTTCCATTAAGGAAAGCGGTTTTGACATCCATTTGCCATATTTCATAATCATGAAATGCAACAATGGCTAACATAACCCTGATAGACTTAATCTTTGCTACTGGTGAAAAGGTCTCATCATAATCAACTCCTGGAGTTTGAGAAAAGCCCTTTGCAACCAGTCGCGCCTTATATGTGTGTACATTACCATCCATGTCGGTATTTTTCTTGAAGATCTATTTGCACCCGACTGTCTTACGACCTGGTACATTGTCAACCAAGTTCCAAACTTGATTGTCATACATGAACTGTATCTCGTTGTCCATAGCCTCTTTCCATTTAGCAGCCTTAGGGCCTGTCATGGCTTCCGTGTAGCTGTTAGGTTCATCCAGACTTACCAGTGTGCTATCACTGATAAGTGTATTACCTTCCGTAGTAATATGGAAACCATAGTAATGCTCAGGTGCATTCCTAACTCTCATGGAACGCCTCAGAGGTACAGACTCGCCAGTCGGATCAACATGAGTTTCCTCCTTAGGTTGATTGCTAGGGTTTGAGGTTCCTTCACCATTTGACTCTTGAATTTCTTCAAGGTCAATTTGCCTCCCAGTGTTTCCTTGGCTTATGAACTCTCTCTCGCGAAAGACTCCTCTCCTTGCTACAAAGACCACATTATCACTAGGTCTATAGAAGAGGTAACCAAAGGATTTCTGTGGGTAGCCGATGAAAATACACCTCTCACTTCGAGGTTTGAGCTTATCGTGAGTCTCGCACCTCACGAAAGCCTCGCAACCCCAAATCTTGATGTGATCAAGATTGGGAACCTTCCCAGTCCACATCTCATGAGGTGTTTTGGCAACCTTCTTTGTAGGGACTAGATTAAGGATATGGGCGGCAGTCTCTAAGGCATACCCCCAAAATGAGATTGGTATCGAAACTCGACTCATAATGGAACGAACCATGTCCAATAATGTCCGATTACGCCTCTCAGCCACACCATTCAACTGTGGTGTCCTAGGAGGTGTCAATTGTGAGACAATCCCATGTTCCTTAAGATAGTCAAGGAACTCTGTACTAAGATACTCACCACCTCGATCGGATCGAAGCATCTTAATGTTCCTGCCCAACTGATTCTCCACTTCTTGTTTAAACTCCTTGAACTTTTCAAAGGTTTCTGACTTATGCTTGATTACGTAGACATATCCATATCTACTATAATCATCAGTAAAAGTCACATAGAAGCGGTTAGCATCCCTTGTGGCAGTTCTGAAGGGTCCACACACATCTGTGTGTACAATATCCAACAAACCTTCACCCCTAGCACAAGTACCAGTGAAGGGTGACTTTGTCATTTTCCCAAGCAAACAAGATTCACAACTATCATCCGACTTTAGGTCAAATGACTCCAAGACTCCATCCTTTTGGATTTGGCCTATGCGTTTCTTGCTTACATGTCCAAGACAACAATGCCATAATGATGCTTTATCCAAGCTAGTGGAAGAATCAATACACAACACATTATTTCCTAGGTTATCTACAACCGACACAGTTTCATATACACCATCACAAGGTAATGCTTTAAAATAAAGAACATTATTAAAGAAAGCATTAATACCACCACATTCATTATCAAACGAAAAGGTAAAACCTTGTTTGTACAAACCATGAAATGAAATAATATTTCTCGCCATTTCAGACAAGTAACAACATTTATTCAAATCTAAAGTTAACCAACTACTTAGCAACAAAGAATAAACTCCAATCTTGGTGACAGTTGTAACTTTCCTATTCCCCATGATCAAGTTTATCTTCCCATGCTCCACATTCTCACTTCTTCTTATTCCCTGCAAATCAGAACATATGTGAATACCATAACCTGTATCAAGGACCCAAGAATTAGAATGGGGTGAGTTATTAGACAATATAGTGTAAATACCTGCATGGTTGGGTTTCACTTTCCCATCATTAACATCTTGCATATACTTTGGGCAGTTTCGCTTCCAGTGCGACTTTTCATTGCAATAAAAGCATTCAGCCTCTTTAGGGTTGGTAGAAGGAGTGACATAACCTCTTTTGGTTCCACTCGAAGAAGAGCCATCAAGGGACTTTCCATTGGTACTCTTCGAAGGGCTCTTCCTCTTCTTCCCTTTACCTTGCCCGATTGCCAAGATAGGGGCCGCGGTAGGAGTAGGAGTAATAACAACCGACTTACCTTTAAGACCACTTTCTACGGTCTTCAAAAGTCCTTGAAGTTTGTTGAGTGTAACTTCCTCCTTGTTCATGTGATATGTCATACGAAATTGATCATAACACGAAGGTAAGGAGTTCAAAATGATGTCAATTGCCAACTCGTCAGGGAAGTTCACATTCAATTTCAGTAAACGGTCCACATACCTTTGCATTTTTTGCGTGTGGACCGTGATGGGTTCACCATCCTTCATCCGGGTTGTTATCATGGAGGAGATGATGTCATACCTCTGTTGACGAGAACTTTGATGGTAGCAGTCCATCAAGTCTTGGTGCATCTCAAAAGGGTAATAGTCCTCATAGGAATTTTGGAGCTTGGCTGTCATCATGGCCAACATGATACATGCCACTTTGGTGGCATCTCTCTCATGAGTCCGGTATTCAGCGATCTCCTCAGGAGTAGCTGATGACTCATCAAGTTCCTTAAGCTACTTGTCGAGGACATATTCCTTGTCCTCGTAACGAGTGACCATACTGATGTTCCGGATCCAATCCATAAAGTTGGAACCATCGAAGATGACTCTCCCACAAAGATTCATGAGAGAGAAGGAGTCGGTAGGGTTTGAGCCAGAAAGAGCATTGTTGGAGGACTTCTGAAAAGAAAAAAGGACAAGTTTAGATTAGATATAAAGATAGTCCTTAATAAGACACCTAAATGTAATATTAAGGCTAGGACCCAACACAATATTTTATAACTTAGAAGAGGGATGCCGTAATCCAAGCTATAAAATATTTGAAGGTAGGTGAATGACGATTCACCAATTTCCACCATGAAAAACGAAATAAATTATTAGGTTTTTAATTGGTTTTGAAACTCCTAGATTCTTTTGAGATTCATTGAAATTTTCAATGGCATGTTTCAATTTTGATTGTGCCCTTCAGGTTTTGTGACTGGGATGGCGAGGATCACAAAACAAGGTGTGAATTAACCATGCAAATTACTTGGTACTCTTAATGTTTATCACCTAACCGATGTGTCGGTTAACCACACGCGCTCCATCGATCTATGATAAACCTTAAGCCACCCTCTGCCTACCTTGTTAAGTCTAGGTTAGTGTATTGGTTAACCACACACGCTCCACTAACGACTTAAGCAAAGTGAAAAGTGTAATTTCATGGGTTAGCACCATATGCACATTTTTCCTAAAGTAACTAAGATTGGGAATTTATAAAAAACATTTAGTTACTTTATAACCATCATACTTTTAATGAGGATTTAAATTCATTGTCCTACCCGCTCGGCTAACGACCCTCCACCAGTCAAGTAAGCGGTCGGTGAGAGTGGACACCCATTAAGCTGCCATTTTATAGGCAACAACCTTATACCCCCTTATAGACCGGCTTCGTGAATGAGGCCTACTAACGGTAAAACGACTTGATCTTATATATATATATATATATATATATATATATATATATATATATATATATATATTAACTTATAATATTATAAAGTATAAGGGTTGAATTTTAACTTTTAAAATCCTAGGGGTTGGAACTAAAGTTTTCTAAAGTGACTTTACATGTTCCAAAACTTGAGGGAAAGTTTTGTAACTATTTAAAAACTTTTCAACTTCATAACTTATGAGTTATTAGTTTATTAAAATGAAGACTCTTCATTTTATGTAACTTATGTGTTCATTAATGGACTTTAAAAGGAGTGACTTTTGGTAATCCATAACTTGAGGACAATTTATGGATTCCATTAAAACACATAATGATCAAGAATTAACTAACAAACAATTTGCAAATAATTCCTATGATCTAACAAAACTCATAAGCATATGAACCTTTATATCAACAATTTCAAGAATCATATAAACACATATAAAACTTGAATTTTTTGATAATAGCCATTGTAAATGGATTAGCATAACCATTACACCATCTAAAACAAGTTTTATAAGACCAAAACAGTTTAGATGAATGTTTCTAGTCCATTTACAGCAGCAAAACTCGAAAATCTGCATTCAGGGCCTCCTACTCGTCGAGTGCAAGAACCTACTCGACGAGTAGGATGAAATAACACATGGACTCGTCGAGTCCCCCCATGGACTCGACGAGTTCACTCAGCAGAATGCATAAATCTTGAGTTTTTTTTCAACAATTGGCATCAAGTATCAAGAAAACAAGCCTAGGCTCTTATACCACTGAAGGGTTTTGAGCATTCTAACACTCCTAAGGTGTACATGCAACCCTAGAAACCTTGGATCTATGTTTTACTAAGATACATGCAAATTTGATTTTCCAAGGTTCTTAACCTAACTAGCATGGCATGGGGAACTTTTATACATAAAGCTAGTTGAAGAACATACCTTTCTTGTTGCTTGGATTCCTTGAGAACCTTGTGAGCCTAGCACCTCAAGTGTGATGCCTCAAATGTTTCACACAACACCACAACTCTTGGAATAACTTTGAGAGAAGTCCACACTCACTCAAAATCGGCTAGCCCTCTTGTTCTACACATAGTGCCAATTTTTGTAGCCCATGGGGTCCTTTTATAGTTGTGTCACAAGTAGGGTTAGAACATGTAAACCCTAATTGACATGACTTTTCATATTCCATGATCCATGGGTTTATAACCTCCATGGACTATCCACAGGGCCGGTCCAAGCCGATTTGGGGCCCGGGGCGAAGACAAAAAATGAGGCCCTTTAAAATTTAGAAAATTAGTATTTTTTTAACATCAAGAGATTTTTTATATTAAAAGTCTAGCATGGACCTAGAAAATACAATGACAATAAAAGAAGAATGTTCTCCTGACAGTGTAAGTAAAATGTTTGAGAAAGCATCAAAAATCTTCAAACGTCAATAAACTTTAGGATCTAAAATTTGATCATCAAGGTGAAAAGAAAATTTTAAGCAACAATAGCCTCAACTGCACCTGTGCATAACAAAAACACATTGGCCAGTCTTAGACTTATCACTTATCAGTTATGTAATTTATGATGCTTTGAGCGTCATGAACAAGAAACAAGGTGAGATAGAAAATTGTTCTTAAACTTCCATCATTACTAGGATCCAAATTTTGAGCCATGACTACAATATAAGAGATCAATCTACTAAAACTATTATAGAAATATCAAATAAACAGCCAAAGCCTTAACTCTAAATCATACAAGTCTCCTAGGCATTTTATCAAACATATGGAGTCCATATCCATTAAAGGAAAACAATGTACACTAGCTCACATAACAAGCTTCAATACGTCCTTCTATACAACCATATGAACAAAAAAAAGCACATAGAACCTAAAGACTAATCTTTGTAAACAAATTCAAAATTGAGCTTCAACAGTTAAACCCAATAGAAACGATCATAAGCAACCACAAATCAAAACCAAGTTTCCAGCAAAAATATAAAAAAAAAAAACTACCATCAATATCGCTAATGAATAATCAAACAATATGGAAGGTTGATTGAGGATTTGAGGTATTTGATTAAACTCGTTGAAGGTTGATTCTTGAAGGATGACGAATGAATGAAGAAACGTTAGTGTAGTAAAAGAAGCGTAAGAACGCAACAACGCATGGCCTGAAATATAAATCGATAAAAAAGCCTTAAAAGCATAACTCGCTTTAGGAAGGTTGGTTCTTGAAAACAGAGAAGTCGGTATTGAATAGAGAGAAGTCGGTTTGGGAATCGGGAAAACGTGAAATGTTAACATTGTATTGAAAATTGAGAAGTCGCTAAGAATTCAAAAAATATGTTAAAACAGCTAAAAGTAAGTTTCGAACGAAGGTCTTCCACTTCAAAACTTACATGTGCCTCAACCATCTCAACTACAAACATATTTGATTTTTCTCTACATAATATATTTTATTTCAACTAAAGCTATATGTATATATACTAATCAAGAATCTCGTAGGGGCCCCGAGATTTGGAGAGGCTCGGGGCGGTCGCCCAACTTGCCCTCCCTGTAGGGCCGACCCTGACTATCCATGAAGCACCTTATAGGTTTTAGCCCAACTTAATAAACCATGGATCATTAGCCCACTATAAAAGAATGGATGATTTACACAATCAACCCCATATATTTAATTAGTCTCCTTTTGATCACCAAATTAATTCTTGATCAATACTAATTAAATAATATTATTAATATATTAGAACTTATAATATATTAATAAACCATAAGTGTCCTTTCTCTCATTTAGTCTATCCAAGTGTTGCAATGCCATGCAACCCAAATGGACCATGCCAACCGGGTCAAGTACATTCCAGAAATAGTTATGAACTTAGACACCTAATCCAACACCTAAAACATAATCGAAAACTGTAAGCCCAAAGCTTAGTGAGTTCCCCCAAAATACCAATACATAACAAATAGCACAAGCATAATAACAGCATACTATGGGCCCAATCAGCCATCAGGTTGGAATACCCCACGCCCCTCAACCATCGGGTTGGAATGCCAACATACTATGGGTCCAATCAACCATTAGGTTGGAATTGTTGGGTTTTAGTATACTACAACATCCTATGGTGTACATACAACCCTAAATGCTTTGGATCTATGTTTTCTCTAATTATACATGCAATATTGTTTCCAAAGCATTAAGCCTACAACTAGCATACAAAATGATATAATCAACATAAAAGGGAGTTATAGAGTTACCTCTTAGTTGTAGCTTGTAGAACTTCTTGAGTTTGGCCTTTAAGAACTTAGTGCCCCAAGTGTTGCACCTCAAATGGAATCACACAACACCACTAACAATAGAGGACTTGAGAGAGAATACTTACACTCAAAATCGGCTATAGTTCTTCCAAGAACACTAGGGTGTCAATTTTAGGAGCTAATGGGTTTCTTATATAGTGTGGCAAAACTAGGGTTACACCATGTAAACCCTAATGTGCATGACCTTCCATATTCCTTAGGCTCCATGGGTTTAAACCTCCATGGATCATCCATGGTTGTCACATGGGTTTAGCCCAACCTAAGGAATCATGGATCATTGGCCCACACCATAAGAATGAATGATTTTATCAAATCAACCCCTTATATTTAATTAGTCTCTTTTCATCACAAAATTAATTCCAAAATAATTCTTGATCAATACTAATAAAATAATATGATTTCATATTAATATATTAGAACTTATAATATATTAATAAATCATGAATATCCTCTTCTCAAAAGTCCATCCTTACAAATTGTTCCGGTGCCATGCAACCCAAATGGATCATGCTACTCTCGGGTCAAGTACATACCAATTATAGTTATGGGCTTAGACACCTAATCCAACAGTATCCCACTTGGATAAGTCTAATAACTATTATTGCAAGTACGACTCTATAACCCGACTAGGAATCGTAGCTCTTAAAAGCCGCTGTCGAACTCTGACCTAGTCAATGACGCGTCCATTAAATAAGGGATCATATATTCCTCCATTATAGATATCATATGGAATGATACATGGATTGTAATCATTCTCTATGTCTATCTGTTGTTTCCCGATTTCCGATTTACGACGACTAACTAATTGAACAAATCAAATCAGTCCAGGCTTGGCCAAGCACTTAGGGGTGTCATCACTAAATCATCGAGGGGCCCATAAATATCGCTTTTATCCAAATGGGGTAGAAGGAGCGGATAAACTTCGACTCAAATGCTTGCTTGTACTTACTTATCAAATTACACACAACAATATGCTTTATAACACCAACTTACTGGTGCGTTTATATATGTCAATGTGGAACCGACTTGCAACTACAACTCACACATATTGGTTTCAAGAATATAAGATATTATCGTCTCACAATCACTCATGATAAAATCCATGAAGTGATTCAGATGAGCGTGGGTTGAATCCAATACTCGAATCTTATTCCAGGAGTACTCATGAACACTGCAGCTATGTCTAAAACACCTAGACAAACTACATACCCATTCACGACAGTCTTGCCTCAATACCTACTTCCAAAGTATGATCAATTGTGGATGGTTTGAATAACCCAGTTATTCGGGAAGTCAAAACATGCAAAGTGAAACACAAGAATAATGCTAATCCTATATGGCCCCAAAACTTTTGAGTACCATATTGATTACTCATTATTCATTGTATAATGTTTCAATTTATCAACTTAATACTTGAATTAAAACAATAGCTATGCCACCAAGCATGCACACTATGTTTGTCTATGGTCTTGACTTTGTGAAATAGATCAATTGGAAAACATTTCAATGATGCTCATTTCACAATTCCAAATCTTTATTGCAAGTGTAAGAATTTCAAATTCTTGTCACTGCTAGGAAGTGTTAGATTCTAAACTATCATGCAATGATTCTTCTGCAATGTCTAGGTACCAAAAGTCACAGAGACTTGACCAACAATATTATATAATATTCCTTTGGAGATTGTTACAAGACAAATCCATGGAAATGAAGTCTCAGATTCAAAGTAAATTCCTTTGAACATCCTTCTTGCATAAAAGTTTCTAACTTCCTCATCTATTCTTAACATCCAACTCCCAATATGGAAACATTCCATATTTTCCACATGACAACTCATTATCAATCAAATCCTGTCTATTCATAATAGTGTAAATATGGTCCATCCATTACTATACTTCCAACTGTCCTTAAGTGACCAATCCTTGGCGAACCTTAGATTTTCCTTAGCAGTTGTTTAACCACTTTAGTCATATCCGATTCTATTCCTTTTTCCCTCTTAATGCCCTAGGCACTTGGAAAAATAGAGCACGAGAATATTATAGCATATGCAATCGATCCTATACCCGAAGCATATGGGATACGATTCATAATGTCTTACATAAATACACGATCCCTGATCAGTCTTTTGGTATAATATTTCTATTTGCCATGTTCTCGCAATTCGAACTATGAAGAGGGATGTCGTAATCATAATCGAATTTTGAGGACGCAATTAACATTTCCATATAGAATTTCCTTATGTCGAATCTTTTCAACATAACATTCATATATGTCCTTGACTAAATTTGATTAAAGACTCAATCTAAGCTTTTAGATTTGAAATGAAGTATGAATTCCTCTCCCTTAATTATAGCAAAACAACATTTTCAAACCCTACAACTTTGCGAATTGAAACTTTTGTTTTCTATAATTAATATTGATAACTTGCAACACTTACCATAATAATTATGCTCTCACTAGCATAATAATTATTAACTTACCAACATAACACTTATGCTCCCACTAGCTTTGACATGTACCTAGAAATCAGTTGGACTTCTAGAAATCAATATTTATTGACTTTCATTACCAAAGTTCAGATTTCTGATACGAGATGCTTCGATAAGACTTTATCTAGGCTTCTCAAAATCATACACCTTTCCTTAGATAGCTCACATGTGTGTCTTAACAATTTTATAACTTACGACAATAAGTCTCAAATGTTTAGACCCTTTGCCATTTTTCATAATTCAAATTATGAATAGGGATGCCGTAATCATAATTGAATTGGAGAATGCAAATATCACAATTCTATCTCCTTAAAATCTAATTAGTGAAAGCGTTTCCTCACAATCATTTTCATGAATTGGAGAGAAACCTTATGACACTTAGATTTTATGGTGTATGTGTTCCTATCCATGTGAATTTGTCATAACCATTATCACAAGACAAGGTTAGTGACAAATCTAAACTCATATGGACTGAACTTGTTCAATCTTAATTTCTTGCCACCTGGCAGCACAAGGGCCTACCATTGCTTCCAATTCGGTGCCTTATGCAAACAATTGAGAACTCATAGAACTCACATGCATAGTCAACTTTAACTGGAATGAGCACAGAAACAAGAATATGTCAATACGATAGGTTACAAACCTCAAGCCGTGTGCTAGTGTTTAACAATAGGTTTACTCTTGATTAGTTCTTGAAACTTTTCAAGATCTTTAAGAATCCTACTGACCTCTTAACATATAAGATTCACTTTGTCAAGGAACATTACTTGACAAACAAATATTCAAGAGTTAGTGCGGTTTCTTATCAAGAAAGACACTTCACACAATTGGTCTTAGTTGGTCTTTGTCCTTACCAAGACATCACAACTTACCATTTTCAAATGTACAAGAGTAAGAAACATGTTACTCTACATTTTATGAGTGTTATAAACCTTCTTAATTTAGTGTCACTCAAGGCACAAGCTTGGAGTATGACTCTAAGACTTGTTTTTGGAACGAAGTATGACTCATCTTCTAGATTTAACCATTTCAACAATTCACAATTCCTCTTCTTAGCCATACAAATGCACTAAGATGTCCTTAGAGGATCAATTGTGATATGGTTTCATCATCATTAAGATGATCATAAAACATGATACTCAAGTACTCTCCCATATTTTCAGATTGGAGAAGTCTATCTTTCTGCCTAATTTGATTCTTCTCATTCGTTCTGCCATACATTGAACTTTTCCAATGATTCAGAATAATACTTAAACTTGTAAGCATAACCATATTCACTAAACTTTAGTAAATCATAACGAATAGTCTTATCGTTCTTTGTGGTGGACCTGACCAACACACACCCAGTGTACCTGATCCCCTAGTCCTTCACTTGACTCACATATTCATGTGAACAAGGAATTAGTCTTAATTTCCCAAAGATGAAGGTTCTCATTCATCACATAATACAAGTTGCATGATTTCAAGTTTCTATCTAACTGAAGCTTTGGTGATGAGAATCTTTCCTTATTTGGCAAATTCTCGACACTACCACAAACGAAAGAATCAAATTCATATTGCTAACATAGAAACATACAAACATCAATTTTCACAAATGCCATTGCAAGGAGATATTATAAAACAAAATTTTATTTATTTATAAAATGCAGAAAAACTTTTCCTTACAATGCAATCACAAATGAAAACTATGTTATTACAAATTTCTAAGCAATCTATCATAACTCCTAAGCAGCAGCTCAATAATCCGATCATCGAACCATGCGATTAAAATTCATCTTCGTGACCAGATTCAATACACTTTTCCTGTAAGCTTCCTTCCTTTTGCATGATCCTACAAAACATCAAAATGTAACCTTGTCACATCATGTATTAAGAATCAACAATTAGGAACTTAATAGAGTTAGACAGTAGATTTACCTGAAGCAGAGTCAAACTTTTTGATTCTACCCTCTTTCAGATCTTTCAGGTAGTCAGGGCAGTTTCGCTTCCAATGTCCCTTCAAATGGATGTAGAAACAAATGGCTTCTTTTGCATTGGCACATGAGAAAATCACAGACTTAGACTTTCTCTTTACCATTTGGTCAACCGGGTTGACTATGGCCGATCCCTTTCCATTGGGAAGAGAAATCTTTTCTGGACTTCCAATGTTACCAGTGTCAATGTCCATGGAAGTTTGAGAAGTAGATCTTCCAATCAAATTTGCTTTTCCAGTGCGCCAAATCATTGCTGATTCAGCAGCAACAAGCAAATAGGTAAGATCAATAAGGGCCATGTCGTGGTCTGTCACATAGTAGTCCTTAATGAACTCACTATATGACTCGGGAATTGATTGAAGAACCCAGTCAACAGCCAACTTCCTTGAGACAACGACACCCAATACTCTCAGCCTGTCAATATGTGACTTCATCTCCAAGACATGAGTACATACAGGTCTTCCATCTTGATGTTTTATTGCAAGTAGGGCTTGAGTGACCTTGAATTTTTCAAGTCATTGAACTTGTAGGTTAGGGAGAATTATTGGAGGAGGTGGATGAAAGCTTATTCTAAAAGATTTAGGGAGACCATAGTTGTCTGAACTAGACATCTACAAGGGAGAAATTCAAGTTAGTTGATTTAAGTCCTTAATATAACACCCAAATGAAATATTGAGGCTAGGACCCAACACAAGATTTTACAATTCGGAAGAGGGATGCCGTAATCCAATTGCAAAATATTTGAAGGTAGGTAAATGATGATTTACCAATTTCCACCATGAAAAACGAAATTGATTATTAAGTTTTAAATGGATTGAAATTCCTAGATCCTTTGAGATTCACTGAACTTTTCAATGACATGTTTAAATCTCGATTGTGCCCTTCAAGTTTGTGACTAGGATGCTGAGGATCACAAACAAGGTGTGAATAACCATGCAAACTAGCTTGGTACACCCAATGTTACAACCACCTAATCAATGTGTCGGTTAACTACACGCGCTCCATTGATCTATGATTAACATCAAGCTACCCTTTGCCATGCACTGCCAGTCCAGGATTAGTGTGCCGGTTAACCACACATGCTCCACTAATGACTTAACAAGGTGCAAAGTGCAATTTCATGGGATAGCACCATATTCACATTTTCCTAAAGTAAATAAGATTGGGAATTTAATAAAAGTTTAGTTACTTTATGATTTTCATTATAATTTTAATGAGAATTATTGTCCTGTCAAACCCGTTCGGCTAACGACCCTCCACCAGTCAAGGAAGCGGTGGGTGAGAGTGGACACCCATTAAACTGCCATTTTATAGGCAGTAACCTTATACCCCCATTATAGACCGGCTTCGTGAATGAGGCCTACTAACGGTAAGACTGACTTGTCTTATACATATATATAATTATTAAACTTATAATAATATAAAATATAAGGGTAGAATTTTAACTTTTAAAACTCTAGGGTTTGAAACTAAAGTATTCAAAAGTGAGACTTTACAAATTCCAAAACTTGAGGGTAAGTTTTGAAACTTGTCAAACCTTTTCATTTCTCTAACTTATGAGTTTAATGAGGTTTTTATGAAAAACTTTTCAAGTTCCATAACTTGAGGACAAGTTATGGAAGACCTTAAAACCATTTAAAGTGACCTTTAAAAATGAGATTCTTGAAATTCCATAACTTGAGGACAAGTTATGGAGTTCATAAAAACACATTTATGAAAAACTTTTCATTTTCCATAACTTGAGGACTAGTTATGGAGTTCATAAAAGGCATTTAGATCAACATTTTAACAAACAAAAACTATCAAATAATATTTCTATGATCTAGATTAAACTCATAAGTCAAGATAATTCATATAAACTATTTACAAGAAATTAGTCTATCATATAAACTAATACAAATCTTGAAACTATGACAATACCATATCAAAAAACACATTTCATGGTTCAAAAAACAGTTTGGGGTAATGATTCTGATCCAATTACTGGCCAAAAGTCGAAAATCTGCCCACTGGAGCACCAACTTGGCGAGTACATGAACTGGACTCGTCGAGTTGGCCATTTTATGAGGGGACTCGGCGAGTCACCTAGTGGACTCGGCGAGTTCACTGGGCAGAAGGCAGGAAATTCGATTTTTTCACTTTGAAAACCAATAAAACATCAAGTATAATAGAAAATAACCCATGGCTCTGATACCACTGTTGGTTTTTAGTATACTACAACATCCTATGGTGTACATACAACCCTAAATGCTTTGGATCTATGTTTTCTCTAATTATACATGCAATATTGTTTCCAAAGCATTAATCCTACAACTAGCATACAAAATGATATAATCAACATAAAAGGGAGTTATATAGTTACCTCTTAATTGTAGCTTGTAGAACTTCTTGATTTTGGCCTTTAAGAACTTAGTGCCCCAAGTGTTGCACCTCAAATGGAATCACACAACACCACCAACAATGGAGGACTTGAGAGAGAATACTTGCACTCAAAATCGGCTATAGTTCTTCCAAGAACACTAGGGTGCCATTTTTAGGAGCTAATGGGTTTCTTATATAGTGTGACGAAACTAGGGTTACACCATGTAAACCCTAATGTGCATGACCTTCCATATTCCTTAGGCTCCATGGGTTTAAACCTCCATGGATCATCCATGTGTTGTCACATGGGTTTAGCCCAACCTAAGGAATCATGGATCATTAGCCCACACCATAAGAATGAATGATTTTACCAAATCAACCCCTTATATTTAATTAGTCTCTTTTGATCACAAAATTAATTCCAAACTAATTTTTGATCAATACTAATTAAATAATATGATTTCATATTAATATATTAGAACTTATAATATATAAATAAATCATGAACATGCTCTTCTCAAAAGTCCATCCTTACAAATTGTTCCGGTGCCATGCAACCCAAATGGATCATGCTACTCTCGGGTCAAGTACATACCAATTATAGTTATGGGCTTAGACACCTAATCCAACAGGAATACCCCAGGCCCCTCAACCATCGGGTTAGAATGGCAACATACTATGTGTCCAATCATCCTCGGGATGGAATACCCTAGGCCCTCAACCATCAGATTGGAATGCCCCGGCCTGTTGGCTTACGCAGAAAGCAGTGAAGCCTCAGCCACCAACCAATCATGTGCACATAATACAGATAACCATACTATTAACCAGCTAGCAATCAAATAGACAAATCTTACAGATCACTAAGCATAACATCATCCTATCTACCATGATACTGATCTAACAGATCACTATAACATAACATGCACAACAGGATATCAATCCAAGGGTTGGCATTGGTGCCTTTGACCCAAAAGTACAGTGAGGAAAAACTCACCTCACACTGACAAATCACACAGAAAACCTCCGGTTGTTGGCCCACTAAAATCCCAAACTATCACAACAAATAAACATCCAATTAATAATCGAATCACTGCCCTTGACCAATGACCCAAACTTAGGGTAAATGGCCACTTTACCCTGTCCATAATTAGGCAAGACCCAGACCCAAATCTTGATCCAAAAAAACCCAAAATTATACAAGGCCCGTCATTGGCCCATTTTTTCAAATTGGGCCCAAACTCCTTTTTGGGCCTTACCCTAAGGTCCAACTCTTCACTTGGCCCAAAACACTCATACTCAGATAGACCAATAAGGGCCCAAGCATTCAAGCTCAAAAAGGTGGCCCAAAACATGAAGCCCAAAGTCTGGAGTCCAACAGAAGGCGTACGGGGGGCGTACTCCTTCGGTACGCTGGGTGTACACCGTCTCGCATTGACCCACAACAGGGTGGCTGACCGAGTACGCGGGACATACCCTCGCAGAGTCCAAAATCTCAATAAGTGCTTAATGGCTTAAGCACTTAAGCCCAAACTTCATATCCATGGTCCAAATGCCCCTTAGAGTCATAAAGTCTCCAACTTTATGACTTTAGACGTCCAAAAAGTCCTTAATACATGGTCTTAATCCATTAACACCTTCCATAAGAAGCATGTAACCAAACTAGATAAAGGGACCTCATTTTTATGTCTTAGAACCCTTCCTAGGGTCCGAAAGGACAACCCAAAATGTCCAACACCAAACATGCACAACAATGGGACTTTTAGGACAAAAGAACACCATAAAGCTACCAAGATGAGATCAAAACAAACCAAACATAAAGGTAGCAACTTTTTACCTCATGGATCTTCCCAAGAAGATGATGATCCAAGATCCACAAGCTTTCTTTCCCTTCTAGACTCCTTGATGCACTTCCTTCTCCTTTAAGCACACACATAACACACTTTAAGCTCAAAACACTCTCTTATGAGGTTAGGGTTTGCTAAGAACTGTAACACCCCATATTTCAAGTAACTTCAAGTTCATCCCTTGGACTTGGAATTGTGTCATTTTGGCCCTTGGTTTGGAAAGAAGTGGCAAAGGGAGGCCCTAGTGGGAAAAAGGATGATTTTGGGAACTTGAGAAGTACGTTGGGCATACATGTGAGTACGCTGGGCGTACACATATGTACGCTGGGCCTACGAGTGCCAGGATGAAACCCTAATATTTAGGGTTTGGGTGGTATATAAGTGTCTTTATGAGCTCATTACCCTTTATCCTTCCAACCTCTATAGTTTTGAGCCGTTTTCCCCAAATCATAGCCTTTCTTTTGTGTGTGTGAGCTAAAAGGGTGCCTCTTGGGTAGTTGAAGAAGAATTTAGTGCATCAAAGGAGTCAAGGAAGGGATCAAGCTTGTAGATCGGGAGTTTTCATCTTCTGGGGAAGCTTCAAAAGGTATAAAGTTCCTACCTTTGTGCTTAGATTGGTTGGATCTAATTTGTGTTGCTTTTGGTATCCTTATTGTCCTAAAGAGTGTTATTTTTTGCATGCTTTGTTTTGGTCGAGTTAATATATCCTTTCAGACCCTATGATGGGTCTTAAGACATAAAAATGAGGTCCCTTGAGCTAGTTTGGTCCCTAGTTCTTTGTAGGAGGTCTTAATGGATTAAGACCATGTTTTAAGCCCTTTTTAGTCGACCAAAGTCTTAAAGTTTGAAACTTTATGGTTCTAGAGCACATTTGAGTAGTGGATCTGAAGTTTGAGCTCAAGTGCTTGATCCATTAAGCACTTATGAAAGTTTTATGTCATGTGAGGGTACGCCCCGCGTAAATTATGTACACCCCACAATCAAAGTCAAACCCCTGTAATGGGTCAATGCGAGGCGAGGCACGCCCAACGTATCGAAGGGGTACGCCCCGCGTACGTCCCCTATTGAATTTCAGACTTTGGGCTTCGGGTAGTGGGCCATTTTGGGCTTTGATACTTGGGCCCTAATGGACTGACTAGATAAGTGTGTTTTGGGGCTAAGTAGAGGATCAGACCTTTGGATAAGGCCCAATAAGAAGTTGGGCCCAATTTGGAAAATTAGGCCAAGTGTGGGCTTGAAGTGGTTTGGGCCTTTGGATCAAGATTTGGGTTTGGCTTGCAGTGGGTGTGATAGACCGTCTGGGATTTCATAGTTTGGGCTTTTAGCTTACTGGATCTTCTTGAGTGAAGGCCATTAGGCCCAATTTGGAAAATTGGGCCATAATTGGACTTGAGAGTTTATTTTGATATTGAACCTTTTGTCATCTGGTTAGGCCTTGGCTTTGTGCCAAGTTTGAGGAAGGGTAAAAAGATCTTTTACCCTGTTTATTGGACTCATTATATGGGTCAGTGACTAGATGCTGATGATTGTCATTTTGGTATCCGCTAGCGGATCTGCAGTCAGAGAGTACTCAAGGAATCAACTTTGCTGGGGTGTAGTCTTGATGATGGTGGTTTAGGATCTGGCAGTCAGCGGTCAGGTATCATTTGCGTGTTTCGACGGCGTGAGGTGAGTTTTCCTCACTGTACTAACAGGGTCGAAGGCACCAATGGCGACCCTTTGGTTGATATCCTGATATTGTTGACATACCAAGTACGGAATAGATATGCATGGGTATGCTAGTTATTGACATGCTAGTATGGTAGATATGTAGGACTGCCTGTGATATTGTCTGATTATCTGTATAGGATATTATCTATTACATGTGGACATATTGTGTGGGTTAGGTTGAGGTTGTACTGCTTTGTGTTGTAGCTAACAAACCCTAGAGTATTTCAGATATGAGCTGAGGGCCAGGGAGGGCATGCCAGACTCATACTGAGGACTCATTATCATTCCAAATATGAGTTGAGGGTAAGGGAGGGCATGCCAGACTCATACTAAGGGCACATTAGCATTCCAGATACGAGTTGAGAACCGAGTGGTATGCCAGACTCATACTGAGGGCTTGAGTGTATTGGAGCAATCCATATATGAGCTGAGGGCCGGGAAGGGCATGCCAGACTCATACTAAGGGCTTGTGGGCATTCCAGATACGAGCTGAGGGTCGGGCAGAGCATACCAGACTCGTACTATGGGCCGGGGAGCAAGCCAGACATAAGCTGCGGGCCCAGGGGGCAAGCCAGACTTATGCTGTGGGCTCAGGGGTTATCCAGTCTGTTAGTTGTGGACCCATTGCATGCTGTTATTTGTATATGTGCTATTGTTTGTGTGTTGGTACTTTGGGGGAACTCACTAAGCTTTGTGCTTACGGTTTCAGTTTATTGTTTCAGGCGCTTCAAATGTTTTGGCAAGGCAAAGGTGTGACCGTACACATCCTCCCATTTTGGACTTATGGTTTCTGGGAAACTCTGATATGAAAGTATTTTGAAAACATTTTGTAATAGCTAATGGCTTTTGGATGTTTGAAAAAGTTTTAATTTTACTGAAATTTTATGGATGTTACAAGAACGGCTCAAGGACTTGGAGGCTAAAAGGGTGAGGCTAAATGATCCATAAAGGTGTTTAAATACTTCTCAAACCCTAAAAATTAGGGTTTCACTCGGACATTAGTACGCCCAGTGTACTAGGACGCGCCCTAGTACGCTTAGCGTACTCACATGTATGCCCAACGTACTACTCCTGCTCCCAAAATTACCATTTTGCTACTAGGGCTTCTTAGGGCTACATCTTTATAATGCAAGGACCCAAAAATGACGTAATTAAAAACCAAAGGAAGGATTTGAAAATACATGAAACCCGGGATGTTACATATTGGATACTTTGATTGCTTGAATTCATGTTCTGTGTAGCTTAGCGACTATTAAATTACATGAACTTGTTACCTAGTAGTTTAGTGACCATTAAATTACTAGAGCTAGATCGACCAAATCTTAGATAAGTGATAAAAGTAACTAATTTAGTTGTGCTGGAGAACATAAATTATGACCATAATTGTGTTTATTTAGATAAATCTTACATAACTTATCTACATCCAATAACTGATTATGTGTTTTGCTTATGTATGACCATACAAGGCAGTTCACGAATTAGTGAAAACATTAGTAAATTTAGACTTGAATTGCTAATAACATAATATTTTATAACCAACTTTAATAATCCATAATTAGTAGCTACCCATAGAGGATAAGTGGATTCGAACTAAACAAAAGTGTTTTTAGAATATTGATTGAGATTATTAGTTAATTGTTTAAGTTTTTTTGAACTTGTAAAATCAGATAAAAACTATTTTAACTTTTTGTTGTTTTAGGTTAATTTATAGTAATTAAATTAGTTAATTAAATTCGTTCCATGTGTTCGACCCCAACTTACTTTACTATATTATAACCTGACTAGGTACACTGCCTATAGGTGCATTAGTAAATAAGTAGTTAGGTTATAAATTTAAAGCTAGATGGGTGATATCTTTTGCACACATCAAGTTTTTTGCGCCGTTGACAGGGAACGACTATTTTAGTTCTTTAATTTAATTGCTTTAGGTTAATCGATCCTTTTTGTGGGGTAAAACCTGCAAGAAGTTAATTTTTAGCATTAGATTTTTTTTTTCAGAATTGAAGTCACAACGTGAACTCTTAAAGCTCACGATATGAGCTCGGCTCTTTTACGTTTTCTTTTGTTTTTGCATTCTGTTTAGTTTATCTGCTTCAACACGAGGTGGTATCATTACCACATCGTGGGGAAGGATCAGTAGGAATTTTTAATTACTTTTTATTCGTTTTTACGTTTTTATTTTTGTTTTTGTTGCACTAGTATATGAATCGTGGATCAAACATACATTTGACACCACCACTTGAAGATTCATAGTCAACTTTTCATAAAAAGAAGGATAAGAACGTAGGAGAATCAAATACACCAAAGAAATCACCATTCAAGGATTGAAAATCGGGTTTTAGTAAAAATAAAGGCAAGCATGTAGGAGAATCAAGCAACCTCCCGAAAGACGAAGGCACTTTTGAAGGCATCGAGAACACTCCTAATAAGAAGGAAACTGGTTACGAAACATATCAAAGTAGTGAACATGAAGGCGAGCCAACAAACATTATTGCGGACATTGCTGACATGACAATGGAGACATACAAGAAGAGAATTTGAGAGGGCACCGGTCCAGGTTTAGTGCAACCCACAATTCCCGCTACCTCAACATTCGAGCTTAAAGGACATATTCTTTCCACGCTTAAGGATGTTCCATTTTCCAGGAAAGATCATGAGGATGCTTACAAACACCTTGATGAAGTCAATGACATCGCTGATTACTTCAACGTTCCGAATGTTCCACGCGATACAATGTTGTTGAGAATGCTTCCAGTCACTTTCAACAGAGCTGCTAAAGATTGGTTAAAGGCACTTCCACCTGGTGCAATTACCACATGGGCACTGCGTGAACAATTCTTAGAGAAATTTTGCCCACCATTAAAAGTGTCTAAACTCAAGAAGGCAATAGCTAACTTTGAGAAACAACTGGGTGAATCACTTTATGAATCATGGGAGCGTTACAAGGGATTACTTAGAAATTGCTCCCAAAATGATATTAATGTACAACAAGAAGTATCAATCTTCTACGATGGGGTAAATGTGATGACAAGGAAATGCCTTGATTCTCAAGGACCTTTAACAAAAAAAATCTCGCTGAAATTAAGGAGTTAATTGAAGAGTTTTCTAAGCATTCACGTGAGTATCATAATCCTCGAAATGATGGAGCAAAAGGAATTGGGAGTGGCACTTCGAAAGTCATGGAAACTGTTTTGGCTATATTGAATAATATGGATCTGAGAATGATGAAGTTGGATTAATCCATACACGCTATACGTGTGGTTTGTGAAAAATGCAATGGTCCACATTTGACAAAAGATTGCCATTTGGACGAGAACGGGAATAAGAAAGCTCAAGTATGTTACTCAAGTGGAGACCATTACGATGAAGATTGGAGGAATCCAAGAAAGAATGGTTGCCTTATGATGAATACAAAAAGCAAAAAGAAGAGAAATATAGGCAAACTGGCCGAGGCTTCTACCAAAAAGAGCAACCACAACCTGAAAAGAAAGTTGATTTTGAGTCCATGTTTACTAGATTTATGGAGGCTTCGGAAAAATGTCATGATGAAACGATGCAACACTAAGAGACCAACAAGCTCTAATGAGAGATCAATAAACTTTGCTTAGAAATCATCAAGCATCAATTCAAAACATTGAAGCTCAACTTGGTCAATTAACTACATTGGTTAACAGACGATTATCTCCACAAATTCCCGATAAGAAACCATCATCGCATGTCATGGTCATCGATACTGAAGAAGACACTATTTCTGAGTTCCTAGAAGCCTTAGAAGAAGAGCCAAAGCAATCCGAACCACAACCAAAGAAGTCAAAGATCGAGAACAAAAATTTTGCTGAATCACCGTCTTCACGACATGGCGATTCAATCTCCACGGCGTGGCCTAGGTCTGAACAGAAAAATATTGTTGATGTTCGAGCTTATCAACCACCGCTACCATTCCCTTCTCGATCCAGAGTTCACCCACTGGAGCAAGAGCATATGAAATTTATGAAGCAAGTTAAGGGTATTCCTATTAATACTCCTTTTATTGAATCTGTGGCACAAGTGCCCGAATATGCAAAGTTCTTGCAAGACTTACTCGATACTCGCCAACAACTAGAGAAGACCTCCAAGGTTGTCCTTAGTGAGCAAAGTTCTAACGTTATTATGGAGGGGACACCAAGGAAGATGGGAGATCCATGACGCCTTACACTTCTATGTGAATTTGGAAATCATATGAAGATATATGCCTTAGCCGATTATGGAGAAAGCATAAATTTGATGCCTTGTTTGTTCTATCAAAAGCTCAATCTTCCACATATGAAGGCTACTCTAATGACAATTCATATGGCAAAACATTTTGTGACTAATCCTCGAGGCATAGTTGAGGACATTTTGGTAAAACCTGGAAAGTTTATTTTTCCAATTGACTTTGTGGTGCTAGACATGAAAGAGGATAAAAATGTCCCAATTATAATTGGACGCCCTTTACTCAATACCGCACGAGCCTTGGATATTCGTGAATCTAAACTCACATTGCGAGCAGGAGATGATGAAATGACTTTTGGAGTGGCGTACAGATTCAAGAATGACTATGCTCAAAGTGAAGTATTCAATATAGATGAAGAAAATGAGCTTGAAGAATTGGAGAAATTGATGGAAGAAGAAGTTCGAGCAATAAAAGAAGTCAAGCGTACAAAGCCTAGAGCATCAATTCCGATGGTTTTGAAGTATTTGCTTATAAAACTCCAAGTTCTCTAGTTAGTGAGGAGAGTGAAGAAAGTTTGGTGTCAAGTGATGATGAAGAAGAAGTTACCCAAGTCTTGAAACCACCAACTTTGGACAAGGAGAACATTGAAACCAAGGAGCTACAAGAAGAAGAAAGAGAAGGTCCTAAACTTGTTGAGAATAAAGGGGTTAAACGAAAGCTTGAAGAAACTAATTTTAAATTGAATTAGGAAAACTCTAAGAAGGTCTACTTAAGGAGAGTACAAGCGTACAAGAAAGGGTGGACGGAATAGAAGGTGCACTTTGTGATTGAAAATTCAAACGATTCAGCGTGAGGTGACACAAAGTCCGACTCATGACTCCTATAAAAAGAAGTGCTTTTCGGAAGGCAACCCGAGCTCGGTTTGCGTTTTTCTTTTCATTTTTGAACTTTTTTATTTTAGCATTTCTATTTGTTAAACTTAGATGACTTCAACTTTTGACTATCACTTTCAAACATTCACTCTCGCACGAACGTAGTAGTAGCCCCACACTTCGATTTTGTGTCGGATTTCTTCATCTTTTTCTTGATTCCGTGCTTAATCTCCTATTTTGGTAAAATCTCCATTCTTTAATTGTATTAATTTCTTAAAAGTTTAGGCATTTAGAAGTAGGGTTTGTGTTCAAGCCTAATTGTCAAAATTAGTTCAATCGTATGCGATTTAGATGCTCCATGTGTGATGAAAATCCTTAGAATAGCAGATCACACAAACCCCAAACATGAAATTAAGTTCAATTTGACTAGAGAATGACCGACTGCCATTCACGTCCCGAACGGACTTCACGACGTGGTCTTCGTGACCAGGACGTGATTAAAAACACATATTTTGATATATAGAAGGGATTTTAACAAGTTAAAAGGATTATATGTTGATTAAAAACACATATTTTGATATATAGAAGGGATTTTAACAAGTTAAAAGGATTATATGTTGATTAAAAACATATATTTTGATATATAGAAGGGATTTTAACAAGTTGGACTTATCTGATTAGTTTGAGTTTGTCCATTAGTTATTGTGTTTGGTTATAAATTTAGTTAATAGATATGTGATATAATACTAAATGGACAGTAGGTACATGAGTGGAAGGAGTCATTTGTAATTCAGTAATTATCAACATCACAACATGAAATGAAGTTTTTTTGTTTGTTGGCATTGAGTGAATTTAAACTACAGAAAAAGCAATGCAATCATAAACACATATGCATATGCAGTAGTAGTCTAAGTTTGATTTGAATATATAGAGAAAGTAAAGAAGTAAAAGAATAATATTGAAGTTTGTTTTTGTTGTGATGGAAGGAACTAGGAAGGGAGATGGCAGTGAAAGTGAAAGAGTCTGCATCCCAATTCCCACATTGGGTGAATGAAGGAAGCAGGCAAGAGGGAGGCGAGTACAAAAGGGGAAGCCCACAGCTGTAAGAAGCATACCTTTCTCGGCCTTTTGGCTAAGATCAAGTGTAGTATCTGTTCTTATCAGTTTAATATCTGATATGTGGGCCATCGGCCCACTCGATATTAATCTTATTTTTTATGGGGGAAGGCCCGTTACAGTAGCTTGCTGCTGGGGTTCTTCATGTGTCGCCTTGGTCTTACACTACAGCCAAGGCACGGCGCACCCCTCCAATATTCAGTTCACCTTTTTGACCTGTAAAGTATCAATCCAGCAGAAACTAGTTATTAGTTATCCTTGATAACAGAGTGCCAGAAAGATTAAACCCACTCCCCTAATTTCAACCATGCATGGACACACTACAAGATAGATTTATAAAATCGTCTTGGGAATTCTTCTCACACCAATGTGGGAACACTCACTAATATAATATATACAGAAACTAACTAAAATTTTCTTTTAAACTAACAATTAAACCAACATACTGTAATTGAACTTATGTTGATCATGTAAAACAAAACTATCTACAACGAAACCATCAGATGGTTTCTTTCTAGTCCAACTTATTACGAATTTGTATAACTACATCCTGCTACCCCACAAGCTGGATTGCCTGGCGCACCCCTCCAATGCTCAGTTCCATGTTCATAGATTTGACTTAACTTTTAGACTTTAAAAGGCTTAAAGATTTCAAAGTCTTTGGTGTCTGATGTTTTCATGTGAACCCACTCCCATAATTTCCACCATGGACCTGGCTTTTTATGGATTTCTTTCATGTTACAAATATGGTAAGTAACAAGAGACTCAAAAATCAGTTGGCTTTTAATGATATATATATTTTCTTCAGGAGATGAAACAAAACAAGGTTTATTATCACTGTGACAAACAAGAAATGTTTGAGGTAAAATTTAAAAAAAGTGGTGTCCATCTGAGTCGGACTAGTCGGCAATATAGGCCTGAAGAGCCAAGACTTGTAATCCTACCACTGTCGGAAGCGAGGAGTTGTCGCAGCTCTGTGAAGCCAGCCTAACGCATTGCCCCCTTCTCTAGATTCCAAGAGACCCAAAGCCTTCGCTCAAGCCACTTGAACCAGCTCTCGACTTGGAACGGGCAAGTCAAATTACACACCACCAGACCCAACCAAACTGGACCAAATCATAATCCAACCCACTTTGATACCCCCACTTGGGTTACAGGCAAACGTTACCAGGCCCGGTGACCAACTCTCTACAAGATAAATCTATAAAATCGTCTTGGAATCCTTCACACACCAATGTGGGAACACTCATCAATATATATACATAAACAAACTGCATTTTCTTATCTAAATTAACAGTTCAACCAACATATTGCAATTGGACTTTTCGTCATGTAAAACAAAACTATCTACGACGTTAACGACATTGAGGGATTTTCGTTCTTCGAAACCATCACATGGTTTTTTTTTTCTAGTCCAACTTATCATCAACTTGTATGATTATCCTGGTACCCCACAAGCTTTGGATTCCAGTGGGTTGGAAAGACAATTAATGTGAAGATACGACGACAAGGTCCGTCTTACTTCTGAAAGCTTCAGGATATGTTGTCTATGTTGTCCCACCAAAACATAACACCAACGCCAAATAGAAGCTTCATCTCGCAATGCCAATACCACCTTGTTCAATTTTGCAAATCGATAAAACTTTGACACGTAGAGATCCAATGTGGGGTATCCGATAATTGTCATAAATGGGGCCACTACATCACTAGATATTTTTATACGATTGATATGACTTCGACGCATAGAGGTACACACCATCACCGTTTCGTTTATTCCATTTCATGTCAGCGTTACATACTTACACGTGCAGAGCTAGTGCATCCGCTTCAACTCCTCTAAATGGGAAAAGATGAAGGTCATTAAACCACCACTGATAGACCCTCACCCAGGAAAATCGTAGCATTTATCTTTGTAGAATTGAATCGTTATTTAGATTTCATAGTGTCACACACCCGTCATGTGATTTACTTTTTATGTAATAGAACTTGGTGTTTCCGTAATTGAAAATGATCATACTTCACACATCATAATAATACATAATATGATACAACTAACTGAGTATTCAATTTATGTAGAACAAAACACAACACTCAGTAAACATCAAGCCTGAAATCTCATAGACTGCAACATACCCAATGGAACATTTATGGACCGATCGGCCGAAAATGTATAAGCAATGAGCATGTTTAACACCAAACCCTAATGTCTACCTTATGGTCCTTGGTAGGCGCAAGAGGTCTACGGTACAAGGGAATAAAAACGCACCATTGACATGATGACCTGTGTAGAAATTTCTTTCTAAAGGATGCCTTTTTTTAGATTCTTCTTCGACAATTATGGGCATGTATCGACATACTAAAAGAAACCCTACTTAACAGCCTATGACCATTACCGGATTACAAACGGCTTATTCGAAATGGATTTTTGAAAGGCTACATTATAAGGACATCCGTCTAAAATGACTTATTTGTGTTAACCCCATTAAATATAACAAACATACAGGAACGATATGTTATTTTTTTAGTATAAATTTTAAAAAGTTGCATTTCAGACTCTTAAAATTCGAAGTCATTTTTAACATACGACACCAACATTACATAATTTAATTTTTTTTCCAAATCTAAAGTAAATTTCGATATAAGGGCACGAAAAAAAGTCATTTTGTTGGAAATCGGTGACGCTAAACATATTGAAGGAAATGGTCGATATATATATTTCAAATGTAAGGTGTAAATGAAAAAGGAATACACTTTGAAACGGTAAACCGCATGTCACGGTGTCAGTCCAACAGATAACGAGGTCACTTAAATAAGTACAAAATCAATGCTACAATGCACTTAGACATAATACAAGACAATTAGGGTCGATCCTTATAGAAACATCAATGATAATGCCTCTTTGCACAAGATACAATGTAGTCAAATGAGATTTTTTGTTTTTTATATATAAAATGAAATGTAAAAGACATGAAATGCAAATATATTGAATATAAATTCGTAAAAGATAAAGTTCTAATATAATGTTTGACTAGTTTAATTATGCAATTCAATCATGAAATGATATCGAGTTAATTTCATCTAAGTTGGTACTTGAAAACATTAACAAGCTCTAGTATTTTTTTCATTTCGCCTAATTGTTTAACCAAAACAAGCTATTTGAAGTAAACCTAATCTTTAGGTTTATGAAGTTCGCGTGCGGACGCTTAATCTTCACATATCTCGGGTTCGTTATCCGAGCAGGAACTTTCTTTCTTTTGGTCGCATTTGTTGGTTGCCAAGATAGTTCCATACTACCTTGTAGTGTCAGGGATTCTAGGAGGATAGAAGCTCAGGTTGAGGTTTGTGAGGTTTGTGAGGAGGGATTCCTTGTATGTTCTTGTTTCAATCTAGCTTTGGGATTGTACCATGGAGTCACAATCAATCCGTCATGTATTTATAGGGGCATTAAAATTAAAGGACTTATAAATCATAAAATATTCATGTTACATTTCTTCGTAAGCAATTTCATGAATATAAGACGGTTTCTGTTGAATATGTCGTTTCTTATGACATAATTCACAATAATGTATTCTTAGGCTTGCTGGTACATTCATTTGAATTTAGGACCTTTACTTAATTTTATTTCTCAATTACATGAGCATTTTCATTCCTTTTTTTAAAGTTAGTCAAGTATCTTAATTTAATATATGCAAAGAAGAGAATAATCTGATCTAATGGGATTAAAAAATGATTAAAGCATATCAGTATAACCTATTATTAACACCAAAATAATAGGTCTAAAGACTCCTTGTTCAAATGTTAGTTTTGCATTGGCTACACCAACAATTAAATATTATTGGTTCCAAAAATTATACTTTGCTACATAAATATTGGAATAACCTTTGGGGATAAATACAATATTTTTGCATGTTATGCTTAAAATTCATTCTATAAATCGTTATCCAATTAGCCCTTGGGTTTCTTGAATAACAACTCAAACAATTGCTTAATATGGTGTTGAATCAACTACAATATAAAGCTTAAGCAACCTTTCTTTTGGCCAGCCACTTAAACATTACATCAAAGTTACCACTCATCATTTATAATTTTAAAATTAAAGGTTTATCCAATTTTTTAGATATTGAGCTAGTTTGATAAACACTTATAAAATCATAATTATAATATCATATACCAATTAAATTATCTAGTTCCTGAGAAGTAAGATTAAAAACCATACAATTTTAAACCCTTACATATGGCAAGTGAGACTTAAACAAATAAGATATTAGTTTACTAGTTTATAACCCGTGGGAACCACGGTTATAAAATTAATTAAACTTTTATAATAAAATTTTATAATTATTTTAAATAAGTCATTTTAAATAAATTATTAATTAAGAGATATATCAAAATTTTAAAGTTATTATAACTTCAAATTTAACATATAATTAGAAAATGTAAATTTGAATTTTGAAATGAGTTGTATAATATATCTACATGACACATCACATAATATTAATGAGAAGTTGTATTAGAGTGACACTTGGCAAAATGTGAACCAATGAATTAATCAGAGTATGAATTCAAGTAAGAATCTGAGATTTGAACACAGGATGTAAATATGATCTTGTTATGCTCTTATTATGCTTTCGAATTCTTTACAGAGTATAGTAGACAAGTTTGTAAAAGTTTTTTTCTAACTCTAGTAAATAACCCTATTTATAGGGAACTGAAATCATACAAAAAATATACTAAGGCATTGACTCTAAAGCTTCGAATAAAAGCGCCCTAGTAAAATACATTACAAAACATTCGAAGAGTCCAAAACATACTTCGACTAATTACAACAATTCGACCCTTACAATCTCCCCCTTTGTAATCATAGTCGAAGTCTTCAATTTGTAAGAAGTGTGATGGAATACAGTAATACTCTTCGAATCTCCGTGTACCAGGAGATAATCTTCTTCAGCTCTTTCTTGTCACCTTCATTGTTCTTCTTGCAATGATTCATACGAACAATCAAGTTCGTATATTGAGATGTTGAATATCTCTCGACTTCACTTGCTTGGAATAAGAACCGTTTAGACTTTCCAGCTTTGTCTTTTCCTGCGAAGACAATTCCAAAAGGCTTCAGGCAAATTTCACCGTCAGCATACTTCTTCAATTCCGCCTGAGTCTTCGTAGGAGCCATCGGAGCTTTAATTTCCATTCCTTTGGCAGTAGCTAATTCAACATCTGTTAGTGCCAAGCACTCATAATAGTTTTCAATAAAAATCTTGATGTGAGCTACTCCATGCTTGAATTCATCTGGTTTTGTGTTTTGAAGGTATGAAAATGATCTGTCTTTCAAAAGTAATGCAACTTGTATAAGATCATACAAGTTCATTAATGGAAAATCTGCAACAGTGAATTCGCAAATATTTCCATTTGCCCTGGCAACCACATACTTAACATTTTGGACTGTGTTTTCGAAAACCACATCCTTTTTCATACTTATGACCTTCTTGATTTTTATTAAAGACCAAACTTCCTCAGGGGCTTTTCCAAGAACAACATGAAAACGAATTTTCATGTGTGTACCTTCATCTTTATTTTTAAAATTCCCTTCTGCTTTGAACTGAGGCATGATAAACATCATTTCGTTTATGGGAAAATCCAGCTGGCTTGCATCAGTATTTGTGACCAAATAACTCTGCTTTGGTTTCTTCTCGAATGTATACATGTGATTAAAATCAACCTTGGCCTCAATTGTTTCGTAATTATAATGTTTGGCTGGATCACCTTTATCCATTCCCTTCGGATCACTAGCACGCTGAGTCATAATACTTTGAATAATCCTCAGTTTTTCAAGTTCAGCTTCTACTTCAGCCTTCTTTTCCTCTTTCGATTTTTCCACTACAATTGATTTGCCTTTATCTTTCAAGGCTTGATTGTCAATTGTCTCTTTTGGTTTTGAACCACTCCCACCAGTCTACGAAGATTTACCAATCACAATTCCTTTCGGAATTGGTCTTGCAATTGGCATTGTTGTTACAACAGTTGAAGTAACAAGTTCAGCAGAAACTATTACTGGTTTTGTTGTTGGGATTTTCGAAGAAAAGACTTTTCCCACAACTTTCGCATCTTCTCCACTAGTCTTCGACTCACTAGTTTTTCTTTCTCCCCCTTGCACCCCTGTGAAAACAGGTGGGGCAAACGTTGTTGGAAGAAGACTTGATATGCGAAAGAGAGGAGCAAGTTGTTTGTTGAGAATTGCTTCGAAGTGGACAAACTTTTGTGACAAAAATTCAGGTGTAATCAAGGAAGAAGACACCGGCCTGCCAGAAATTTCTTTTAACTCCTTGAGTAAAGTTATCACTTCCTCAAAGTTTGTACTTTCAGTTGATGAAATTTGAGTAAGTTGTGGACTCAAACTTTCATATAATTTGACAAATTTGGTGACAGCGTCACAAATTATATCAAGCTTTTGATGCAATGATGCATAGTCGTGTTGAACAATAGCTATTTCTCTTTTCATATCTTCACGAAGTTCGTGAATTTGCAAGTTTACATCCTCTCGAACTTTCTTCACATCTTGAATAAAAAGAACATGTCTTTCCTTTGCAACATTCTTCAACTCTCTCAGATCACCAACAAATTTCGAATTTTGAGAATTGATTCGAATTTCATTGTTTTGATCATTGAGATCAACTTTCTCCAAAATTCGTGATTCAGAGTCTGTAACCATTCCAGAGACTTTGCTCACAACTCTGGCTTCGAACATCTTCAACATCGAATCAATCTCCAGACTTGAAACAGATGAACCACCCCCAGATCAGCTTGGGATTGAAGTATCGAATTCAACTTCTGATTCAAGATTTTAAATTGTTTCATGGTCATCAGCATATGATCAGGAAACTGTTCTTCGTCTTCATGAAATTCCAATTCATCAAACATACCACCAAACCCCTCATTATCAGTCTCTGTCTCCACAAAAACGGTTTCTTGAACAGGTGAAGTGGGTTTGGGTGGCTCAGTAGATTGAGAAGAAAAAATAGAAGTAAAGGGTTGATCAAGAATGTGTTCGAATGTTGGGGAATCTGTTGTTGAAGTAAGAGGAGTAGAAGATAATGGTAAAGAAACAATACTTGCAAAAGGAGCAGAAGTAAATGGACCTGTAGCTTCATTTTTCGAACCTCCTTCACCCATATTGACATTTGCATCCGTATCAGATACGTGTGCAGGGATGCCTGAAGTTCGAACCGCCTCAGGAACTGATTTGGCAATCGAATCTTCGGGTGGTATGACAACTGTCTTCTCAGGAGTGAAACTTTCTGTGATAAGAGTAAACTCTAGAGTTTCTGGAATTCTTTCACTATCATATTCTGTTGACTCAGTAGAGATTACAAGTTTTCGAGTCTTCTTCTTCTTTTTCTTTGACAAATGCTTTGCCATATCTTCAGCCCTTCGTTTCTTGGACACCGGTAAAACAGGTGCAGGCACTTCCCTAATTAAAATGCCTTGATGAGTGATTTGAGGTTTTCGAATCACTTGTTGTGTGGGAGACTTGCGTTTATGGGTTGACTTCATTTTAATTCTTCGAAACATTCCAGTCTTCGAAGGAATGATAACATTTTCTTGGGTTTCTTCAAGAATAGGCTCAATCACTTGAGTCTCAGCAACAGACACTACATCAGTTTCAGGCTTCTTCTTTGGAGATTTCGAAGATTTTGACTCAGTTTCATTCTTCTTCGTCTTCTTGGATTTCGTATCATCTCTATCCAAGAGTATGCCAGTTTTGATTGAAGAATTAATAGTCTTCAAATATGCCACCAATACAGAGTTCAAAGGATCAACTCTTTTAAGCATAGCATCTGGAATACGAGCAACTGATGGAAAAACTTCAGCACTATCTGTGACATCCTTCGGATAGTGGTATGATTGAAAAACTGCTTTGTCTTCATCATTGGGTACCAAAATCCCTTCCTTATTGTAAAAGTGTTGCAAAATCAAACTCCAGTATCTTGCACACGAAATACCATGAATAGCATTCGTGTGTTCTACACCCTTTTGGAATTCCTTCCACAACTGTGTAGAATAATCTACTTGAAGATCATAGTATATGCCAACAACCATGGCATAAACCTCCATTCTTCCTTTATCAAGGCCAGCTGATCTCCCAGTCAAACATCGAAAAAAAATACCAAATAAGAAATTCCAGATTCGTGGAAGTCCAGATTTCTTAAAATCACTAATCTTGGACAATGGTGGCTGATATCCCATCTCATTAAACATGTGAACAATTTGTGGAAAAGTAAATGAAACATATGGAGGCGAATTCGGAATATCGAGAATTTGGCAAAATAGTTTCTTGGTTAGCCTGACCTTTTTGTCGTTCACCAGATGAAAAGTAATCGTATCAGATGCTTTGTTGTATGTCGCATTTGATCCTGCTTGAGAAAGCCAGGACAATGGAACAGAGAAAGAGTTGAACATCGCTTTAGCCAAAATCGAGTTCTTCAAAGCAACTATGAGCATCTTTAATTCTTCCGGGTACTGAGAAACTTCACCCTCCAAGTAGTAGTTTGTTGCTTGAATCTTCATTATTGGTAATGAAGAGGCATCTTCAGTGGTATGAGAATCAACATGAGCAGAAGTCGCCATTGTTAGGGTTTGAAGATGATGATGAACAGAGAATTTTGGGAAATTTGCTTTTTGATCGCGTAAACTGACAATGAACCCCTGGAATTCCCTTTTATATGTAACCCTTAAATTTAAATTTGAAGCGGGATATGTATTTAATGATATCCGACGTGGCACCTTGAAAATCGGACCATTACTGCGTAAAAGTAGCCATGCGTCAAAAAGTAGCTATCACATCGCCTTGAAAAACGGACATACGTCATTTATAAACAGTCTGTCTTGTAATCCCCAAGAAAATTGTAACCGTCAGAACCCTTCGAATAGAAGCAAGGCTCTTTCACTTTTGGGATGAAAAGCGAAGTTATACGCCAGAAGTTCGAAATCATCAGCCTGAGTTGGTATTACTCAGAACCTCAAGGATTTCGTGAGTGCTGTGTTCCAAAGAATAGAGACGTGAAACAAATATAAGAAAAATATGGGATATTGTGATGTCAAACCATTGACACAAAAGCAGATGAAATCCCGGGCAAAGATTACTTCATTAATCATTAAGAAAAATGATCAATAGCTTATGTGGGTTCCCGTGAATTACAATCGAATACTTGTTGATAAGTATCAAAGGGCTTCTTTTATAATGCTTCGTGGATAGTTCAAAATTTCGTTACATGTCATCCTAAACATAAGGTGAGAAATTGTAACAGAAATTACTTGTTTGATCAGTGTAGTCAGTGACAAGTTGGCATTGAAAAATTTTGAAATGACTAGGACATTCGAATGAAACTCACACGGAAATCATATTCAAGAAAAAAATTTGTGTTCCGGATCTTGTTGGGTAACAAACATCGTGGGTTTCGAATGTTTGATCAAGACCACTCATTCGAAATGAATATGATTTGGAGTTTCGAATTTTGGTACATAAACAAAAGTTTCGTGAAAATCTGGAACTTAGTTCCCCGTCAATTCCTTAAAAAAGATAATGAAAATTGGGTTTCACTTTCATCACGGTCTCATGATGTCAGATCATAAGCACAGAGTTTTGATATATCTAAGTCTCGATGGGTTTGATCAGAGACCTCTCGGACATATGTCTTCGTGTGTGATCGTGTAAGAACTTTATGGATGAAAAAGATTGATGTAAGACACGAAAAGTACCTCTGTTATGTTTGGACCAAACAGTAAACTCTTAACTCATTTTGAGAAGAGTAAGGTAGCTCAGAGACTAATGTGAATATAAGCCTGATTGGGAAGAAATCTTCGTATGAATAATTTCATTAAGGCTTTCGTACACACACATTGAGTCATGGAGGCTTTGGTTAACCTACAGCAGCATGCTTCTAGGGACATCCTAACTAGTTCGAATGATGAAAAATTTATCGATTCATACGAAAAATGTACCTTACCCGAGTACTGCAAGCATAATCTCCTCTTTATCTTCATGAGAATCTGCAACAAAATACTAAAAAAAATAAGAATCAAAATATTTTTGATGTTTTGATTTTTCGAAAATAAAGACAGAACAAACGAAAATCTTTTTGAATTTTTAAATTTTTCGAAAATTAAATGACAAAATAAACGAAAATCTTTTTGGAATTTTGAATTTTCTGAAAATTAGATGACAAAACAAACGAAAATCTTTTTGGATTTTTGAATTTTCGAAAATTGAAATAGTACTTGATGCAAATATGCAAATTTTTATCATCCCCTTATAAGTAACAAATGTACGAATTCGAAGAGTTCGAAGCTTTGACTATGAACAGTAACAGCTGAATCAACCCTTAAAATAAGTAACAAATGTGCGAATTCGAAGGGGTCGAAGCGTTGACTATGAACAGTAACAGTTGAATCAACCCTTAAAATAAGTAACAAATGTGCGAATTCGAAGGGGTCGAAGCGTTGACTATGAACAATAATCTCTGAATGCTGAATGACTTTGTCTTGTCTTTTATTAAGCGCCTATGATTCATTCCTTATCGTGCATCATTCTTCTTTTTCGCATGGAACAAAATTTCCATCGATCATTCCAAGTCCCTATATAATTCTCACAAGAGATTTTTCATCTAAAGGTTTCGTGAAAATATCAGCTAACTGATCAGTTGTTTTCACGAAATGTACTTCAATATTTCCATCCTCCACGTGATCTTTGATAAAATGATAACGAAGAGCTATATGTTTAGTCTTCGAATGCTGCACGGGATTATGACAAATTCTTATTGCACTTTGAGAATCACAATATAATGGAATCTTTTTCATATTTATTGCATAATCACGCAATTGACTTTGGATCCATATTATTTGTGAAGTGCAAGCAGCAGCAGCCACATATTCTGCTTCAGCTGTTGAAATTGATACTCATGTTTGCTTTTTCGACTGCCAGCTTACCAATTTGCCATCAAGAAATTGACATCCACCACTTGTGCTTTTTCGATCAATATTACAACCACCCAAGTCTGCATCCGAATACGCTTGTACAAAGAACCCAGTTTTCGAAGGATACCACAATCCTAACGAAATTGTTCCTTTAAGATAACGAAAGATATTCTTTACAGCAGTGAGATGTGGTTCTCGTGGATTAGACTGATACCTAGCACAATTACACACAGAAAACATGATATCAGGTCTACTAGCTGTAAGATAAAGTAATGAACCAATCATGCTCCTATATAAAGTTATGTCAACAGCAGGTTTATCTAACGAAGGTGTAAGCTTTATGCCCGTTGCCATTGGAACTCGTAACTTCGTGCTATTCGTCAATCCAAACTTTTCCAACAGATTCTTCGTATATTTTTCTTGATTAATAAAAATTCCTTTTCTGTTTTGACGAATATTCAAACCAAGAAAATTATTGATTTTTCCCATCATGCTCATTTCGAACTTACTCTTCATCAAATCTTCGAATTCTCTAGACAAAGCAGGGTCAGTTGAGCCAAAAATAATATCATCAACATAAATTTGAACAAGCATTAGATGATTCCCCACTTTCTTTCAAAATAATGTGGGATCAACTGATCCTTGTTTAAATTTAGATTGTTTCAAAAATGAGGTAAGAGTTGCATACCATGCTCGTGGTGCTTGTTTCAAACCATAAACTGCCTTATCTAAAATATAAACATGATTTGAAAATTCTTCGTTAATAAAACCTGGGGGTTGTTCCACGTAAACAGTTTCTTCAAGCTCTCCATTTAGAAATGCACACTTCACGTCCATTTGATAAACATCAAAATCTATGTGAGTTGCATAAGCCAGAAATATACGAACCGCCTCGAGTCTTGCGACAGGGGCAAAAGTTTCTTCATAGTCGATTCCTTCTTGTTGTGAATATCCTTTAACAACAAGTCTGGCTTTGTTTCGAACAATATTTCTATCTTTGTCGGTTTTATTTTTGAAAATCCATTTTAACCCGACAATCGAAACATTTTCAGGTTTAGGTATTAACCTCCAAACCTTGTTTCGTTCAAATTCAGACAATTCAGATTGCATTGCAACAACCCAATCTGAGTGTTCCATTGCAATCTTAACTGTTTTTGGTTCAATCTTAGAAATGAAAACATTGAACATGCAAAATTCTTGATGAGTATTCAATACCTCATTCTTTGCACGAATTTGAGCTCTTGTTAAAACTCCCTCTTGTGGATTCCCAATTACTTGATCCTTCGGATGATCTTTTGTCCACTTTTCCATTGGCGGATATGCTGGATCAAATTCCAAAGGTGCATCTTCGTATATATCATCGTTTTCTGAGCCTACAATCGAACAAGCATCATCAAAATCATTATTATCTTCAATATTTTCTGAATGCTCCCCCTCAACATTATGCTCCCCCTCAACATCATCATTCAATCTTTCTTTCTCCCCCTCAAAAGAATGCATGTTGTCATCTAATGTATTCGAATCCAAGTGCTCCCCCTCCACTGGATTGTTTTGCATACTTTCGCCTTTCTCTGGAGAATTTGATGTTGCAGCATCATTAAGCTTTGTTAGTTCAGAGATATGATTATCACTTGCATTTATTTCAGCATCAACAGCATGATCTGAAATTCCAAAAATTAAATCATAATCATTATCTAAGGTTTGTGAAGGTTCAGATTCATGTTGTATGTTTTTCATAATTGGATGATTTTTAAACTGTGATTTTGGTTGTTTAACGTAGTAATCATCAAATGTAAGATTAAAAGTTTTTTCAACTTTTCGTGTTCTTTTATTCAACACACGATATGCGACTGAATTATGCGAATAACCCAAGAAAATCCCTTCATCTGCTTTTGCTTGAAATTTCGTAAGATGATCCTTGAGATTCATAATGAAGCATCTGCATCCGAAAACATGAAGAAATTTGACGTTAGGTTTTCGATTGTTGAGAATTTCATATGGAGTAATGTTAAAACGACGATGAATGAACGATCTGTTTTGAGTGAAACATGCGGTTGATACTGCTTCAGCCCAAAGATATTGTGGAAGATTCGCATATGCCAACATAGTCCTTGCCGCTTCGCATAGAGACCTATTTCTTCGTTCAACAACACCGTTTTGTTGTGGTGTGTATGGAGATGAAAAATTATGCGAAATCCCTTTGTCCACCAAAAATGAATCAAGAACATTGTTCTTAAATTCAGTTACATGATCACTCTTAATTTTTCGAACAATCTTCTTTAATGTTGTTTCCATCTTTTTGATAAAGTCAATCATGATTTGTGCAACTTCAGATTTAAGCCTGAGAAAATAAACCCACGTAAATCTGGAAAAATCATCAGCAATCACTAAAATGTACCGTTTCTTGTTGAGAGTTGAAACTGTCGAAGGACCACACAAATCAATATGTAAGAGCTCCAGAGGTGCAACTATTTTCGAATCAATCGTAATTGGATGACCTTGTTTATGTTGCTTGCCAACTTCACAAGCTGCACATAAAGAATCATTGTCAAATTTAAGTACAGGTAAACCTCTTACCAGATCTTGTACCACAAGTTTATTGATGTTTTGAAAATTGAGATGAGAAAGTCTTCGATGCCAAAGCCAACTTAAGTATGATGTTGCCTTCGAAAGAAGACATATAGCAGGTTTCCCTACTATTGGATTGATGTCCAAAGTGAACATGTCACCTTTCCTTTTGGATTTCAGTAACACCTCTTTTGTTGTGACATTCGAAATAATACTTCCTTCTTCGTTAAAAAGAACTTGATTGCCAGTGCCCACAACAAGTTGAGAAACACTTATCAAGTTATGTTGAAGACCTTCAACATACGCCACACGATTCACTGTGAATTGTCCATTCGTGATCTTCCCATATCCTTTTACTTGACATTTTTTATTGTTCCCAAACTTCACTACTCCAACATTTTTGAGACTTCGAAAATCACGTAAATTCTCCTTCTTCCCAGTCATGTGACGAGAGCAACCACTATCGATGTACCACTTGTTATCATATTGCTCATCACATAGTACCTACATTCAATGGAAAAATTTAGGTACCCATGGCTTTTTGGGTCCTTGGAAATTAGATTTCAATTTCGAATGTAATGAAGAAATTTTAATCCAATCACAAAATTTTGTTTTGAGACTATCAATTAAGTTTACATCTTCATTTAAAGGAACCGAAACATAAGTTTTTGATGGTTTCGAATGTTCACTGACATTACCATTTGAATTCTGAGTATGTGAATGAACATTCTTTTCTTTTATTACTGGTTTCCAAGCTTTGACTGAAATGTTCGAATCCTTAGACGATGAACTGCCATTTGATGAATTATTCACATATTTTTCATATGCTTCGTGAATTTGCTCCTTTGAAAATGTTTTTGACTGATACATCTTTCCTTTTCCTTCAAGCCAATGATCAATGTTCTTCCTTGACGTTATTCCTTTTTCTCGTGAAGTTTTCATAGTTTCTTTCTTCGTTTGATTTGGAAAATTTGGCTTTTTAGGAACAAAATCAACTTTTGGATTTGTTATAAAAGATTTAGCATATGATGTATCAACTGTTGATTTAAAATGTTGACGTTGAAAGAATTTTTGATTTGGTTTTGAGTTATTTGAAAATTTTCTTGGAATATTAGTTTCTGAAACTTTCGAAAACCTTGGTTGTTTATTCACTTCAGACTTTGAATGATTTGATTGAGATGAGTGTTGAGGTTTTGTTGAAAAAGATGAATTTTTAGCTTTGAAAACATTTTTGGGTGATTGTGATTCAGACATCTTTTGAGACTCAACATTTTGCCAAAATATTTTCTTTCTTGCTTGTCTTTTTGAAATGTTGTTTTCCTTCAAAAATTTGTCAATTTGATCTTTGAATTCCTTGGAGTTTAATTTGACAACTTTTTCACATTCCTTTTCAACTTGTTTTGAATTCTCTTTTTCAATTTCTGATTTTTCAACCCATTTTCTTTGTGGTTTTTGACGTTAGAAAACATACGAATTCTTTGTTAAGTTGTTTTCAACTGTGCTTTGATTTGCGAAAAAACCTTCATCAGTTGTTTTTGAATTATCCTCTTCAACTAACTTCTTTAATTCTGGTTTGATTTTCTCAACATTTCCAGTAGTTACGAAAACTTGATTTGGAAAAATGACATTATCTGTACATTTGAAATTTGGATAAACCACTGAATTCGTTTCAAGATAGTGTTCACCTTTTTCATTCATCACTTTTTCGAACTTTTGTGTATCACCATACACCTGATCAACCACAATTCGAGGAGTTTCTTCTTCCTCTGAAGATTTCTTTTCCTTCGAAATGTTCACTTCATCTTCATCATCACTATCATCAGTTTGGCTGTCTTTGAGATCCACGAAGTTCATATCATAAACTTTCGAAGTTGAGGGTATATCAGTTTCATTTTCAACCATCAAATCCTTAACTTTTTCTTTTCCTTTAGATGTTGAAGCAACATTAACAACAGACAACTGAGAACAATCAACATCTTCAAGTTCACTAATTTCACTAATATTGTCAGAATTATCTTCAATATCAGCAAAATTAGATTGAGAATCAGATGTTGAATTCTCAGTCTTTTTCAAAATTTGAATTTGTTTAGTTTTAGTCAAAGTATCATTCACTATGTTAACTAATTCATTCGCATCAAGACATTCATCAATTTTGACAATTCCATATTTATATCTATCATCAGGAACTCTGTCAAAATCAACTATTATTTGCTCACAATCATACGAAATATTATCTACCTTGGCTCTTTCGAATGTTGGGAAAGGTAGTAATTTTCTATGTTGCTCTTTACTTATATCACATGAATGATGTAAATCAGTTAATTTGCTATAAAGTCGTTTAGCAGAATTACAATAGATGTTTCTTTGTGCTAGCAAAAGTTTAACATCACTCGATAACCTATCCCTATCACACATTATATTTGTCATTTGTAATTCCAAACATTCAATTTTGCTTATTTCCATGTCTAATCTCTTTTTGACCTCTAACAACTCCATTGACAACTTGTTGGCCTCATTGCTAGCAGACACAACAATTGAATCAAAATAAGTAACCGTCTCATCAAAAGAAATTAGTTCAGAGTCATAAGCATGTGTAGGAATATTAAAAGATTCGAGAATTTTACGTACCTTTGTTGTCATTGGAGATTTGTCAGCTGCTTTGGATACGAAGCATCGTCCCCTCACTTCGAATTCCTCATCATCTGAGTCCTCCTCCATTTTCGCATACAACGCTCCATGCGTTGGATTCCTCATTTCTTCATCGTCTGACCCGGATGACCAGATTTGATAAGTTCCATCTTCATCCTCATGCTCACCCTTTGCAACCAATGACAAATTCTTTTCTTTAGCACGAACCACCTCAAGCTTCTCTGCATAGTATGCCTCATCTTTGAATTTATTCTTCCTCTCATCCTTCTTTCGAAGCATACAGTCATTTGCAAGATGATTCGCACCGTTGCAATAATGACAATCTTTTCCAGCATCACCTTTCAGCTTCTTCTCACCCTTTCCATCAGCTATCTTCGAATCTTGCTTCTCAACTTTCTTTTTCTCCTCAATAACATTTTTACTCACAAAATTTCCTTTCACCTCAGTAAGCTTAGTCTTCGAATTGAACAGCTTTTTGAAAAATTTCTTGACACGATTATTCGAGTAAAATGCTATTGCTTCATCATCCGAATTCATGATTAATCCTTCTTCTTCCTCAGAATCACCATTTCCAGCTTCTTTCTCAGAAATCTTTGACACAAGAGCTAATGGACCTCCCAAATTCAACTTCGATTCCTCAGCAATTTCATTTACTTCAATTTCGTGTGTTTTCAACTGATTGTACAAATCATTGAGAGTTGATGTATCAAAACTTTGCTGATTCTTCACCATCATACTCACACTTCTCCATTCTTTTCGAAGCCCCATTACAAAGATGAGATTGAATTCCATTGAAGTCCTGGTAATTCCATAGCGATTGCAACGATAGATTAACTCGTTCAGACGATCATAGTAAACTTCAATTGTTTCTCCTTCTTTTTGTTTGAAGTCTTTCAACTCAACCAAACACTGTTTAACTGAATTGATTTTTGTCTTCTCACTTCCTTGAAATTTATCTTTCAGATTGTTCCAGATTTCCTTTGCAGTTGTACAACTCCTAACGTAATTGTACACAACTAGAGGTAATGCACCTCGCAGTTCCCTCATACACCTCTTCTCCAGTTTCTTCAGACGATCAGTTTGATTATCAACTCCAGAATTTGTAGAAGATGATCCAATTGGTTGAACATTCACTGGAATATTGACATTTCCAGTGATACATGACCATAATTCTTCATCCAGCCCATTCAGATAATCCTGCATACGATCAGCCCACTGATCATAGTATTCAGGGATTAGCATTGGAATTTTTGGTTGATGAACCTAGCAGATGAGAAAACAAGGTCATCGAATTGAGATTGAAACTCGCCATTGTTGTACGGAAGAAGATTTTGAGAAGTTTGAAAAGATTTGAGAATTTAAAAACAAACTAGATGAATCAAATCGAATTGATGAGAATAACACTCGATTCAACAATTCAAATGCAGAATCGAATCACAGACTAAGATCTTGACAATTATTTTCACTTTCAAAAAGTGCGGAAACTTTTGAATCAAAAAGTTGATTCAAAAACTTTTTGAACAGCGTGAAAATCAGATCAGAGATATGATTCCTGCTCTGATACCAATTGATGAACCAATGAATCGAGTAATGAATTAATCAGAGTATGAATTCAAGTAAGAATCTGAGATTTGAACACAAGATGTAAATATGATCTTGTTATGCTCTTATTATGCTTTCGAATTCTTTACAGAGTATAGTAGACAAGTCTGTAAAAGTTCTTTTCTAACTCTAGTAAATAACCCTATTTATAGGGAACTGAAAGCATACAAAAAATATACTAAGACATTGACTCTAAAGCTTCGAATAAAAGCGCCCTAGTAAAATACATTACAAAACATTCGAAGAGTCCAAAACATACTTCGACTAATTACAACAATTCGACCCTTACACAAAATGAGATTAAAAGTATTCATTTATTAGAATAAGGATGATAACACCATATTGTCCACAAATAATAGCAAAAAAAACATCGTAATTAATGGCCAATAGGTAAAAAAAAAAAAACAATATTATGCGTCTCATATGACGATGCCAGATTTTACTTAACAAGCTAAATTATTTTTTTTCATGTTGAAAAAAAAATCTTTTCCAAAACATATATATATATATATATATATATATATATATATATATATATATATATATATAAACCCTTAAAAAAAACCCTAGAAACCCTACAAATACTTTAAAAAATACTTTGAGATCACAAATCTTTTTTTGAATTTAAATAATTAAAAGTCGCTGCTTTTTTAGTAAGTTCGTGAAATCAAAATTTAAAAAAAATGATTTTTTCTTTTTTGTTTTTTTTTTCAGATATTTTTTCAGCGATTTTATTAAAAATTTGCGATTTTTAGTTATGTAAAGTAAAAAAAAATTGTGATCTCAAACTTTCTTTCTTGAGTAAGGTAAGGGGTACGGAAATGTCCTCGTATCACAGCTTGAACGGGGTTGAAATAACAAATAAGCATAAGCAGTAAGTAGCGAGGATCATGTTTGGTGAGCAAAAGATTTATCGTATCATGGAACTTTCGCCATATACGAATATAAGGGCGGAGGCGTACGACTTCCTTGAGGGTAAGGTGGAGCGTTCAAATACAAATGAAATTCGTGCTCAGTTCAAGTCAAAGCATTTTATTAATGCATTATATATATATATATATATATATATATATATATATATATATATATATATATGACATCCCCATTTTCACGGCCAGAAAAGACCGATTTTGTTTATGCTTTATAAAAATCAGAGTACCTCTTTTAATAAAAATGTTGCGGAAGTAGTTCCCAGTAAAACATGATAAATACGTTATCAAGGCATTTCCGAAGAAAAATATTTTTATTCCTTTTAAAACATTTGGGATGCATCGTCAATACAGAAACATAAGCATAAACAGAACTTACATTCATTATCACTACTGATTTATATCTCCTTAATCTCTCAGTGTAATGTGACTTCATATCAACACCTGTGATATAAATAAACTGAGTGGGTCAGGTTGGGAAACCTGGTGAGTACAGAGGGTTTTCAACCCACAATAATATAATTATTATGTTTAATCATCAAACAATCAATCAACCCAATTATCCATCCCCATTATCTTATTTACTATTAAGGATCTACCCTAAGAATCAACTATTTCTCGTTCATTCATTCCTAAGAATTATCCTAAGGAATAGGCACGAAATCCATTGTTGCTAATGACACATCTGTCAAGCACAACTACTAATATTATCACTTAGGCGCAGCTGTCAGATTTGTGACATTCCTTATGAGGCGCATCTACCGGTATTGTCCCTTAGGCGCATCTGCCGGGGTTATGAGGTTCTCTATTAGGCGCTTTTGTCGGTAGAGTCCTTTAGGCGCATCTTCCAGGGTTATCTCGTTTATTGACAGTATCGTTTCCGAGAATCAACTCGCAATACATGTCAATGGGTTTTATCTCGTTTATCGACAACATTGTTTCCGAGAATCCACTCGCAATACATGTCAATGGGTTTTTAGAGTACAACTGGTGAATACACAGTTCAAATAACACCTACCAGTTGCGAGCCTGCTTGTGTTCCACTGGACTGTCTAGAATAGTCCGTGGTTGTCATCCATACTCTGCTAGATGACGGGGCCAACACTTGGGTAAAAGGCTTCTCTCATGGTTCACCTCTCACCCTTATATCATGGTCTATATCACCTCTCCTCATTTTGTTTTTGTCACTCAGCAACTATTTCATCTACCCATGTTTTACCCAACACATTTTGTAGATATAAAATACATATACAGTTTAAATCATTTAAAACATGTATAAAAATCTTTCACCCAGCATAGACGGCAAGTCTACAGACAATATGCACACATAGCATGTAATTTATATTAAATACTTCATATCTATGTGTAAGATGAAAATAATTATGCACTCACTTGATAAGGTGGTGACTCGGTACTCGGACAACGCTTCGTTTACTTTAAAATAATTTCCTTCGACGAAACCTAGTATTATTACCACTAGATTATAGTTTAATATTTACCGTGACTAATTATTAGTCTTATTATTATTATTATTATTATAATAATAATAATAATAATAATAATAATAATAATAATAATTATTATTATTATTATTATTATTATTATTATATAAGCGTTTAAACAATACTTTCCAACCACTATGTACAGACAGGGCCAGCCATAAAACGCCGGAGGACAGAACCATTTTGGCATATAGCACTTCTGAAATCCAACAACCCTATGCGGCCCTTTAAACCAGATTCCCCGTACCGCGAGTAGTAAAAAAGATATTATAACGACACTTATATAAGTCATAATAATAGCTCAAATATTTATTATAAGTTCATAATAACAATACTAATTTTAAATATAAGCTATATTAAAATAGGTAAGAATAACTTACTTACAAGGGAGTTTTAGCTAGGAGTCGGGCTCTGCAGGGGCAGAACTTCGTCGCTGAATCTTTCTAAGAAAGATTCGTGCAGCGCTTCAGCGCTCACCTTACTATACTAAAACTACAGAAAGAGAAGTCGAATCACGAGGGACCGAAATGCTTGGGGGATAAGAAGAGAAAGACTCTTGAATCAAGAGAATGGTGCAAGAAATATGAGAGCCCAAGCCTCTTATTTATAGTAATTGAATTTACAAAAACTACCCTCCATAATTACTTAATGGCCTTATAGTTATATAAACGACTAAACACCCCTTCATAATACTATTTTAAATAGATTTAACGATATTTGTACTAAACTAATGTCGAAAGTACTCAACACTAGTCTTATAATAACCACATCGTCGATACCTTTCTAATGATATATACATTTGTATATATGTGTGTACGTATATATGATTTATACTTTATTTTAGTACGTAAATATGCTATTATAATTTGTAACTCGTTCATACGAACTCCATTTTTGACGTTCTTTATATTCACGCGTTGGTATTTACGAGTACTACAACTTTCATTTAGACGCTGTCAGCTAATTCTCATTCTATCTCAGATTTACAAAACTGTATCGAATTTATGGCGCTCGAAGAGTAGAGACCAAGTTTCGTCCATATCTTTAACATACGAGCTCTAATCTCGACATTCTTTATATCCACGCGTAGGTAAAAACAAGATCTAAAACTTTCATTTAGACTCCGTCGGCTAATTCTTGACCGATCTTAAATTTAACAGTAGGAGAATATTATATTGTTAAATGTCCGCGTAAAATTCATAACTTCTACAGACGGACTCCGTTTCCGTCTGTCTTTTTATCATTGAGTTCCTATTAATGAGATCTTCAACTCTCATTTAGGTCGCGTAGGCCAAAAACCGCTCGAACTAAAATTCGAGCTTCGGGCCGTGCACTGCTATGCCAAATCTTAGAAAATTCATAACTTCCTCATACGAAGTCAAATTTGGGCGTTCTTTTTTTGTATGTTCTCGGTTTAACGTATAATACAAATTTTGTTTAGATCACTAAGGCTAAAAAGTCTTCTACCGTAAATTCACTATTTACGTCTCCCGGTGCCGTGCCGGTTTTGCCGTAAAACTTCGAAGGGCCATAATTTCTTCGTTATAACTCGGATTTCGGCGTTCTTTATATGTACGGAACCCTTGTAAAATATACTACAACTTGGTTAAGATTAATCCTTCTAAATAATCTTCCATCAAAAACTCATTTTTGATGTTCATCGTCTCTAAATTGACTAGCCCGGATCTGCGGGCGTTACAATATATATATATATATATATATATATATATATATATATATATATATATATAAGGCTATCATCCATTGTTTCTAGTATATAATATGTGATTGTGTTACCAAATCTTGATGATTAAATGGAAAGAATGATGAGATATGATCTTAGGTTATATAATTTTAAAATAGATTAACATTTATCACATAATAACACTGAAGCCAAATAAAAATGTATTATAGACATTTCATGTGTAATTATTTATAGAATATGCAATAATTATGAGATATATTTTTTGACTATTTTTTAATAATTATTTGATGGATTTTTTTTACTATTTTTAGAAACTGATTTTTTTTGCATATATATATATATATATATATATATATATATATATATATATATATATATATATATATATGTGTGTGTGTGTGTGTGTGTTAGGTCAATAATTTTGTTAATCGATGACATATATATTACAAGTTGCCTCATAATAATAACAAGAGAAAATTGCAAGAAAGATCTGTACGGTTAGCGGAAAATTGTCATTTTGGTTTAAAAGAGATTTGGACTATCACCGGAAATCCAAACTTTTTATTTTGTTGTATGTTTGGTACAACTTGTTTTGAACTTTTTTTATAATTATGATTTCACATATACATTTTTGTTTTTCAATATTTTTTATATTCATTTAAATCTATATTAGAAAAAAAAACAAATAAAAACTCCATCTTAGGCCTCTTTTTCTCTCTCTCACACACACATACACACGAGAATCACCACCAACCCCCTAAACAATTCCACAAAACACCCTCCCTTCACCAATAACAAAGATGACCGTTCCTCATATTCAGGTTTAATTCCTCCACATGAGTTAATATTCATGAAATCAATGATTTCCGACACAAATAGCCATCCATAACCACCCATGATACATTAATGTCCATGCTTAGAGTCCCAATTATTCAAGCAAGCAAGAACATGCAGAATTCACATCTATTTCATGTGATACCTACACTCCTAAATTGATTTCACTTGTATGTAAAGGAACAAAATGGAAACAATTACACAACACCCTTCCCTTTCTCGATCTCTTTTCGTCACACCCTTTCTTTCCCATATCTTCTTATTCTCTTTACAAACCTAATGCATCTAAATTCCCATATGTCTCTTATGGTCATCCCCTCTGTTTGCAATTGACAAACATTCAACACCACCACCAACATCGATTTTTCGAAAACAACCATGTAGATTTGAAAATCACCAAAGACGACGACATCTTCCTCGCACCAGCACCTCATGTCGGACCACCAACACAACCATCTTCCCCAGCAAACCCTATCTCGCTACCGCCTTTGTTTCTCTCCATCCCCGACGTTTCGTCATTCACATAAGTTAAGATAAATTTGTCGTTCGCATGATTTCAGATCTGTTCATCAGACTTTAGATCGGGTAAGCTCACTTTCGTCAAACAATGGCGTCGCCATCTTCCTTAGTCTCGACGTCCTTATGTCCTATTTATCTTGAAACCATCGTTGCATTGTGACCTCCCTCTAACACCCGGACGAATGTAGGATTCGCTGATGGTGCCATTCGCGTGTACTTCGGCAAAGGGTTTGTTGAGGAAGATGGAGGTGGAGTTCTAATTCTCTGGTGGCGGTGTGAAGATGGTGTATTCTTGGATCTCGAGGGTTGCAACATGCATGCTTTTGGGGATTTGAAATTGGAATCCTCTTCGCCGGTGGTGGTGGCGGCGGAGAAGGAGATGGGTTTTGTGAAGCAAATGATTTGTGTGGAGAGAGGGGGGGGGGGTAGGGTGGGGTTAATTGGTTTTCTACTTTGTTTTCTATTTATTTTAGTAAAAAAAACTAATAAAATTAATAAAAAAATAAAAAATAAGGGCAAAATCGTCATTATAAAAAGGTTTAAATAAAATTGGACCAAACTCGCAATAAAATGAAAAGTTTGGACATCTAGTGCTTATCCAAATCTTTTTATACCAAAATGACAATTATCAACTAACCACATGGACCATTGATGCAGTTTTGTCTAATAAAAAATATTTATCCAACAAATTCCAGAACCAAGCAGAATGACATAAAATATGAAATTTCAATGGATACAAGAAAACATAATTATAAATGGATGTCCATTATTTATTTACAACAAATAATTATTTCGACATATGTTAGCAACTAAAGACATATGTTAAGAATTAAATAGAAGTAGGGCATCATTTTACTGATTTACAGAATAAAGTAGCACATTAATTAATTAGTTTCAAGTTGACACGAGATAAAAAAAGAAAAAAAAAGCATTATTAAACAAATGAGTTGGCAATGTTGGCTTAGTATTCATTTGGCATTAGTGTATGATGGCACATTCTTTCTTTATCACCAAATAAATTTGCCCTTCATTTAAAAATTACGCATATTCATGAGAAAAAAAGTGAAAGAAGAAAAGAAAAAGAAAAAGGAAGACGCGAGCTTTGTAGAGTACAATTCATTATCGTTCAAAGCGGATAAGCCCTTTTCATTTATCTAAGAATCTTTTTACAGAAAAATAAGTTTCAAGGACATAGATTTATCAATTTTCTCATATGTACCATGAATAAGTGAGCAATAAAACACAATTCTCTGAGGTAATTGATGTTGCTAATTTAATCGGAAATTACTTTGTCGATATAAACCAAAACCCCAATCATTGGTTTCAAGATCTCTGATTTCGCGATGCATCATAATAAAACAAAACCAAAGTTTGAAATAAAAGAAGAGAATAAACAGTTTTAGGTACATGAATAGATTACAGATTTGTGAAAAAATTTACATTTTAGCAGCATCATTTTCATAAAGTAGTGAAACTTAAGTAGGCACTATATGATGTTGAACTTAAGATAATTAAAACACACTTTGATACCACATGTTGACATAATCAGGATCCGATTCATAAATAGTTTCATTAAGAGTGAAAGGTACTTATTTGGAAGTATAAGATTTGATGAGGATGATGCCATGTAGTGATTCTTTTCTGCCCGTAATGGTGTCTACTGATTTATGATGGAAAGAGTTGATGCCTTTGACACACATGATCATGGTGTACATCTGTTACACCTTATGGGAAATAGTTTTGAAACCACACAAATATAGATCTTCACGTTATGGACAATTGTCATATCCATCATCCTACAAACATTTAAGTTTAGGGACCATATATGTCATTATGAAAAACACTATGGTACATAATATAAATGTACCCAACATGTACCAAGTATAAAAAATAGTACTAAGGCCACAATAATGTGTTATTTTTCAACTAAGATGACATGTGTTTTGAGGGTGGCTGACTAATTCGAACAAGCAAATACATAACTAATGATAAGGAAGGAAAAATAAAGTGAAATAATGCTAATGAAGATGGAAGCTCGTCTCAATCAATGTCCAAACCCTGTGGTTTTTATGGGGCTCAATTTGATGGTGTTGTTGCCAAGGGGTTCCAGAAGCAACCCACGGTCGAGGAACATGTCTTTGGTATTGAAAATTTGTTAGATAGGCCGGTTAATTCATCTTCCCATTCATCCACGCCCGTACATACTCAAAAGGGTTTAAATCATACCTTCTTAGATTATTGAGTGAGAACATAGTGGATAAATAAATATTCTTTCTTTAAATGTTTGTGTGATCGGAAATAAGGGCAAAAGGAATAAACATAGGAAGTTGTGTAGAAAGCATAATTGTGGGGACTGATGCGTTAAGAGTACAAGATTACATTACTTCTAATAGTTGTCCAAACATTAGAATAACGCCACATAACTTACTCGTAACATGAATATTCAGTTAGAAGGGGACCCATAATGCTAACTTTATGATTCCTCGGTAGATACATCAGGAATATATATTAATTGAGTCCAACAGATAGTAGGATGTGTGCTTTTCCGCTTCATTTCTTGTTCCTTGTTTGGTTGTGGGCTTAGAGCAGACGCACCCCGTCTACTATCTATTTGATCTTAATTAAATATATATTCCGTATACACCAAGTAATCATAAGGAGTACCAAGTATGGGTCAGGTCATAGTATATAAATTCAATACACCGTTTTCTAGTACAAAAACATACTTTCAGATAGAATATTGGGTAAACTAAACTAGAAACTTATCAGTGAAAGATTTAATCCATTTTATTAAATCAATACAACTTAAAGGACCTTAAGTGGTTAATTCTATAATAACTTATTTTACACATCATATTATATATAAGTAATATCCGACAAATAGTTAGATGTGTGCTTTCCGCCTTACTTCCTGTTCCTTGTTTGGTTGTGGGCTTAGGGAAGATTCACACAATTAACTATATGTTCGATATTAGATTATATATAACTAGTGTAAACTAAGTGATTATAGAAGGAACTATTGTGGTTACCATTTTACTAAAGGAACTATTAGAGTTAACTCCATGAGTAACAAATGAATGCACCAGAGTTATATACAATGAAGATCTAACAAACAATGGAATGTGTGACTTCCGCCTCATTCCCTGTTCCTTGTTTGGTTGTGGGTTTAGGGCAGATACACACAATCGATTGTTTGTTTGATCTGTATTATATATAACTTATATCAATTTAGTACTCATAGAAAGGATTGTAGTGTTATTTTTACATATCTTTCATCATATCAGAAGATATAGGATCTTCTGGAGGAACATACGAACTTTTCTAGAAGAACTTTCAACTTACTTTACATCACTTAAATACTTATGAACTCACCAGCTTAAATGCTGATCTACTCTTTCAAAATGGCACGGAGTCCGGCTCATGACTCCTATAAAAATAAGCGCTTTTCGGGAGGCAACCCGAGCTCGGTTTGCGTTTTTCTTTTCATTTTTGAACTTTTTTATTTTAGCATTTCTATTTGAGTTTTAGGGATAAATAATCATCGAAGTCATTTTAGTTTTTAGAAAACAGTAAAAATCAAGTGTGAGGTTGAAATTATTAGAGTGTTGGAATTTTATTTTTGTATAAAAAGCATCATAAGTGTGTGTAACGTAATTTTTCCCGATGATTTTTCAAACGTTTTAAAACTCACGACGTGAGGTTTCAACTTCAACTTTTGACTATCACTTTCAAACATTCACTCTTGCACGAACGTAGTAGCAGCCCCACACTTCGATTTTGTGTCGGATTTCATCTTTTTCTTGATTCCGTGCTTAATCTCCTATTTTGGTAATATCTCCATTCTTTAATTGTATTAATTTCTTAAAAGTTTAGGCATTTAGAAGTAGGGTTTGTGTTCAAGCCTAATTGTCAAAATTAGTTCAATCTTATGCGATTTAGATGCTCCATGTGTGATGAAAAGCCTTAGAATAGCAGATTACACAAACCCCAAACATGAAATTAAGTTCAATTTGACTAGAGAATGACCGACTGCCATTCACGTCCCGAACCGACTTCACGACGTGGTCTTCGTGACCAGGACGTGAAAACTGGGCACTCGGTTTTCAGTTTTCTGTTATTTGCTTATTTTATTGGTGGTTTTGCTGTTTTTCTTGCTGTTAATCTTTTAGTTTTCGGTTGGTGATTAGCTTGATTATCTACAAATTGGTGAGAAGAAATTTTACTTTTATTTTTTAGTAATAAATTAAATTTGCCACGTTCGAAGGTGGGAGTGTTCAAAACCGTAGCACATGTTGTAAAACTCTAGCTTCAGAGCAAGACGATTGTTTGGAAGTTTCATGCACGATTGAGGAAATTAAAAATGTTGATTGGTGGTGTGGAGGGGATAAGACTCCACTTCCAGATGGTTTTTTTTTCTTTAAGTTTGTAGAAAGATATTGGAATTTACTGAAAATTTATATTTTTGATGGTGTCATGTAGTTCATTCTTCGGCTAATATTCCACATGGTTGTAATAGTTCGTTCATAACTCTAATTCCAAAGGTAAGGAGGTCATTAATAGTTATAGATTATCGACCAATTAATTTGATTGGGTTACAATATAAAATCACTGCTAAGTTGTTGGCTAATCGATGATTTGAGATGAAACCTTTCAAAGGTAAAAGTTGATGAACAGAGATGTTTAAAATACATTGCTACTCTAGATTTTCAGCAAATATAAGTGCTGTTGTGCCTTTTGGGTGTTGACGTTATCTAAGACTCAAGTTTATTTCACAATTAGAATTTCAATAGTGTTTTTTTTTTTTCAATAAGTGGAACTTAAAGTACAAGTCTTGTACCTATTTAATCTCGTCCTATCATATCTTATAATGATAACTATATGGCCTTAGGGCTATAAAGGTAAAGTAATTAAAGAGCTCTGTTGTGAAATTAAGTCTGAATTGGGTAATACTAATATGAGACGAAAAACAATGTTTGGGGAACAAGTTATGAGTAAGAGGATCAATTCTTATGATAACATAAGCACTTAAGATTATCCCTATTGTCTATTAAAGAACAAGATATAGCTAGAGAGAATGAGAGGAGAAGATTGAACTGATAGATGGAATTTGGAGTTTGAAGCAAACGGGGTTGATAGTAGTCAAGTACATCCAAGCAATCACTTGAGTTAAAATTGCTTTATTTCAGAAGCTTGTATTGAGTTTCGAGTAGCATTAATGGAGACTCACCTCTTGATATCCACTACTTGAAATCAATGGCATAAGTGGTGGTGTGATGATGTTAGAACATGGGTTATAGCACCTTATGTCCCTTCAAATGAAACATAAAAATCACAAATGGAAAAGAAAAAGAAAAAAAAAAGAATGAGTATTGAGTTTTGATTGTTGAATATGGAATTTTCATTTTCATCCGTTGACTAAATTTGAATATAATGTTACTAGGATATGGATGATGTGTGTAAGCATATATTTTTTTAATCTAAATATATCTGTTAGAATCGAATCGGTAGTGATTGTAAGATGTTAGGAGGTGAAGATAGTGTGATACCAGCAATGACCAAATAGCAAGCCGATGAGAAGAGAAGGACATGTTGGTTGAAAAAGCGGATAGTATCTTGGAAAGGAATAGTGAACACTTACGGGAAGCATAATGTAAGGTTGAATGTTACCTGGTAACGGGACGACATAACGAAGAAACGGTTGCCCGGAAAATAATTTTTGTCAGGTATTTAAACGAGTAAGAAATGTGTTGGATATGATTATAAAATTATATGGTTTCAAGATATAATATGATTTTTATGAGCAAAACAAGTGAAAAGGATTATGTAGATTAAAAACACGTATTTTGATAGGATGGATTTTAACAAGTTGGACTTATCTGATTAGTTTGAGTCTGCCCATTAGTTATTGTGTTTAGTTATTAATTTACTTAATAGATATGTGATATAAAACTAAATGGACAAAAGAAAAGCATAGTAGGTACATGAGTGGAAGGAGTCATTCGTAATTGAGTAATTATCAACATGAAATGAATTTGTTTTGTTTGTTGGTGTTGAGTGAATTTAAACTACAGAAAAATAAGAAAAGAAAAGGCAATGCAATCATAAACACATATGCATATGCAGTAGTAGTCTAAGTTTGATCTGAATATATACAGAAAGTAAAGAAGCAAAAGAATAATATTTAAGTTGTTTTTGTTGTGAAGGAAGGAACCAGGAAGGGAGCTGGCAGTGAAAGTGAAAGAGTCTGCATCCCAATTCCCACATTGGGTGAATGAAGGAAGCAGGCAAGAGGGAGGCGAGTACAAAAGGGGAAGCCCACAGCTGTAAGAAGCATACCTTTCTCGGCCTTTTGGCTAAGATCAAGTGTAGTATCTGTTCTTATCAGTTTAATATCTGATATGTGGGCCATCGGCCCACTCGATATTAATCTTATTTTTTATGGGGGAAGGCCCGTTACAGTAGCTTGCTGCTGGGGTTCTTCATGCGTCGCCTTGGTCTTACACTACAGCCAAGGCCAGGCGCACCCCTCCAATACTCAGTTCAATGTTTAAAATTAGCTTAAAATAGGCTTAGAGATTTGAAAGTCTTTGCTGTCTGATGTTTTCATGTGAACGCACTCCCATAGTTCCAACCATGGACCTGGCTTTTTGTACTATAAGGACCTTTGAAGGGTTTCATTCATGTTAACAATATGGGAAGTTCCAAGAGACTCAAAAATCAGGAGGTTTTAATGACATATTTTCATCAGGAGATGAAACAGGACAAGGTACGGTTATTATGTATGACTCATCACTGTGACAAAATGGACAAACAATAAATGTTTTGAGGTAAAAATTTTAAAAAGTGGGTGTCCATTTGAATCGGAATAGTCGGCAATATGGGCCTGAAGAGCCAAGACTTGTAATCCTACCACTGTCGGAAGCGAGGAGTTGTCGCAGCTCTGTGAAGCCAGCCTAACGCATTGCCCCCTTCTCTAGGTTCCAAGAGACCCAAAAGCCTTCGCTCAAGCCACTTGAACCAGCTCTCGACTTCCACTGGAACGGGCAAGTCAAATTACACACCACCAGACCCAACCAAACTGGACCAAATCATAATCCAACCCACTTTGATACCCCCACTTGGGTTACAGGCAAACGTTACCAGGCCCGGTGACCAACTCTCTACAAGATAAATCTATAAAATCGTCTTGGAATCCTTCACACACCAATGTGGGAACACTCATCAATATATATACATAAACAAACTGCATTTTCTTATCTAAATTAACAGTTCAACCAACATATTGCAATTGGACTTCTCGTCATGTAAAACAAAACTATCTACGACGTTAACGACATTGAGGGATTTTCGTTCTTCGAAACCATCACATGGTTTTTTTTTTTCTAGTCCAACTTATCAAGAACTTGTATGACTATTAATGTGAAGAGATGACGACAAGGTCCCTCTTACTTCTAAAAGCTTCGGGAGAAGTCGTCTATGTTGCCCCACCAAAACATAACACCAACGCCAAATACAAGCTTCACCTCGCAATGTCGATTTACTTTATATGTAATCTGATTTATTGTTTATGTTATTGAAAATAATTATACTTCACACACCATACCTTTTATTTAAATAATACAAAATAGAACACAATTAATTATGAGAAACTTTGCACTTCAACTTATATAGAACATTTTTATATGTAAACATCTCGGAGGCACTCGTCGAGATATAGTATTTTCAAGTGTTAGATGGAAATGAAAGATGATTGCGGTTCAAAATGGTAAAGCACATACAATGTTAATTGTGCAACGTTTTGAAAAAAAATAGCGTTGACCTAACCTATAGCGTTTTGATGTGGTGGGGGAGGGGGGATTGTTAGCTGCATTCGAGGTGGATTCAGTGCGAAGGTCAACGAGAATCGTGTCGGATAATCCTAATGCATGCTTCCTCCAACGACCATTCCTGGTAACACGCAGGGTTGACAAAGATAGGTTAGAAAGCTATACCGGGGAGGGACCCCGGTATTACTCTCTGATGCCAAAGTTAGAAGTCATGTTCGATGATAAATTTTGGGTGGAGTCAATTTGCTTGAGATTACTTACCCTTTATGAACAGATGGAGCCTCGTTTTATAGTCATGACTAAAACCAGTCCAATGCCTCTCATCCCGAGTCTTGCCTTGGTCCTTAGGTTGCAACGGTGACACCCTTTTAAGTAAAATATGTTTGACCCCTTTTCCGTGTTTCCTAAGATGTTACTTTATAGGTTATGTTCAGAAAGTAGGATTATTCTTAGTGTACGTGGTCGGTATTCGTTGATAGGTTGAATACCGTTTTTGTGGTTTTTTACCGGGTTGTTTTTTTTGGCAGACCTAATATTGCTTGAGTTGGCTTGATATTACTTGGGTTGACGCCCATACCCCATTAGGTAAGATATGTAGATTGTCAATGGATGTTTGGAAAGAAAACGAAATCAAATGAGAAGGCTAATTTAAAGAAGTTTGGAAATTTGCCTTTCATGAATTCTATTAAAATTTTTCATGGGGATTTGGAAATGAAGGGTATGTGGAAGATATGTGAAAAATACGGTGTAGTGGTTGATGCTTCTATGGCTAAGAAGTTGTCAGGGAGTAACTTACTTTTGTCATATTCTTGCACATTGATAATCTATCTATATATCTATAATAATATATGCATATTTTCAAGCACAACATGCATTTGAACCACCCAAAACTCTTCCAATTTCAACCTAATATATCTAATATATTAGCTTAAATATATTATTAAATGTGAAATATGATCATATTAATGGTAGATTTTTTTGAATTATCAATATAATATACTTAATATGTTAAATCCAAAATATAAATAAAATAACATTTAAATATCATATCAAATCCAAAATATAAATAAAAAATTTGAATAAACTTAAAAATATTAAATTACTACTTTTTTAATTTATTTTAAATTTTCCAAATGTAAAACCTAAATTGACATGTCAATTTAACTAAAAGTATTTAAAATTATTATTTAAAATAATATTTTTTCCCTAATAAGTGACTTTTGATTAATTTACAATAATACTAGTTATAAATAACATAAAGTTTGACATTACATTACAAAGGTCAAAAAACTAATATCTAAATTAAATAATGACTTTTGATTAATTTACAATAATATTAGTTATAAATAACATAAAGTTATTTATGACATTACATTACAAAGGTCAAAAACTAATATCTAAATTAAATAATGATACTGCTCAAAAGCAACACTAAATCTAACTTCATAATTTATTTTGTTCAAAAATCAGTCGCGAGTAGCGGCAATTAATAAATATGATTTTATTAGATGTTTTAATATGATTTAAAATTGTCACAAATATGTTATAAAAATCAAGTGTAAGAAAATTTTGTTTCATTGTTACTATCAATAACATAATTATCTTTAACATGTATTTTCCAAACTTTTAACTATGTAATTTTATTTTGTGCAACGTGCGGATATTCAGCTAATAAATAATGTATGATTCAAAACTTTTGCACCAAATCAATTGGGATATTTTTTTTATTTCCTTGGTCCGCAATGTTTATAAGGAAATAGAAAACGAAGTCAACCCATACAGGTCAACCAAGACTACTAGTACATTTATATGGTAAGAAAACTCAAGTCGAGGAAGGGAATTCAAAATCTTTTGCCTCAATGTCGGTGGGGAGAAGGGGAGACATGTAGTCAACATGAACATATAATGATTTTTGGATCAAAATTATCTCTTAATTGTTCTTGACTTGTCATGTATGGTTATTGGTTATGTTCGAAATGTGAAACTCATTGAAAACTTATATAAGGTGTGGAGTGAAGAATGATTTAATATGATTAAAGTTAACTATATTGGTGGCATGTTGGTGTGAATTGAATTTAAGTCTCAAAATCCTTGCATTAAGTTCAAAAAATATGAAGAGTATATTGGTACTTTAAGGAGATGAGTTTGTTATCAAATAACTTTTTGGTTGATTAAAGGATGGCGTGACTTGAAATTGAGGACCTTCCTTTGTGTGCTTATACATCTGTTGCGTTCAAGAAAATTGCAAGTTCTTAGGGTGAAGCTATGTTTATTGATGGGGATAAAAAAGAAAGACACATTTAATGGACGATTGTGTGTAAAAACCAACATAAAATCACAAAAATAGCAGAGTGTGTTACGGTGGTAATTGAAGTGGTGAAGTATACAGTGTGCGTGAAATTGATTAGATGGTGTGTTCCAAACATTTAGAAGAATGTGGATGATATAAGTCTACAAGAAGAATACAATGACCCATTTGATGGTGAGGATGCGAGTGAAAATGAGGAGGATGTTTTTGTCGAGGTTGTTTAACCTACATATAAGCAAACACTAACAGTTTGGATAAAATTTATAGAGGTGGATCAAAACAAGTAGGAAAAAAAGGTATACATAAGAGGGATGCCATGTGTTTTGAGGATGATAATACTAATTCGGACTAGCAAATATTTTAGAAAGAGATGGTCATTCTGAAACACGTAACTACCAATAAGGAAGGATAAATAAAGTCAAATAATATCAATGAAGATGGAAGCTTATCTCAATCCATGTCGAAACCACAAGGATTTGATGGGGTCTATTTCATTATGTTGTTGTCGAGGGGTTCCAAAAGCAATCCACAATCGAGGAGCATGATTTTGTGTTGATAATTCATTGGATAAGCCGGTTAATTCATCCTTCTACTCAGCCACGTCCAGATTTATTTGAAATGGTGTAAATCATACATTCTTATATTATTGAGAGAAAACATGATGGATACATGAATATTATTTCTCTTTAAATGTTTGTGGATTAGGAGCACTTTTAAATGGAATAAATACATGAAGTTGTGTAAAAAGCATATTGTTATATTTTTGGGGATTCATAAACATGTATGGTCCCTTAGATCTTGTAAAATTAAAGATTATTTAAGGAAAGGGGTATTACTATGCATTTGGGATCCTTCGGTGGTTGTAAAGGACATAGTTACTTGTAAGGAATACATTATCATTATCGAGGTGGAGTGAGTGTTTCCTAAGTTATAATTCTTGATGATCAATGTGTACAATCCTCGTGATGAAAAGGGAAAGAAGGCACTTTGGGATCTTATCTGGTCTTTCTAGAATCTTGGTGTATATTTTAATATTATTGGAGACTTTAATGAAGTTAGAGACCCATTCGACAGGGTAGGTTTGGTTTTTTCTTAAGCTATGATAATTCATTTAATGATTTCATTCATAATACGGGTCACTTAATGTTTCTATGAGTGGGTATAATTTTACCCAAATTAGTGATAATGATGAAAAGTTAGCAAATTGAAAATATTTTTAGTGTTTGAGAATCCTGTAGATGTTTCGGGTTTTATATCAATGGCATTGGAGAGATCAATTTCAGATTATAGACCCGTTCTTTTCAAACATGTGGTGGCAGATTACATACCATTCCTTTCAAGTTGTATAATTCTTGGATGAAATGGGATGATTTTGACGATGTTGTTATAAATTCTTAGAATCATCCCTTATATTCGGTTAACACAAGCAAACAGGTGTTGTTTGAAAAAAAAAAATAAAGGGTTACCGACATAAAAACACATTAAAGTTTCAGTTTTGGTTTTAAACGATCATTTACCTTTTTTTTTGTACCCCTTAGACCATAAACTCGAAATTTTACCCGTCTAAAACACTATTTTGCTTAAAATTACCAATTTATCGGTCATGATTGTTGAATATACATTGACTTCTGATACTTAAATCCTCCCCTTCCACCACCGTGTCCACCCTTTTATTTTCCCCTTTCTCTCTTTTCTGCGGTAAAGGGCCCTAATTTCCTCTCACAATCTTCCATGGTTTGCATCAATCGAAAATCATCACCATCCACCTCTTCCCACTTCCACCGCCATTAAAAAGCATTCAAGTTTCCGATTTCATTTGATTATATGCTTGGATGATTTGCGATGGAATGTTCTCTCAAATCGATTTAGTGGGTTAAACTGATTGGTGTTGTAAAGTCGATGAAAACCACACACACACAGAGTGTATGTGTGTGTGTCCGTTTTTTCATCCTCTCAGTTTATCAATTCAAGAAATTATGTTACAATAATTTAAGAATTTACTTCTCCATTACCACACAAACTCAAAATCGATGAAACCCAACACACACATTGTATGTGTGTATTTCCGTTTTCATCCTCTCATTTACTCTCACCCTGTCGTTAAGAAAAGTTGAGATATTTAAGGAGCACATCTCCATTAAAAGAGGTAAAATACCCGCCGGCCATAATGTGAATGAATTACGAATGCGACTCTTCAAATTTCAAGAACCGTGACGATGTGCGTGGGGAGGGGGTGTGTTTGCCATTTCCTTCTGCTTATCTCTACATTTCCCTCCATCAGTTGATTACCAAGTCTTCAATGAAAGGAAATGGAAGAAAAAAAAACAGGGGGTTGGAGTGTAAAGACGATGAACAGGCTTCATATTTTTGTGTTCGGTAAAAATTGAAGAACATGGCAACTTCAGTTCCCCCTTTCTCTAAACATCATGTGTGGATAAAGAAAATAAGATGATACGCAGGTCAAAATCGATTTGCAGATGTAGCTTAAAGATCAAAGAACAAGGGCCAGATTTAGAATTAGAGGAGCAGAGAGGAGTAAAGAGTCAGTGCAATGGAGGAGAAGGGCGGCGTGAGGAAAAAGGGTGGCATGCAGAAGAAGAGGAGGCGGCGGCAGGAGGGTTGAAAAAGAAATATAGATTATGTAATACAAGTGGAATTGATTATAAGAAATAGATGATGAGCAGGTCAGAATCGATTTGCAGATGTAGCTTAAAGATCAAAGAACAAGGGCCAGATTTAGAATTAGAGGAGCAGAGAGGAGTAAAGAGTCATTGCAATGGAGGAGAAGGGCGGCGTGAGGAAAAAGGGTGGCGTGTAGAAGAAGAAGAGGAGGCGGCGACAGGAGGGTTGAAAAAAGAAATAGAGATTATGTAATACAAGTGGAATTGATTATAAGAGAGTCAAAGGTCAACGTCTACGTGACATAAAATATGCTATGTGATCTACGTTTTAGCTGAATTTATATGTTAACGCAGAACAAAAGGTGATCTTCCCCTTAATAACAGGTCAATTGTGAGTTTATACCTTTAAAAGGAACAAAAACTAGTTTAAGGACCTTTTAAAACCAAACACAAAACCTTGTTAGGTTTTTATCAAAATTTAGGGAAAAAAGACAAAAACAATGGAAAAGGATGGTGAAAAGAATTTGTTACAGGAAGACTTTGTGAGATTGATCAAGGATATTAGGGGTGAAGCCAGGATCTAAGAATAACAGGGCTGATGGTCTAACGTCCTAATAATATATTAAAATATAGTGTTATATCCCAATGAAAATATAGTCTAAAATTTTATAAGAGACATTAAATTGAAGAATTTCGAGAAATAACAAAAAATGAGGGGTGGTTTAAAGAAAATAACCAAGAAAAAATAGATTTCGGAAATTGACCAAATGATCCGCACAGCACCCTCTGTGGATCGATTAAAGCTTCTACGGATCCCTCGCAGCTCTGCGGAATTGCGTGGAATCGAGTTTTATGCGGAATTACAGGGATAAATTTGTAAATTCACAAAAAATACCCCTTTACGTTACACAACTCCGCATAAGGAGGCTAGGGCAGTCGATTCGCGAAGGAACTAGTGCGGTCTCCGATTCCTGGACGTCGAACTGAAAATGTCGGAGCGATCTCGATTCCTGGAGCAGCTGCACTCCGATGTGTTATCCGATGGATATGGAACTCAAGTAATAATTCAATTTTTTTTCCTAATCTTTGTATAAACTCGGAAGTAGAAACTGATTATATGAATTTGAAATTGATAGGTTAAATGTTACATATAAACATGTATGTTTGTTAGGGTGTTAGGACTGGAATCGAAGAAATAAGAAATCAATTTTTCCACTGGTTTTCGTCAAGAACAGATCCACAGAGACCCTCTGCTCAAGAACAGATCCGCAGAGGAGCCCTCTGCGGAACGATAAACCCCACTGCAGAATCTTTTTTTTTTATTTTCTATAATTATTATCTCTTAAAATGGATTATTATCTCTTAAAATGGACCATTGAATATTGAGATCATTTTATGTTGATTATATGTAAATTAATATTAAAATCGATTTCCAATTATTTCTATAATTTAAAAAAAACATTGAAAATTTCTATAATTATTATTAAAATGGACCATTTATGTAAAATTTATAATATATATGAGACCATTTCTGTAAAAATTATGTAAATTTGTTATAAAAAGGGACAGTTTATTTTGAAAGATAATTATTCACGTAGACCATTGTATAAAAAGTTATAGAATAAAAACATTATTTTTGTTGCATAAAATTGCTAAAAAACAATATATAAGTACAATGTTATAAAAATAAAAGTACAATGCTATTTAAAGTTACTTTTCAGTATAATTTTTGAAATTTTTGCATATATGTTTAATCTTTTGCAACATAGTTTGAGTGGATGGGCTGCATAATGTACTTTTAAAGGGGCGTTGGGGACTGTGTTGAAAAAGTACATCACAAAACTAAATAGTAGGCGGGTTGAATTATTTCGAGAGACAGCTTTTGGGATCTTCATTGGTATGCCAATCCCGAATGGTGACCCGATGCTCTCTTACTTGATGATGTTGCATGAGGTTCGTGATGTAGAGGTAGCCACGGCTGGGAGGTTTCAGTTCGAGTTACAAGACAGGGTGGTTGAATATGGTGAAACGGAATTTTGTTTGATTGGCGGTTTGAGATTTGGACCGTATGTTTATATAATAAATACAAAAGTCAGCACAAGTTCAACATTAAGGAATCGTTGTTCCCCAATGCGAGAGATGAAGATTTACGACCGAAAGATTTAGAAGACTGCATAAAAGGGCTTGCATTCTCGACGTGTAGCGATAAGGATGTGGTAATGGTTATGCAAATGATGTTTTTGTTGAGAGGTCTCATAGGACGAGACAACAATACGTGCATTCCGCCGGCAGTGTATGAGCTAGCTGATAGTCAATATAATTGGAACATGTATTAAATTTATTATTTATTATTTATTTATAAATACTTGATGATTTATATTAATTATAATGAGTACGACAGGTTTGCATGGGGTACGTATTTGTGGAGGTATAGTGAAACACAATTACAATTATGGTTTGGTAAAATCTATAGATATTTAGGAGATAATGAGAGTGTGGGTTACGCGAAGAGGATGAAGTATACGGTGACCGGTTTTCAGCTTCCGTTTAAGGTTAGTTTTAGGTGTAATTACTTATATTTTTTAAGTGCTTATAAGTTTGGACAAAGCATAATTTTTTCTCGTAATACTAGGTATGGATTTTGAAGACATTTCCAGAATCTTTGAGGTTTGCGCATCAGACAGAAAATGAAATTCCAAGAATGAGGGCATGGAGAATAAAAACACAATTATCTCTCGAGCAATGTTTACGTATATTAGACGTTTCAGTGGTATAGTTATACATTCCTTATATTAATTATACATGTTTAAAAATTACAACAATTTCATATACTCAATTTTAATTTTTTAATTTTGCAGGAAAATAACATCCCACGTGTTTTTGAACCAACGCCTGTTGAGATCAATTTGCAATTCTTAATGCGTTATGTAAGTTGGACTCTAGACAAAGTGTAGTCGCCACCGCAACAACATAGTCCTCCTAAGGAGCGGTCTCCATCACCGCAACAACAATGTCTTCCTAAGCAGCGGTCTCCATCACCTCACCTGTCTCAGTTTCAGGGAGCAGACTACACCTCAGGCTCTCATTTTTGGGGAGCAGATTACACCTCAGCCTCTCATTTTCAGGAAACATACCACAAACCTCCGGAAGACAGTAAAATAGACAAGTTATTTGGCATTGTTACTCAATTGAAAACCACAATCGAGCACTTTGGGAAGAGAATGGATAAATGGGAAAAAGATAAATAATTTGGTGTGAACGATATGGAAAATGTGGATGCGGGGGAAGCACTTTATCATGGTTTGGATCCCGAGTCGGGCCATACGTATGTGCAGACGCCACCGCCTTTTGTTGAAGTTGAAGATAACACGGTTACGCCGTTAAAAGGGCAGTTAAAAATGAAATCAAAATTTTGTAGGGAGCCTTACACACAGGTATAAAATTAAGTAATTTCTATTTATATAGTATATAATCGTTCCAAATTAATTAACATATTCATTTTGTAGGTTCTGTCGACGGAACCATTGAAGAACAGAAAAGGGAAAAAAACGCAGAAGTTCAATAATGTAGAAAAAAGACCATTACTATTGGACGGTTATCTCGATAGTGATAATGAATTTTGGAAATTGTGGGGAAAGAAGATGGGAGTGATATTTTTGGAGCTTAAACTTTTAAAAGGTATTGATATGAATTGGGAATTTTGGTCAAGTTTACTTGGTATTGGCTCTCGATACTTGCTCTCTAAGGCACCACACATCCCTTATTTTATATTACAAAAGTGTTGGATAATTAATTGTACGAAATGAAATGTTTTTTTTCTAACACGCATTATTTGGTTATCTGGACGTCCCTACTCAAGGAAATAAAGTCGTCGGCTGGTAGGTGGACGATTATTAATCCTGAAGGCACGACTTTGGAACCTGGGAAACAACATTATTTGAGGCGTGTAGCAGCCAGGATGGTTGATGGACCACATTGGAAGGATATTGATCGGGTTAGTATATTTATTTATATATATATCATATAATATTAAATTTGTATATATCTAATAACTTATCATTTTTTTGAAGGTTTTAATTCCCATCAACATACCGCACCTGCATTGGTATTTGGCTGATTTGGATCTCCTTACATGGAAAATGAGCATATATGATTCAGCCGAATGGTGTGGTTTTTTTAAAACATATGCGGGTGACGGTAGTTTCAAATTGTTGGGAGATAGTATATTAAGTGAACTAGACCACATATCATATTGGGCCCATTTTCCCAATAGACATAAACCTACTAAGATGGAATTTGTTAAAGCTAAACATGTGACGCAGCAGGAAAAAGTAAAAGAATGAGAAAAACGAGATTGTGGAGTTTATGTGTGCATGTTCATGGAAATGCTTACATCGGGTGTACCAGTGGAGACACATCAGTCCCCTAGAGATACGGAATTTAGTTACCGTAATAGGATGTCAAAAATTATTTGGAATAGTAGACTTTGATTGTATTATGATTATTGATTTAAGAATATTTTCTTATGTTTTGATTGTGTTATTTGGAATAGTAGACTAGTATAGTAGAGTTTTGATTAAGTTAAAATACAAGATAATACATATAACAAAACAAACGTACAACAACAGCTACATTAAGGCTAATTACCAATTGTCATTGGGATTTTACAAAAGATACAAAATGCAGCACATTACCACTTTAGGCTGACTTTAAAAAGATACAAAAAAAACTTCACATCCCAATACATACACCTTACACTAACAGCTACATCAAAAGCTTCACATCCAACACTAATTAGCTAACTTAAAACAAAACAAACATACCCAACAAGTAGAACAACTACCAACATCTTGTACATACGTATGCTCTTATTGGAATCACACATCCCCTTCTCCATGCTTGCTACTAGACTCTTCTCCTTACTCAGGAGAAACTCCAACTCAACATTCTTAGTCCTCAAGTTTTTTATGACACCAAGATCCTCTTTGGAATCCAACTGCTGCTTCATGGAATATATGAGGTTTTTGTAGTAACTATCTTCCAGTGCAACATCTTTCCATTCAAAGTAATCACATTTCCTCAGTCTTGTCTGTATGGAACCCACATGAATAAAACATCAAAACATAATCACTAATCACCAAATGCTATTTAAGAAGCCCTAAAAAATCTTGCATTAACAAATCAAACTAGATCGAAGCTTACCAAGTTGTTGTTGGAGTTCCAAAAACGTCTGCCGGGGTTAGTGAGCTTCCAGCATGTCTGATCCTTAGCTGGAACATCTCAATCATAGTTGTTAACATCGTCTTTAACAAACACACGAGCAACTTGGAGGCGATTTCTTGCATTAGGCGAGCTCGTAGACATTGTGTTGAAGAATCGAACAAGCTGATTATATAAAGGAGGGTGTTTGCTTCGACTTTTCACGAAGGGGTTAGAAAGAAATGAATGAGGTACAAATCGGGATTTTAATTAATAGCATAATTGGGAAGATAACACGTCAGGTGCCACGTTGGAAGTCCAAGTAAGGGGTTTTTGACACATCACTTAGCCACGTAAGAAGGAAACCGGTAGTGTACACCTCTGCAGATCAGTTATAGAACTGTTTTCTGTGGATCAGTGTACAGCTCTGCATAACTGTTACGGAATACGCAAAATTGTTTTCTGCAGATCAGTATACACCTCTGCGAATCTGTGTACGCCTATGCGGATCAGTGTACACCTCTACAGATCAGTTATAGAAGTTATAGACGTATTTAAGTGGTTTTTTGTGAGTTTGTGAGTTTCAATTACCAGTAGAAGTTGTTTTTTCATTGTGTTTGTGGAGAGTGATTTGTAAAATGAGTTTTATTATCTTGTGTACGGGAGGTTGTGGCAGTTAGTTAATGGAGATGAGGTTTATGTTATAAATAATGTGAAAAACTATGGTTTAAAACTTCCTCCTAACATTGACCACGAAATGTTATTACAAATGGTGAGAAGTAAGGCAGGTGTGTTAAATAGTCACATATGTTTGTCTTTTAAACACCCGGAGTTAGGGTATGTCATGGAGCTTGGAGATGAAACTGATGTATTTCAATTGAGACATGTAATGTCTAAATCAAAGAAGGCGGTGCATTTGTATTTAACGGTGGTAGGTGAAAAAGCTGAAGAGCAAGCAGTGGTTATCAACCAGTTTAATCCAACAAAAACTAATAGAGGTCGTAGAGAAAGCCAATGTGATGGAAACCGTTCAAGGGGAAGAGGAAATGAAGTGTCAGTGGGTGATGAAAAAAAAAGTTTCGATTACTGATAAATTTGTATCTGATAATGTTACTTTTGTATCAGATAATGATAAAGAAGCAAAAGTGGGCATGACTGAATTACAACGTCAAAATTTGTTCGAGCTTGGAGAAGTTCCTGAAATTCATGATCGAAGATGTGAAGAAAAATCAAATGAAGGGTGGTCGGATGATGAGTACACGTAAAGAAAAAACTGCTTTAATCCATGGTATTGTATTCCTTCTATTCCTGATTGTCCAGAACCTATTCTTGAACCTGGACCATTTCATAGTTTAGGTCAGAATGATAAATTAATTGTCAATCAAACCTATAACACCAAAAAAGAGATAACATTTTCTGTTAAATTCAAAGCCGTTAGAGAAAAGTTTCAGATAAAGGTTGAAAATTCTTCAAAATCTCGGTACCAGGTTGTTTGTATGCAAGAAAACTGTCATTGGCGTTTATACGCATCTCTTATTAAAGGAACAGAAATGTTTGAAATTAAGACGTTTAATGATGAGCATACATGTTCTTCATTGCTTATACACCCAACTCATAGGCAAGCAAATAGCAAAGTTGTGGGAACCATAATACATAACATTATGGGTCAAGGAAGTTTGAGAGTTTGGAAGCCTAATGCTATAATTAGAGATATGAATGCTTTGCTACAAATAAATATGAGTTATTCACAAGCGTGGCATGCTAGAGAATTTGCTCTGGGATTGATGATGGGGACCCCCGAAGAATGTTTCTCCAAACTTCCAGTTTATTTTCACAATCTGAAGAAACATAATCCTGGTACTGTGGCGTACATAAAAACTGATTCGGAGGATCGTTTTGAGTATTGCTTTTTCGCTATTGGATGCGCAGTAATATATTTTTAAATATGTTTGTTATTTTCTTAAATGTTTATAAACAAATTATATTGTTGATATATTAATGGTTTTTATATTGTTGTTGCAGATACGTGCTTTCAGAGAGTGTTGTAGAAAAGTTATTATTATGGATGATGCTCATTTGAAGGGAAAGTACAAAGGCACCATATTGCATGCAGTAGCCATGGATGGAAACAATCAGATCTTGCCTATTGGGTATGGAATTTGCCAAAAAGAGACTACGGATTCTTGGACATGGTTTCTTGAAAAACTACATGAATGCATTGGTGATGTGGAAGGTCTGACAATGGTCACAGATAGAGCACCCACAATTGCTGTAAGTATTCAAAATGTTTTTCCAAATGCTCAACATGGATTGTGTGGTTTTCATCTAATAGGAAACATAGTCCACACCTTTGGAAAAAACAAAAAAACAACAATTTTGTTTTGGAAGCTGGTAAGAGCTTACAAAACCAATGAGTTTGAATTTTATTGGGGGAGACTTTGTAATATAAGAGATGATGTAGCGACATATCTCAGTCAAATTCCACTTGAGAAATGGACCAGAGCGTATTGCCCTACCACAAGGTATGATTATATGACCTCAAATAGTGTGCAGTCCATGGATGTTGTATCAAATAAAGCAAGGAAGTTGCCTATATTACCACTTCTTGAGTTCTTTCGCGCACTTATGCAGAAATTGTTTTACAAACAGCGGATAGCTGCAGGTATGATTATGTTTAATTTTAAATTATATGATAAGTGTCATATATATTAATATATGTTTGTTTTAACAGAAAAAGTACAACAATACTTACAAAGTGGGCTGAAGATATGGTTAAAAAAATAAAGAGGAGATTCAAGGATGGTCGGTATCCGGTGTTGACAATACAACATATCAAGTGCATGACTTCAAAAGTGGTGTCACAATGAATTTGAGGGAAAAGACTTGTTCTTGCAGATATTGGCAACTAACTGGTTTGCCATGTGGTCATGTGATAATGGTTTTAATGCACTTGAAAAGTGATCATTGTGGGCATATGGCTATAGATGCTTATAAAATTGAAACATATCGAAGAACGTACGAGCATGCCGTATACCCTCTTTCAGAACTTAGTGATTGGGAGGTTCTGGATGACCTTATGGTTTTTAACCCTCCTATGATGGAAATACGTCAAGCCGGTAGACCAAAAAACACCAATTGTATTCCCTCTCAAGGTGAGGAACCATAAATAAGAAGGTGTAGTAGATGTCATAGCACAACTAATAATGCAAGGACGTGTAAGTAAATCGTTCCAAAGAACCAAAGTAAAAGTAAAAAATGTATTGGGGCATCATGGAGTGGGACAAAAGCGACAAAAGAGGAACCGACGCAAGCGACCGAAAACCAATGGCAACATGAGCCAGAGAACCAATGGACGCAACATACCGAACAATAATGGCAGCAACAACCAGACAACCAATGGACACAACAGACCGAACATCAATGGCAGCAACAGCCACATAACCAATGGACGTAAGGGACCGAATACCAACCGCAGGAAGAGCCACAGAACCAATGGCAGGGTTGCATCGAGTACCAATGGCAGCAAGAGTCAGATAACCAATGGACGCAAGTGACAGTCAACTTAGGGACACAAGCAACAGAAAACCCATGGACGGAATACGAGAACAGATCAAAGTTTCCGTGGTTCGATTTGAATGAATGAAGTTTATTTCAACGTATGTTTATTATGAAGGTTGTATGTTTATGTTTTCTAAAGTATGTTTTGTAACCTACTTAAAGTATGTTTATTATTCAGAATACCGGTGTGTGTAATTTTATAAAAAAACATGGAATATTTGTATAATTTTAATTATGTTATTTATATGCACCGGTTTGTATTACGTTATTTATATGTATTTGGTTTGTATTAGGTTATTAACGAAACCAGTTGAGTTAACTTCTACTTTATTTCATAGAACATAAAATACAAAACAGTACAAATACATGGAAAACATACATCAGTAACAAACGTATTATATAAAACATTTCATTATTTTTAACCTTTTTTGTAAATTTTTTTACATAATAATCACATAAGGTATTGGTGTATTTAAAAAAAATTAATATTAATAAACGAAAATGAACGCAAAAAAAAAAACGAAAAAACGACAAAAAAATTTAAAAAATGAAAAAACCCAAGTTCCGCAGAGCTGTAGAGGGATCCACAGAAGCTTTAATCGATCCGCAGAGGGTGCTCTGCAGATCCTTTGGTCAATTTCCGAAATCTGTTTTTTCTTGGTTATTTTCTTTAAACCACCCCTCATTTTTTGTTATTTCTCGAAAATCTTCCATTAAATTTATGGCTTTTTTATTATGATTGCCTTATGATTAAAAAAATCCAATTTACCAATCATAATAATATAATAATTAAATATTACAAAAGTTGTTAAGAATACAATTAAATTTAAAATATATCTTATCTTATTAATAAAATTTTGAAAGAAGCATTGTAACTCAAAGCTTTTATCATCATTTTCTTTTAACTGTGAATCGGTATTAATCGTATTGGATATAAGTATTCACGTCATATTATTTTAAGCTTATTAAAACATAAGGGGGTCAATGGGCTTTTCTCACAACCTATATGGACTTGTTATATAATTTATAATTCCATGGGTACATTCAATTAAAATGGTTGGAGGGGGCGCTGCATCCGGCAGCCCCCCCACGAACTCCGCCCCTGAAGGAGATGCCACTCCAAGAGTCACGGGGACCGTTTGAATATTTTGAGAAAAATTCATGATTATGAGAAAATGAAAACTTTAGATGTTATTCAAAAAGCTAAGATTTAATAGAGCATTGAAAGGGAGGGAAACACAAAGTACGTTAATCGTATTCTTAATTGAAAGACCATGCAACTTGTTATTTGTGGCATAAAAACAGTTTGTGATTACCAGGAGGATCCGCAAATTGGTGAGAAGTTTTTTTTTTCGTAATAAATTAAATTCAGCAGGTCCGAAGGTGGGAGAGTTCAAAAACGTAGCACACAGTGTACACTCTTGCTTCAAATCAAGACAATTGTTTGGAAGTTCCGTGCACGATTAAGGAAATTAAAAGTGTTGTTTATTCATGTAGAGGGGATAGAGTTCCGGGCCTGGATGGTTTTTCCTTTAGGTTTGTAAAAAAAATCATGGGATTTACTGAAAAATGATATTTTTGATGGTGTCACAGAATTCCTTCTTTCGGCTAATATTCCCCATTGTTGTAGTAGTTCTTTCTTCACTCTAATTCCAAAGGTGAGGAGCTCATTAATAGTAATACATTATCCACCAATTAGTTTTAGTGGGTTAAAATAAAAAATCATTGCTAAGTGGTTGGCTAATTGATGATTTAAGATGAAATCATTCAAAGGTAAAAGTTGATGAACGAGGATGTTTGAAGTACATTGCTACTTCAGATTTTCGGCGAAGATAAGTGTTGTGCCTATTTGGGCGTTGACGTTATCTGAGACTCAAGTTTATTTCACGATTATAAGTTAAATAGATTTTTTCCAATAAGTGGAACTTAAAGTATGCGTCTTGTACCTATTTAAACTCCTCTTATGATGTCTTATATTTATAACTATGTGGCCGTAGGGATATAAAGGTAAAGTAATTAACAACCTCATATGTGAAATTAAGTCTGACCTGGGTAATACTAATATGAGATAAAAGCAATGTTAGGGGAACAAGTTATGAGTAAGAGGAATTCTTATGATGACGTAAGCACTTAAGATCTGCCCTATTGTTTATTAAAGAACAAGATATAGATAGAATGAGAGGAGAAGATTGAACTAATGGATGACATTTGGAGTTTGAAGCAAAGGGGGTTGATAGTAGTCAAGTTATTTCATGAATTACTACATCCCAGCAATCGGTTGAGTTACTCTTTTATTTTAGAAGCTTGTTTTGAGTTTCGAGTTCCATTAATGGAGACCCGACTCTTGATATCCACTACCTGAAAGTTGAAATGGACGACTTAAATGATGCTGTGAGGCTGTTAGAACATGGATTATAGCACCTTATGTACATTCAATTGAGAAATAAACATCACAGATGGTAAAACAAGAGCGAAATATGGATTTTTCCTTTGCATCCATTAACTAAATTCGAATATAATGTTATTATTGAGCATTTTTTTTATTCTAAATATATTTGTTCAGTAAAAGTCATCCCCATAAATGTTAGAATCAAATTGGAAGTGATTGTAAGATGTTAGGAGGTGAAGATAGTGTGATACCAGCAATGACCAAATAGCAAGCCGATGAGAAGAGAAGGACATGTTGGTTGAAAAAGCGGATAGTATCTTGGAAAGGAATAGTGAACACTTACGGGAAGCATAATGTAAGGTTGAATGTTACCTGGTAACGGGACGACATAACGAAGAAACGGTTGCCCGGAAAATAATTTTTGTCAGGTATTTAAACGAGTAAGAAATGTGTTGGATATGATTATAAAATTATATGGTTTCAAGATATAATATGATTTTTATGAGCAAAACAAGTGAAAAGGATTATGTAGATTAAAAACACGTATTTTGATAGGATGGATTTTAACAAGTTGGACTTATCTGATTAGTTTGAGTCTGCCCATTAGTTATTGTGTTTAGTTATTAATTTACTTAATAGATATGTGATATAAAACTAAATGGACAAAAGAAAAGCATAGTAGGTACATGAGTGGAAGGAGTCATTCGTAATTGAGTAATTATCAACATGAAATGAATTTGTTTTGTTTGTTGGTGTTGAGTGAATTTAAACTACAGAAAAATAAGAAAAGAAAAGGCAATGCAATCATAAACACATATGCATATGCAGTAGTAGTCTAAGTTTGATCTGAATATATACAGAAAGTAAAGAAGCAAAAGAATAATATTTAAGTTGTTTTTGTTGTGAAGGAAGGAACCAGGAAGGGAGCTGGCAGTGAAAGTGAAAGAGTCTGCATCCCAATTCCCACATTGGGTGAATGAAGGAAGCAGGCAAGAGGGAGGCGAGTACAAAAGGGGAAGCCCACAGCTGTAAGAAGCATACCTTTCTCGGCCTTTTGGCTAAGATCAAGTGTAGTATCTGTTCTTATCAGTTTAATATCTGATATGTGGGCCATCGGCCCACTCGATATTAATCTTATTTTTTATGGGGGAAGGCCCGTTACAGTAGCTTGCTGCTGGGGTTCTTCATGCGTCGCCTTGGTCTTACACTACAGCCAAGGCCAGGCGCACCCCTCCAATACTCAGTTCAATGTTTAAAATTAGCTTAAAATAGGCTTAGAGATTTGAAAGTCTTTGCTGTCTGATGTTTTCATGTGAACGCACTCCCATAGTTCAGCCCATGGACCTGGCTTTTTGTATACTATAAGGACCTTTGAAGGGTTTCATTCATGTTAACAATATGGGAAGTTCCAAGAGACTCAAAAATCAGGTGGTTTTAATGACATATTTTCATCAGGAGATGAAACAGGACAAGGTACGGTTATTATGTATGACTCATCACTGTGACAAAATGGACAAACAATAAATGTTTTGAGGTAAAAATTTTAAAAAGTGGGTGACCATTTGAATCGGACTAGTCGGCAATATGGGCCTGAAGAGCCAAGACTTGTAATCCTACCACTGTCGGAAGCGAGGAGTTGTCGCAGCTCTGTGAAGCCAGCCTAACGCATTGCCCCCTTCTCTAGGTTCCAAGAGACCCAAAGCCTTCGCTCAAGCCACTTGAACCAGCTCTCGACTTGGAACGGGCAAGTCAAATTACACACCACCAGACCCAACCAAACTGGACCAAATCATAATCCAACCCACTTTGATACCCCCACTTGGGTTACAGGCAAACGTTACCAGGCCCGGTGACCAACTCTCTACAAGATAAATCTATAAAATCGTCTTGGAATCCTTCACACACCAATGTGGGAACACTCATCAATATATATACATAAACAAACTGCATTTTCTTATCTAAATTAACAGTTCAACCAACATATTGCAATTGGACTTCTCGTCATGTAAAACAAAACTATCTACGACGTTAACGACATTGAGGGATTTTCGTTCTTCGAAACCATCACATGGTTTTTTTTTTCTAGTCCAACTTATCAAGAACTTGTATGACTATCCTGGTACCCCACAAGCTTTGGATTCCAGTGGGTCGGAAAGACAATTAATGTGAAGATACGACGACAAGGTCCGTCTTACTTCTGAAAGCTTCAGGATATGTTGTCTATGTTGTCCCACCAAAACATAACACCAACGCCAAATAGAAGCTTCATCTCGCAATGCCAATACCACCTTGTTCAATTTTGCAAATCGATAAAACTTTGACACGTAGAGATCCAATGTGGGGTATCCGATAATTCTCATAAATGGGGCCACTACATCACTAGATATTTTTATACGATTGATATGACTTCGACGCATAGAGGTACACACCATCACCGTTTCGTTTATTCCATTTCATGTCAGCGTTACATACTTACATGTGCAGAGCTAGTGCATCCGCTTCAACTCCCTCTAAATGGGAAACGATGAAGGTCATTAAACCACCACTAATAGACCCTCACCCAGGAAAATCGTAGCATTTATCTTTGTAGAATTGAATCGTTATTTAGATTTCATAGTGTCACACACCCGTCATGTGATTTACTTTTTATGTAATAGAACTTGGTGTTTCTGTAATTGAAAATGATCATACTTCACACATCATAATAATACATAATATGATACAACTAACTGAGTATTCAATTTATGTAGAACAAAACACAACACTCAGTAAACATCAAGCCTAAAATCTCATAGACTGCAACATACCCAATGGAACATTTATGGACTAACGGTAAGACTGACTTGTCTTATACATATATATAATTATTAAACTTATAATAATATAAAGTATAAGGGTAGAATTTTAACTTTTAAAACTCTAGGGTTTGAAACTAAAGTATTCAAAAGTGAGACTTTACAAATTCCAAAACTTGAGGGCAAGTTTTGAAACTTGTCAAACCTTTTCATTTCTCTAACTTATGAGTTTAATGAGGCTTTTATGAAAAACTTTTCAAGTTCCATAACTTGAGGACAAGTTATGGAAGACCTTAAAACCATTTAAAGTGACCTTTAAAAATGAGATTCTTGAAATTCCATAACTTGAGGACAAGTTATGGAGTTCATAAAAACACATTTATGAAAAACTTTTCATTTTCCATAACTTGAGGACTAGTTATGGAGTTCGTAAAAGGCATTTAGATCAACATTTTAACAAACAAAAACTATCAAATAATATTTCTATGATCTAGATTAAACTCATAAGTCAAGATAATTCATATAAACTATTTACAAGAAATTAGTCTATCATATAAACTAATACAAATCTTGAAACTATGACAATACCATATCAAAAAACACATTTCATGGTTCAAAAAACAGTTTGGGGTAATGATTCTGATCCAATTAGTGGCCAAAAGTCGAAAATCTGCCCACTGGAGCACCAACTTGGCGAGTACATGAACTGGACTCGTCGAGTTGGCCATTTTATGAGGGGACTCGGCGAGTCACCTAGTGGACTCGGCGAGTTCACTGGGCAGAAGGCAGGAAATTCGATTTTTTCACTTTGAAAACCAATAAAACATCAAGTATAATAGAAAATAACCCATGACTCTGATACCACTGTTGGTTTTTAGTATATTACAACATCCTATGGTGTACATACAACCCTAAATGCTTTGGATCTATGTTTTCTCTAATTATACATGCAATATTGTTTCCAAAGCATTAATCCTACAACTAGCATACAAAATGATATAATCAACATAAAAGGGAGTTATATAGTTACCTCTTAGTTGTAGCTTGTAGAACTTCTTGATTTTGGCCTTTAAGAACTTAGTGCCCCAAGTGTTGCACCTCAAATGGAATCACACAACACCACCAACAATGGAGGACTTGAGAGAGAATACTTGCACTCAAAATCGGCTATAGTTCTTCCAAGAACACTAGGGTGCCATTTTTAGGAGCTAATGGGTTTCTTATATAGTGTGGCGAAACTAGGGTTACACCATGTAAACCCTAATGTGCATGACCTTCCATATTCCTTAGGCTCCATGGGTTTAAACCTCCATGGATCATCCATGGGTTGTCACATGGGTTTAGCCCAACCTAAGGAATCATGGATCATTAGCCCACACCATAAGAATGAATGATTTTACCAAATCAACCCCTTATATTTAATTAGTCTCTTTTGATCACAAAATTAATTCCAAACTAATTTTTGATCAATACTAATTAAATAATATGATTTCATATTAATATATTAGAACTTATAATATATTAATAAATCATGAATATGCTCTTCTCAAAAGTCCATCCTTACAAATTGTTCCGGTGCCATGCAACCCAAATGGATCATGCTACTCTCGGGTCAAGTACATACCAATTATAGTTATGGGCTTAGACACCTAATCCAACAGGAATACCCCAGGCCCCTCAACCATCGGGTTAGAATGGCAACATACTATGTGTCCAATCATCCTCGGGATGGAATACCCTAGGCCCTCAACCATCAGATTGGAATGCCCCGGCCTGTTGGCTTACGCAGAAAGCAGTGAAGCCTCAGCCACCAACCAATCATGTGCACATAATACAGATAACCATACTATTAACCAGCTAGCAATCAAATAGACAAATCTTACAGATCACTAAGCATAACATCATCCTATCTACCATGATACTGATCTAACAGATCACTATAACATAACATGCACAACATGATATCAATCCAAGGGTTGGCATTGGTGCCTTTGACCCAAAAGTACAGTGAGGAAAAACTCACCTCACACTGACAAATCACACAATAACCTCCGGTTGTTGGCCCACTAAAATCCCAAACTATCACAACAAATAAACATCCAATTAATAATCGAATCACTGCCCTTGACCAATGACCCAAACTTAGGGTAAATGGCCACTTTACCCTGTCCATAATTAGGCAAGACCCAGACCCAAATCTTAATCCAAAAAAACCCAAAATTATACAAGGCCCGTCATTGGCCCATTTTTTCAAATTGGGCCCAAACTCCTTTTTGGGCCTTACCCTAAGGTCCAACTCTTCACTTGGCCCAAAACACTCATACTCAGATAGACCAATAAGGGCCCAAGCATTCAAGCTCAAAAAGGTGGCCCAAAACATGAAGCCCAAAGTCTGGAGTCCAACAGAAGGCGTACGCGGGGCGTACTCCTTCGGTACGCTGGGTGTACACCGTCTCGCATTGACCCACAACAGGGTGGCTGACCGAGTACGCGGGACATACCCTCGCAGAGTCCAAAATCTCAATAAGTGCTTAATGGCTTAAGCACTTAAGCCCAAACTTCATATCCATGGTCCAAATGCCCCTTAGAGTCATAAAGTCTCCAACTTTATGACTTTAGACGTCCAAAAAGTCCTTAATACATGGTCTTAATCCATTAACACCTTCAATAAGAAGCATGTAACCAAACTAGATAAAGGGACCTCATTTTTATGTCTTAGAACCCTTCCTAGGGTCCGAAAGGACAACCCAAAATGTCCAACACCAAACATGCACAACAATGGGACTTTTAGGACAAAAGAACACCATAAAGCTACCAAGATGAGATCAAAACAAACCAAATATAAAGGTAGCAACTTTTTACCTCATGGATCTTCCCAAGAAGATGATGATCCAAGATCCACAAGCTTTCTTTCCCTTCTAGACTCCTTGATGCACTTCCTTCTCCTTTAAGCACACACATAACACACTTTAAGCTCAAAACACTCTCTTATGAGGTTAGGGTTTGCTAAGAACTGTAACACCCCATATTTCAAGTAACTTCAAGTTCATCCCTTGGACTTGGAATTATGTCATTTTGGCCCTTGGTTTGGAAAGAAGTGGCAAAGGGAGGCCCTAGTGGGAAAAAGGATGATTTTGGGAACTTGAGAAGTACGTTGGGCATACATGTGAGTACGCTGGGCGTACACATATGTACGTTGGGCGTACGAGTGCCAGGATGAAACCCTAATATTTAGGGTTTGAGTGGTATATAAGTGTCTTTATGAGCTCATTACCCTTTATCCTTCCAACCTCCATAGTTTGAGCCGTTTTCCCCAAATCATAGCCTTTCTTTTGTGTGTGTGAGCTAAAAGGGTGCCTCTTGGGTAGTTGAAGAAGAATTTAGTGCATCAAAGGAGTCAAGGAAGGGATCAAGCTTGTAGATCGGGAGTTTTCATCTTCTGGGGAAGCTTCAAAAGGTATAAAGTTCCTACCTTTGTGCTTAGATTGGTTGGATCTAATTTGTGTTGCTTTTGGTATCCTTATTGTCCTAAAGAGTGTTATTTTTTGCATGCTTTGTTTTGGTCGAGTTAATCTATCCTTTCAGACCCTATGATGGGTCTTAAGACATAAAAATGAGGTCCCTTGAGCTAGTTTGGTCCCTAATTCTTTGTAGGATGTCTTAATGGATTAAGACCATGTTTTAAGCCCTTTTTAGTCGACCAAAGTCTTAAAGTTTGAAACTTTATGGTTCTAGAGCACATTTGAGTAGTGGATCTGAAGTTTGAGCTCAAGTGCTTGATCCATTAAGCACTTATGAAAGTTTTATGTCATGCGAGGGTACGCCCCGCGTAAATTATGTACACCCCACAATCAGAGTCAAACCCCTGTAATGGGTCAATGCGAGGCGAGGCACGCCCAGCGTATCGAAGGGGTACGCCCCGCGTACGTCCCCTATTGAATTTCAGACTTTGGGCTTCGGGTAGTGGGCCATTTTGGGCTTTGATACTTGGGCCCTAATGGACTGACTAGATAAGTGTGTTTTGGGGCTAAGTAGAGGATCAGACCTTTGGATAAGGCCCAATAAGAAGTTGGGCCCAATTTGGAAAATTAAGCCAAGTGTGGGCTTGAAGTGGTTTGGGCCTTTGGATCAAGATTTGGGTTTGGCTTGCAGTGGGTGTGATAGACCGTCTGGTATTTCATGGTTTGGGCTTTTAGCTTACTGGATCTTCTTGAGTGAAGGCCATTAGGCCGAATTTGGAAAATTGGGCCATAATTGGACTTGAGAGTTTATTTTGATATTGAACCTTTTGTCATCTGGTTAGGCCTTGGCTTTGTGCCAAGTTTGAGGAAGGGTAAAAAGATCTTTTACCCTGTTTATTGGACTCATTATATGGGTCAGTGACTAGATGCTGATGATTGTCATTTTGGTATCCGCTAGCGGATCTGCAGTCAGAGAGTACTCAAGGAATCAACTTTGCTGGGGTGTAGTCTTGATGATGGTGGTTTAGGATCTGGCAGTCAGCGGTCAGGTATCATTTGCGTGTTTCGACGGCGTGAGGTGAGTTTTCCTCACTGTACTAACAGGGTCGAAGGCACCAATGGCGACCCTTTGGTTGATATCCTGATATTGTTGACATACCAAGTACGGAATAGATATGCATGGGTATGCTAGTTATTGACATGCTAGTATGGTAGATATGTAGGACTGCCTGTGATATTGTCTGATTATCTGTATAGGATATTATCTATTACATGTGGACATATTGTGTGGGTTAGGTTGAGGTTGTACTGCTTTGTGTTGTAGCTAACAAACCCTAGAGTATTTCAGATATGAGCTGAGGGCCAGGGAGGGCATGCCAGACTCATACTGAGGACTCATTATCATTCCAAATATGAGTTGAGGGTAAGGGAGGGCATGCCAGACTCATACTAAGGGCACATTAGCATTCCAGATACGAGTTGAGAACCGAGTGGTATGCCAGACTCATACTGAGGGCTTGAGTGTATTGGAGCAATCCATATATGAGCTGAGGGCCGGGAAGGGCATGCCAGACTCATACTAAGGGCTTGTGGGCATTCCAGATACGAGCTGAGGGTCGGGCAGAGCATACCAGACTCGTACTATGGGCCGGGGAGCAAGCCAGACATAAGCTGCGGGCCCAGGGGGCAAGCCAGACTTATGCTGTGGGCTCAGGGGTTATCCAGTCTGTTAGTTGTGGACCCATTGCATGCTGTTATTTGTATATGTGCTATTGTTTGTGTGTTGGTACTTTGGGGGAACTCACTAAGCTTTGTGCTTACGGTTTCAGTTTATTGTTTCAGGCGCTTCAAATGTTTTGGCAAGGCAAAGGTGTGACCGTACACATCCTCCCATTTTGGACTTATGGTTTCTGGGAAACTCTGATATGAAAGTATTTTGAAAACATTTTGTAATAGCTAATGGCTTTTGGATGTTTGAAAAAGTTTTAATTTTACTGAAATTTTATGGATGTTACAAGAACGGCTCAAGGACTTGGAGGCTAAAAGGGTGAGGCTAAATGATCCATAAAGGTGTTTAAATACTTCTCAAACCCTAAAAATTAGGGTTTCACTCGGACATTAGTACGCCCAGTGTACTAGGACGCGCCCTAGTACGCTTAGCGTACTCACATGTATGCCCAACGTACTACTCCTGCTCCCAAAATTACCATTTTGCTACTAGGGCTTCTTAGGGCTACATCTTTATAATGCAAGGACCCAAAAATGACGTAATTAAAAACCAAAGGAAGGATTTGAAAATACATGAAACCCGGGATGTTACATATTGGATACTTTGATTGCTTGAATTCATGTTCTGTGTAGCTTAGCGACTATTAAATTACATGAACTTGTTACCTAGTAGTTTAGTGACCATTAAATTACTAGAGCTAGGATCGACCAAATCTTAGATAAGTGATAAAAGTAACTAATTTAGTTGTGCTGGAGAACATAAATTATGACCATAATTGTGTTTATTTAGATAAATCTTACATAACTTATCTACATCCAATAACTGATTATGTGTTTTGCTTATGTATGACCATACAAGGCAGTTCACGAATTAGTGAAAACATTAGTAAATTTAGACTTGAATTGCTAATAACATAATATTTTATAACCAACTTTAATAATCCATAATTAGTAGCTACCCATAGAGGATAAGTGGATTCGAACTAAACAAAAGTGTTTTTAGAATATTGATTGAGATTATTAGTTAATTGTTTAAGTTTTTTTGAACTTGTAAAATCAGATAAAAACTATTTTAACTTTTTGTTGTTTTAGGTTAATTTATAGTAATTAAATTAGTTAATTAAATTCGTTCCATGTGTTCGACCCCAACTTACTTTACTATATTATAACCTGACTAGGTACACTGCCTATAGGTGCATTAGTAAATAAGTAGTTAGGTTATAAATTTAAAGCTAGATAGGTGATATCTTTTGCACACATCAAGTTTTTTGCGCCGTTGACAGGGAACGACTATTTTAGTTCTTTAATTTAATTGCTTTAGGTTAATCGATCCTTTTTGTGGGGTAAAACCTGCAAGAAGTTAATTTTTAGCATTAGATTTTTTTTTTCAGAATTGAAGTCACAACGTGAACTCTTAAAGCTCACGATATGAGCTCGGCTCTTTTACGTTTTCTTTTGTTTTTGCATTCTGTTTAGTTTATCTGCTTCAACACGAGGTGGTATCATTACCACATCGTGGGGAACGATCAGTAGGAATTTTTAATTACTTTTTATTCGTTTTTACGTTTTTATTTTTGTTTTTGTTGCACTAGTATATGAATCGTGGATCAAACATACATTTGACACCACCACTTGAAGATTCATAGTCAACTTTTCATAAAAAGAAGGATAAGAACGTAGGAGAATCAAATACACCAAAGAAATCACCATTCAAGGATTTAAAATCGGGTTTTAGTAAAAATAAAGGCAAGCATGTAGGAGAATCAAGCAACCTCCCGAAAGACGAAGGCACTTTTGAAGGCATCGAGAACACTCCTAATAAGAAGGAAACTGGTTACGAAACATATCAAAGTAGTGAACATGAAGGCGAGCCAACAAACATTATTGCGGACATTGCTGACATGACAATTGAGACATACAAGAAGAGAATTTGAGAGGGCACCGGTCCAGGTTTAGTGCAACCCACAATTCCCGCTACCTCAACATTCGAGCTTAAAGGACATATTCTTTCCACGCTTAAGGATGTTCCATTTTCCAGGAAAGATCATGAGGATGCTTACAAACACCTTGATGAAGTCAATGACATCGCTGATTACTTCAACGTTCCGAATGTTCCACGCGATACAATGTTGTTGAGAATGCTTCCAGTCACTTTCAACAGAGCTGCTAAAGATTGGTTAAAGGCACTTCCACCTGGTGCAATTACCACATGGGCACTGCGTGAACAATTCTTAGAGAAATTTTGCCCACCATTAAAAGTGTCTAAACTCAAGAAGGCAATAGCTAACTTTGAGAAACAACTGGGTGAATCACTTTATGAAGCAAGGGAGCGTTACAAGGGATTACTTAGAAATTGCTCCCAAAATGATATTAATGTGCAACAAGAAGTATCAATCTTCTACGATGGGGTAAATGTGATGACAAGGAAATGCCTTGATTCTCAAGGACCTTTAACAAAAAAAATCTCGCTGAAATTAAGGAGTTAATTGAAGAGTTTTCTAAGCATTCACGTGAGTATCATAATCCTCGAAATGATGGAGCAAAAGGAATTGGGAGTGGCACTTCGAAAGTCATGGAAATTGTTTTGGCTATATTGAATAATATGGATCTGAGAATGACGAAGTTGGATTAATCCATACACGCTATACGTGTGGTTTGTGAAAAATGCAATGGTCCACATTTGACAAAAGATTGCCATTTGGACGAGAACGGAAATAAGAAAGCTCAAGTATGTTACTCAAGTGGAGACCATTACGATGAAGATTGGAGGAATCCAAGAAAGAATGGTTGCCTTATGATGAATACAAAAAGCAAAAAGAAGAGAAATATAGGCAAACTGGCCGAGGCTTCTACCAAAAAGAGCAACCACAACCTGAAAAGAAAGTTGATTTTGAGTCCATGTTTACTAGATTTATGGAGGCTTCGGAAAAATGTCATGATGAAACGATGCAACACTAAGAGACCAACAAGCTCTAATGAGAGATCAATAAACTTTGCTTAGAAATCATCAAGCATCAATTCAAAATATTGAAGCTCAACTTGGTCAATTAACTACATTGGTTAACAGGCGATTATCTCCACAAATTCCCGATAAGAAACCATCATCGCATGTCATGGTCATCGATACTGAAGAAGACACTATTTCTGAGTTCCTAGAAGCCTTAGAAGAAGAGCCAAAGCAATCCGAACCACAACCAAAGAAGTCAAAGATCGAGAACAAAAATTTTGCTGAATCACCGTCTTCACGACATGGCGATTCAATCTCCACGGCGTGGCCTAGGTCTGAACAGAAAAATATTGTTGATGTTCGAGCTTATCAACCACCGCTACCATTCCCTTCTCGATCCAGAGTTCACCCACTGGAGCAAGAGCATATGAAATTTATGAAGCAAGTTAAGGGTATTCCTATTAATACTCCTTTTATTGAATCCGTGGCACAAGTGCCCGAATATGCAAAGTTCTTGCAAGACTTACTCGATACTCGCCAACAACTAGAGAAGACCTCCAAGGTTGTCCTTAGTGAGCAAAGTTCTAACGTTATTATGGAGGGGACACCACGGAAGATGGGAGATCCATGACGCCTTACACTTCTATGTGAATTTGGAAATCATATGAAGATATATGCCTTAGCCGATTATGGAGAAAGCATAAATTTGATGTCTTATTTGTTCTATCAAAAGCTCAATCTTCCAGATATGAAGGCTACTCTAATGACAATTCATATGGCAAAACATTTTGTGACTAATCCTCGAGGCATAGTTGAGGACATTTTGGTAAAACCTGGAAAGTTTATTTTTCCAATTGACTTTGTGGTGCTAGACATGAAAGAGGATAAAAATGTCCCAATTATAATTGGACGCCCTTTACTCAATACCGCACGAGCCTTGGATATTCGTGAATCTAAACTCACATTGCGAGCAGGAGATGATGAAATGACTTTTGGAGTGGCGTACAGATTCAAGAATGACTATGCTCAAAGTAAAGTATTCAATATAGATGAAGAAAATGAGCTTGAAGAATTGGAGAAATTGATGGAAGAAGAAGTTCGAGCAATAAAAGAAGTCAAGCGTACAAAGCCTAGAGCATCAATTCCGATGGTTTTGAAGTATTTGCTTATAAAACTCCAAGTTCTCTAGTTAGTGAGGAGAGTGAAGAAAGTTTGGTGTCAAGTGATGATGAAGAAGAAGTTACCCAAGTCTTGAAACCACCAACTTTGGACAAGGAGAACATTGAAACCAAGGAGCTACAAGAAGAAGAAAGAGAAGGTCCTAAACTTGTTGAGAATAAAGGGGTTAAACGAAAGCTTGAAGAAACTAATTTTAAATTGAATTAGGAAAACTCTAAGAAGGTCTACTTAAGGAGAGTACAAGCGTACAAGAAAGGGTGGACGGAATAGAAGGTGCACTTTGTGATTGAAAATTCAAACGATTCAGCGTGAGGTGACACAAAGTCCGACTCATGACTCCTATAAAAAGAAGTGCTTTTCGGAAGGCAACCCGAGCTCGGTTTGCGTTTTTCTTTTCATTTTTGAACTTTTTTATTTTAGCATTTCTATTTGTTAAACTTAGATGACTTCAACTTTTGACTATCACTTTCAAACATTCACTCTCGCACGAACGTAGTAGTAGCCCCACACTTCGATTTTGTGTCGGATTTCTTCATCTTTTTCTTGATTTCGTGCTTAATCTCCTATTTTGGTAAAATCTCCATTCTTTAATTGTATTAATTTCTTAAAAGTTTAGGCATTTAGAAGTAGGGTTTGTGTTCAAGCCTAATTGTCAAAATTAGTTCAATCTTATGCGATTTAGACGCTCCATGTGTGATGAAAATCCTTAGAATAGCAGATCACACAAACCCCAAACATGAAATTAAGTTCAATTTGACTAGAGAATGACCGACTGCCATTCACGTCCCGAACGGACTTCACGACGTGGTCTTCGTGACCAGGACGTGATTAAAAACACATATTTTGATATATAAAAGGGATTTTAACAAGTTAAAAGGATTATATGTTGATTAAAAACACATATTTTGATATATAGAAGGGATTTTAACAAGTTAAAAGGATTATATGTTGATTAAAAACATATATTTTGATATATAGAAGGGATTTTAACAAGTTGGACTTATCTGATTAGTTTGAGTTTGTCCATTAGTTATTGTGTTTGGTTATAAATTTAGTTAATAGATATGTGATATAATACTAAATGGACAGTAGGTACATGAGTGGAAGGAGTCATTTGTAATTCAGTAATTATCAACATCACAACATGAAATGAAGTTTTTTTGTTTGTTGGCATTGAGTGAATTTAAACTACAGAAAAAGCAATGCAATCATAAACACATATGCATATGCAGTAGTAGTCTAAGTTTGATTTGAATATATAGAGAAAGTAAAGAAGTAAAAGAATAATATTGAAGTTTGTTTTTGTTGTGATGGAAGGAACTAGGAAGGGAGATGGCAGTGAAAGTGAAAGAGTCTGCATCCCAATTCCCACATTGGGTGAATGAAGGAAGCAGGCAAGAGGGAGGCGAGTACAAAAGGGGAAGCCCACAGCTGTAAGAAGCATACCTTTCTCGGCCTTTTGGCTAAGATCAAGTGTAGTATCTGTTCTTATCAGTTTAATATCTGATATGTGGGCCATCGGCCCACTCGATATTAATCTTATTTTTTATGGGGGAAGGCCCGTTACAGTAGCTTGCTGCTGGGGTTCTTCATGTGTCGCCTTGGTCTTACACTACAGCCAAGGCACGGCGCACCCCTCCAATATTCAGTTCACCTTTTTGACCTGTAAAGTATCAATCCAGCAGAAACTAGTTATTAGTTATCCTTGATAACAGAGTGCCAGAAAGATTAAACCCACTCCCCTAATTTCAACAATGCATGGACACACTACAAGATAGATTTATAAAATCGTCTTGGGAATTCTTCTCACACCAATGTGGGAACACTCACTAATATAATATATACAGAAACTAACTAAAATTTTCTTTTAAACTAACAATTAAACCAACATACTGTAATTGAACTTCTGCTGATCATGTAAAACAAAACTATCTACAACGAAACCATCAGATGGTTTCTTTCTAGTCCAACTTATTACGAATTTGTATAACTACATCCTGCTACCCCACAAGCTGGATTGCCTGTCGCACCCCTCCAATGCTCAGTTCCATGTTCATAGATTTGACTTAACTTTTAGACTTTAAAAGGCTTAAAGATTTCAAAGTCTTTGGTGTCTGATGTTTTCATGTGAACCCACTCCCATAATTTCCACCATGGACCTGGCTTTTTATGGATTTCTTTCATGTTACAAATATGGTAAGTAACAAGAGACTCAAAAATCAGTTGGCTTTTAATGATATATATATTTTCTTCAGGAGATGAAACAAAACAAGGTTTATTATCACTGTGACAAACAAGAAATGTTTGAGGTAAAATTTAAAAAAAGTGGTGTCCATCTGAGTCGGACTAGTCGGCAATATAGGCCTGAAGAGCCAAGACTTGTAATCCTACCACTGTCGGAAGCGAGGAGTTGTCGCAGCTCTGTGAAGCCAGCCTAACGCATTGCCCCCTTCTCTAGGTTCCAAGAGACCCAAAGCCTTCGCTCAAGCCACTTGAACCAGCTCTCGACTTGGAACGGGCAAGTCAAATTACACACCACCAGACCCAACCAAACTGGACCAAATCATAGTCCAACCCACTTTGATACCCCCACTTGGGTTACAGGCAAACGTTACCAGGCCCGGTGACCAACTCTCTACAAGATAAATCTATAAAATCGTCTTGGAATCCTTCACACACCAATGTGGGAACACTCATCAATATATATACATAAACAAACTGCATTTTCTTATCTAAATTAACAGTTCAACCAACATATTGCAATTGGACTTCTCGTCATGTAAAACAAAACTATCTACGACGTTAACGACATTGAGGGATTTTCGTTCTTCGAAACCATCACATGGTTTTTTTTTCTAGTCCAACTTATCATCAACTTGTATGATTATCCTGGTACCCCACAAGCTTTGGATTCCAGTGGGTCGGAAAGACAATTAATGTGAAGATACGACGACAAGGTCCGTCTTACTTCTGAAAGCTTCAGGATATGTTGTCTATGTTGTCCCACCAAAACATAACACCAACGCCAACAATGTCTATGTTGAAAGCGGTCTCCATCACCGCAACAACAATGTCTTCCTAAGCAGCGGTCTCCATCACCTCACCTGTCTCAGTTTCAGGGAGCAGACTACACCTCAGGCTCTCATTTTTGGGGAGCAGATTACACCTCAGCCTCTCATTTTCAGGAAACATACCACAAACCTCCGGAAGACAGTAAAATAGACAAGTTATTTGGCATTGTTACTCAATTGAAAACCACAATCGAGCACTTTGGGAAGAGAATGGATAAATGGGAAAAAGATAAATAATTTGGTGTGAACGATATGGAAAATGTGGATGCGGGGGAAGCACTTTATCATGGTTTGGATCGCGAGTCGGGCCATACGTATGTGCAGACGCCACCGCCTTTTGTTGAAGTTGAAGATAACACGGTTACGCTGTTAAAAGGGCAGTTAAAAATGAAATCAAAATTTTGTAGGGAGCCTTACACACAGGTATAAAATTAAGTAATTTCTATTTATATAGTATATAATCGTTCCAAATTAATTAACATATTCATTTTGTAGGTTCCGTCGACGGAACCATTGAAGAACAGAAAAGGGAAAAAAATGCAAAAGTCCAATAATGTAGAAAAAAGACCATTACTATTGGACGGTTATCTCGATAGTGATAATGAATTTTGGAAATTGTGGGGAAAGAAGATGGGAGTGATATTTTTGGAGCATAAACTTTTAAAAGGTATTGATATGAATTGGGAATTTTGGTCAAGTTTACTTGGTATTGGCTCTCGATACTTGCTCTCTGAGGCACCACACATCCCTTATTTTATATTACAAAAGTGTTGGATAATTAATTGTACGAAATGAAATGTTTTTTTTCTAACACGCATTATTTGGTTATCTGGACGTCCCTACTCAAGGAAATAAAGTCGTCGGCTAGTAGGTGGACGATTATTAATCCTGAAGGCACGACTTTGGAACCTGGGAAACAACATTATTTGAGGCGTGTAGCAGCCAGGATGGTTGATGGACCACATTGGAAGGATATTGATCGGGTTAGTATATTTATTTATATATATCATATAATATTAAATTTGTATATAGACATAAACCTACTAAGATGGAATTCGTTAAAGCTAAACATGTGACGCAGCAGGAAAAAGTAAAAGAATGAGAAAAACGAGATTGTGGAGTTTATGTGTGCATGTTCATGGAAATGCTTACATCGGGTGTACCAGTGGAGACACATCAGTCCCCTAGAGATACGGAATTTAGTTACCGTAATAGGATGTCAGAAATTATTTGGAATAGTAGACTTTGATTGTATTATGATTATTGATTTAAGAATATTTTCTTATGTTTTGATTGTGTTATTTGGAATAGTAGACTAGTATAGTAGAGTCTTGATTAAGTTAAAATACAAGATAATACATATAACAAAACAAACGTACAACAACAGCTACATTAAGGCTAATTACCAATTGTCATTGGGATTTTACAAAAGATACAAAATGCAGCACATTACCACTTTAGGCTGACTTTAAAAAGATACAAAAAAAACTTCACATCCCAATACATACACCTTACACTAACAGTTACATCAAAAGCTTCACATCCAACACTAATTAGCTAACTTAAAACAAAACAAACATACCCAACAACTAGAACAACTACCAACATCTTGTACATACGTATGCTCTTATTGGAATCACACATCCCCTTCTCCATGCTTGCTACTAGACTCTTCTCCTTACTCAGGAGAAACTCCAACTCAACATTCTTAGTCCTCAAGTTTTTTATGACACCAAGATCCTCTTTGGAATCCAACTGCTGCTTTATGGAATAGATAAGGTTTTTGTAGTAACTATCTTCCAGTGCAACATCTTTCCATTCAAAGTAATCACATTTCCTCAGTCTTGTCTGTATGGAACCCACATGAATAAAACATCAAAACATAATCACTAATCACCAAATGCAATTTAAGAAGCCCTAAAAAATCTTGCATTAACAAATCAAACTAGATCGAAGCTTACCAAGTTGTTGTTGGAGTTTCAAAAACGTCTGTCGGGGTTAGTGAGCTTCCAGCATGTCCGATCCTTAGCTAGAACATCGCAATCATAGTTGTTAACATCGTCTTTAACAAACACACGAGCAACTTGGAGGCGATTTCTTGCATTAGGCGAGCTCGCAGACATTGTGTTGAAGAATCGAACAAGCTGATTATATAAAGGAGGGTGTTTGCTTCGACTTTTCACGAAGGGGTTAGAAAGAAATGAATGAGGTACAAATCGGGATTTTAATTAATAGCATAATTGGGAAGATAACACGTCAGGTGCCACGTTGGAAGTCCAAGTAAGGGGTTTTTGACACATCACTTAGCCACGTAAGAAGGAAACCGGTAGTGTACACCTCTGCAGATCAGTTATAGAACTGTTTTCTGTGGATCAGTGTACAGCTCTCCATAACTGTTACGGAATACGCAAAATTGTTTTCTGCAGATCAGTATACACCTCTGCGAATCTGTGTACACCTATGCGGATCAGTGTACACCTCTACAGATCAGTTATAGAAGTTATAGACGTATTTAAGTGGTTTTTTGTGAGTTTGTGAGTTTCAATTACCAGTAGAAGTTGTTTTTTCATTGTGTTTGTGGAGAGTGATTTGTAAAATGAGTTTTATTATCTTGTGTACGGGAGGTTGTGGCAGTTAGTTAATGGAGATGAGGTTTATGTTATAAATAATGTGAAAAACTATGGTTTAAAACTTCCTCCTAACATTGACCACGAAATGTTATTATAAATGGTGAGAAGTAAGGCAGGTGTGTTAAATAGTCACATATGTTTGTCTTTTAAACACCCGGAGTTAGGGTATGTCATGGAGCTTGGAGATGAAACTGATGTATTTCAATTGAGACATGTAATGTCTAAATCAAAGAAGGCGGTGCATTTGTATTTAACGGTGGTAGGTGAAAAAGCTGAAGAGCAAGCAGTGGTTATCAACCAGTTTAATCCAACAAAAACTAATAGAGGTCGTAGAGAAAGCCAATGTGATGGAAACCGTTCAAGGGGAAGAGGAAATGAAGTGTCAGTGGGTGATGAAAAAAAAAGTTTCGGTTACTGATAAATTTGTATCTGATAATGTTACTTTTGTATCAGATAATGATAAAGAAGCAAAAGTGGGCATGACTGAATTACAACGTCAAAATTTGTTCGAGCTTGGAGAAGTTCCTGAAATTCATGATCGAAGATGTGAAGAAAAATCAAATGAAGGGTGGTCGGATGATGAGTACACGTAAAGAAAAAACTGCTTTAATCCATGGTATTGTATTCCTTCTATTCCTAATTGTCCAGAACCTATTCTTGAACCTGGACCATTTCATAGTTTAGGTCAGAATGATAAATTAATTGTCAATCAAACCTATAACACCAAAAAAGAGATAACATTTGCTGTTAAATTCAAAGCCGTTAGAGAAAAGTTTCAGATAAAGGTTGAAAATTCTTCAAAATCTCGGTACCAGGTTGTTTGTATGAAAGAAAACTGTCATTGGCGTTTATACGCATCTCTTATTAAAGGAACAGAAATGTTTGAAATTAAGACGTTTAATGATGAGCATACATGTTCTTCATTGCTTATACACCCAACTCATAGGCAAGCAAATAGCAAAGTTGTGGGAACCATAATACATAACATTATGGGTCAAGGAAGTTTGAGAGTTTGGAAGCCTAATGCTATAATTAGAGATATGAATGCTTTGCTACAAATAAATATGAGTTATTCACAAGCGTGGCATGCTAGAGAATTTGCTCTGGGATTGATGATGGGGACCCCCGAAGAATGTTTCTCCAAACTTCCAGTTTATTTTCACAATCTGAAGAAACATAATCCTGGTACTGTGGCGTACATAAAAACTGATTCGGAGGATCGTTTTGAGTATTGCTTTTTCGCTATTGGATGCGCAGTAATATATTTTTAAATATGTTTGTTATTTTCTTAAATGTTTATAAACAAATTATATTGTTGATATATTAATGGTTTTTATATTGTTGTTGCAGATACGTGCTTTCAGAGAGTGTTGTAGAAAAGTTATTATTATGGATGATGCTCATTTGAAGGGAAAGTACAAAGGCACCATATTGCATGCAGTAGCCATGGATGGAAACAATCAGATCTTGCCTATTGGGTATGGAATTTGCCCAAAAGAGACTACGGATTCTTGGACATGTGTTCTTGAAAAACTACATGAATGTATTGGTGATGTGGAAGGTCTGACAATGGTCACAGATAGAGCACCCACAATTGCTGTAAGTATTCAAAATGTTTTTCCAAATGCTCAACATGGATTGTGTGGTTTTCATCTAATAGGAAACATAGTCCACACCTTTGGAAAAAACAAAAAAACAACAATTTTGTTTTGGAAGCTGGTAAGAGCTTACAAAACCAATGAGTTTGAATTTTATTGGGGGAGACTTTGTAATATAAGAGATGATGTAGCGACATATCTCAGTCAAATTCCACTTGAGAAATGGACCAGAGCGTATTGCCCTACCACAAGGTATGATTATATGACCTCAAATAGAGTGCAGTCCATGGATGTTGTATCAAATAAAGCAAGGAAGTTGCCTATATTACCACTTCTTGAGTTCTTTCGCGCACTTATGCAGAAATTGTTTTACAAACAGCGGATAGCTGCAGGTATGATTATGTTTAATTTTAAATTATATGATAAGTGTCATATATATTAATATATGTTTGTTTTAACAGAAAAAGTACAACAATACTTACAAAGTGGGCTGAAGATATGGTTAAAAAAATAAAGAGGAGATTCAAGGATGGTCGGTATCCGGTGTTGACAATACAACATATCAAGTGCATGACTTCAAAAGTGGTGTCACAATGAATTTGAGGGAAAAGACTTGTTCTTGCAGATATTGGCAACTAACTGGTTTGCCATGTGGTCATGTGATAATGGTTTTAATGCACTTGAAAAGTGATCATTGTGGGCATATGGCTATAGATGCTTATAAAATTGAAACATATCGAAGAACGTACGAGCATGCCGTATACCCTCTTTCAGAACTTAGTGATTGGGAGGTTCTGGATGACCTTATGGTTTTTAACCCTCCTATGATGGAAATACGTCAAGCCGGTAGACCAAAAAACACCAATTGTATTCCCTCTCAAGGTGAGGAACCATAAATAAGAAGGTGTAGTAGATGTCATAGCACAACTCATAATGCAAGGACGTGTAAGTAAATCGTTCCAAAGAACCAAAGTAAAAGTAAAAAATGTACTGGGGCATCATGGAGTGGGACAAAAGCGACAAAAGAGGAACCGACGCAAGCGACCGAAAACCAATGGCAGCATGAGCCAGAGAACCAATGGACGCAACATACCGAACAATAATGGCAGCAACAACCAGACAACCAATGGACACAACAGACCGAACATCAATGGCAGCAACAGCCACATAACCAATGGACGTAAGGGACCGAATACCAACCGCAGGAAGAGCCACAGAACCAATGGCAGGGTTGCACCGAGTACCAATGGCAGCAAGAGTCAGATAACCAATGGACGCAAGTGACAGTCAACTTAGGGACACAAGCAACAGAAAACCCATGGACGGAATACGAGAACAGATCAAAGTTTCCGTGGTTCGATTTGAATGAATGAAGTTTATTTCAACGTATGTTTATTATGAAGGTTGTATGTTTATGTTTTCTAAAGTATGTTTTGTAACCTACTTAAAGTATGTTTATTATTCAGAATACCAGTGTGTGTAATTTTATAAAAAAACATGGAATATTTGTATAATTTTAATTATGTTATTTATATGCACCGGTTTGTATTACGTTATTTATATGTATTTGGTTTGTATTAGGTTATTAACGAAACCAGTTGAGTTAACTTCTACTTTATTTCATAGAACATAAAATACAAAACAGTACAAATACATGGAAAACATACATCAGTAACAAACGTATTATATAAAACATTTCATTATTTTTAACCTTTTTTTGTAAATTTTTTTACATAATAATCACATAAGGTATTGGTGTATTTAAAAAAAATTAATATTAATAAACGAAAATGAACGCAAAAAAAAACGAAAAAACGACAAAAAAATTTAAAAAATTAAAAAACCCAAGTTCCGCAGAGCTGTAGAGGGATCCACAGAAGCTTTAATCGATCCGCAGAGGGTGCTCTGCAGATCCTTTGGTCAATTTCCGAAATCTGTTTTTTCTTGGTTATTTTCTTTAAACCACCCCTCATTTTTTGTTATTTCTCGAAAATCTTCCATTAAATTTATGGCTTTTTTATTATGATTGCCTTATGATTAAAAAAATCCAATTTACCAATCATAATAATATAATAATTAAATATTACAAAAGTTGTTAAGAATACAATTAAATTTAAAATATATCTTATCTTATTAATAAAAATTTGAAAGAAGCATTGTAACTCAAAGCTTTTATCATCATTTTCTTTTAACTGTGAATCGGTATTAATCGTATTGGATATAAGTATTCACGTCATATTATTTTAAGCTTATTAAAACATAAGGGGGTCAATGGGCTTTTCTCACAACCTATATGGACTTGTTATATAATTTATAATTCCATGGGTACATTCAATTAAAATGGTTGGAGGGGGCGCTGCATCCGGCAGCCCCCCCACGAACTCCGCCCCTGAAGGAGATGCCACTCCAAGAGTCACGGGGACCGTTTGAATATTTTGAGAAAAATTCATGATTATGAGAAAATGAAAACTTTAGATGTTATTCAAAAAGCTAAGATTTAATAGAGCATTGAAAGGGAGGGAAACACAAAGTACGTTAATCGTATTCTTAATTGAAAGACCATGCAACTTGTTATTTGTGGCATAAAAACAGTTTGTGATTACCAGGAGGATCCGCAAATTGGTGAGAAGTTTTTTTTTTCATAATAAATTAAATTCAGCAGGTCCGAAGGTGGGAGAGTTCAAAAACGTAGCACACAGTGTACACTCTTGCTTCAAATCAAGACAATTGTTTGGAAGTTCCGTGCACGATTAAGGAAATTAAAAGTGTTGTTTATTCATGTAGAGGGGATAGAGTTCCGGGCCTGGATGGTTTTTCCTTTAGGTTTGTAAAAAAAATCATGGGATTTACTGAAAAATGATATTTTTGATGGTGTCACAGAATTCCTTCTTTCGGCTAATATTCCCCATTGTTGTAGTAGTTCTTTCTTCACTCTAATTCCAAAGGTGAGGAGCTCATTAATAGTAATACATTATCCACCAATTAGTTTTAGTGGGTTAAAATAAAAAATCATTGCTAAGTGGTTGGCTAATTGATGATTTAAGATGAAATCATTCAAAGGTAAAAGTTGATGAACGAGGATGTTTGAAGTACATTGCTACTTCAGATTTTCGGCGAAGATAAGTGTTGTGCCTATTTGGGCGTTGACGTTATCTGAGACTCAAGTTTATTTCACGATTATAAGTTAAATAGATTTTTTCCAATAAGTGGAACTTAAAGTATGCGTCTTGTACCTATTTAAACTCTTATGATGTCTTATATTTATAACTATGTGGCCGTAGGGATATAAAGGTAAAGTAATTAACAACCTCATATGTGAAATTAAGTCTGACCTGGGTAATACTAATATGAGATAAAAGCAATGTTAGGGGAACAAGTTATGAGTAAGAGGAATTCTTATGATGACGTAAGCACTTAAGATCTGCCCTATTGTTTATTAAAGAACAAGATATAGATAGAATGAGAGGAGAAGATTGAACTAATGGATGACATTTGGAGTTTGAAGCAAAGGGGGTTGATAGTAGTCAAGTTATTTCATGAATTACTCCCAGCAATCGGTTGAGTTACTCTTTTATTTTAGAAGCTTGTTTTGAGTTTCGAGTTCCATTAATGGAGACCCGACTCTTGATATCCACTACCTGAAAGTTGAAATGGACGGCTTAAATGATGCTGTGAGGCTGTTAGAACATGGATTATAGCACCTTATGTACATTCAATTGAGAAATAAACATCACAGATGGTAAAACAAGAGCGAGCATTGAGTTTCGATTGTTGAATATGGATTTTTCCTTTGCATCCATTAACTAAATTCGAATATAATGTTATTATTGAGCATTTTTTTTATTCTAAATATATTTGTTCAGTAAAAGTCATCCCCATAAATGTTAGAATCAAATTGGAAGTGATTGTAAGACGTTAGGAGGTGAAGATAGTGTGATACCAGCAATGACCAAATAGCAAGCCGATGAGAAGAGAAGGACATGTTGGTTGAAAAAGCGGATAGTATCTTGGAAAGGAATAGTGAACACTTACGGGAAGCATAATGTAAGGTTGAATGTTACCTGGTAACGGGACGACATAACGAAGAAACGGTTGCCCGGAAAATAATTTTTGTCAGGTATTTAAACGAGTAAGAAATGTGTTGGATATGATTATAAAATTATATGGTTTCAAGATATAATATGATTTTTATGAGCAAAACAAGTGAAAAGGATTATGTAGATTAAAAACACGTATTTTGATAGGATGGATTTTAACAAGTTGGACTTATCTGATTAGTTTGAGTCTGCCCATTAGTTATTGTGTTTAGTTATTAATTTACTTAATAGATATGTGATATAAAACTAAATGGACAAAAGAAAAGCATAGTAGGTACATGAGTGGAAGGAGTCATTCGTAATTGAGTAATTATCAACATGAAATGAATTTGTTTTGTTTGTTGGTGTTGAGTGAATTTAAACTACAGAAAAATAAGAAAAGAAAAGGCAATGCAATCATAAACACATATGCATATGCAGTAGTAGTCTAAGTTTGATCTGAATATATACAGAAAGTAAAGAAGCAAAAGAATAATATTTAAGTTGTTTTTGTTGTGAAGGAAGGAACCAGGAAGGGAGCTGGCAGTGAAAGTGAAAGAGTCTGCATCCCAATTCCCACATTGGGTGAATGAAGGAAGCAGGCAAGAGGGAGGCGAGTACAAAAGGGGAAGCCCACAGCTGTAAGAAGCATACCTTTCTCGGCCTTTTGGCTAAGATCAAGTGTAGTATCTGTTCTTATCAGTTTAATATCTGATATGTGGGCCATCGGCCCACTCGATATTAATCTTATTTTTTATGGGGGAAGGCCCGTTACAGTAGCTTGCTGCTGGGGTTCTTCATGCGTCGCCTTGGTCTTACACTACAGCCAAGGCCAGGCGCACCCCTCCAATACTCAGTTCAATGTTTAAAATTAGCTTAAAATAGGCTTAGAGATTTGAAAGTCTTTGCTGTCTGATGTTTTCATGTGAACGCACTCCCATAGTTCCAACCATGGACCTGGCTTTTTGTACTATAAGGACCTTTGAAGGGTTTCATTCATGTTAACAATATGGGAAGTTCCAAGAGACTCAAAAATCAGGTGGTTTTAATGACATATTTTCATCAGGAGATGAAACAGGACAAGGTACGGTTATTATGTATGACTCATCACTGTGACAAAATGGACAAACAATAAATGTTTTGAGGTAAAAATTTTAAAAAGTGGGTGTCCATTTGAATCGGACTAGTCGGCAATATGGGCCTGAAGAGCCAAGACTTGTAATCCTACCACTGTCGGAAGCGAGGAGTTGTCGCAGCTCTGTGAAGCCAGCCTAACGCATTGCCCCCTTCTCTAGGTTCCAAGAGACCCAAAGCCTTCGCTCAAGCCACTTGAACCAGCTCTCGACTTCCACTGGAACGGGCAAGTCAAATTACACACCACCAGACCCAACCAAACTGGACCAAATCATAATCCAACCCACTTTGATACCCCCACTTGGGTTACAGGCAAACGTTACCAGGCCCGGTGACCAACTCTCTACAAGATAAATCTATAAAATCGTCTTGGAATCCTTCACACACCAATGTGGGAACACTCATCAATATATATACATAAACAAACTGCATTTTCTTATCTAAATTAACAGTTCAACCAACATATTGCAATTGGACTTCTCGTCATGTAAAACAAAACTATCTACGACGTTAACGACATTGAGGGATTTTCGTTCTTCGAAACCATCACATGGTTTTTTTTTCTAGTCCAACTTATCAAGAACTTGTATGACTATCCTGGTACCCCACAAGCTTTGGATTCCAGTGGGTCGGAAAGACAATTAATGTGAAGATACGACGACAAGGTCCGTCTTACTTCTGAAAGCTTCAGGATATGTTGTCTATGTTGTCCCACCAAAACATAACACCAACGCCAAATAGAAGCTTCATCTCGCAATGCCAATACCACCTTGTTTAATTTTGCAAATCGATAAAACTTTGACACGTAGAGATCCAATGTGGGGTATCCGATAATTCTCATAAATGGGGCCACTACGTCACTAGATATTTTTATACGATTGATATGACTTCGACGCATAGAGGTACACACCATCACCGTTTCGTTTATTCCATTTCATGTCAGCGTTACATACTTACATGTGCAGAGCTAGTGCATCCGCTTCAACTCCCTCTAAATGGGAAACGATGAAGGTCATTAAACAACCACTAATAGACCCTCACCCAGGAAAATCGTAGCATTTGTCTATGTAGAATTGAATAGTTATTTAGATTTCATAGTGTCACACACCCGTCATGTGATTTACTTTTTATGTAATAGAACTTGGTGTTTCCGTAATTGAAAATGATCATACTTCACACATCATAATAATACATAATATGATACAACTAACTGAGTATTCAATTTATGTAGAACAAAACACAACACTCAGTAACCATCAAGCCTAAAATCTTATAGACTGCAACATACCCAATGGAACATTTATGGACTAACGGTAAGACTGACTTGTCTTATACATATATATAATTATTAAACTTATAATAATATAAAGTATAAGGGTAGAATTTTAACTTTTAAAACTCTAGGGTTTGAAACTAAAGTATTCAAAAGTGAGACTTTACAAATTCCAAAACTTGAGGGCAAGTTTTGAAACTTGTCAAACCTTTTCATTTCTCTAACTTATGAGTTTAATGAGGTTTTTATGAAAAACTTTTCAAGTTCCATAACTTGAGGACAAGTTATGGAAGACCTTAAAACCATTTAAAGTGACCTTTAAAAATGAGATTCTTGAAATTCCATAACTTGAGGACAAGTTATGGAGTTCATAAAAACACATTTATGAAAAACTTTTCATTTTCCATAACTTGATGACTAGTTATGGAGTTCATAAAAGGCATTTAGATCAACATTTTAACAAACAAAAACTATCAAATAATATTTCTATGATCTAGATTAAACTCATAAGTCAAGATAATTCATATAAACTATTTACAAGAAATTAGTCTATCATATAAACTAATACAAATCTTGAAACTATGACAATACCATATCAAAAAACACATTTCATGGTTCAAAAAACAGTTTGGGGTAATGATTCTGATCCAATTACTGGCCAAAAGTCGAAAATCTGCCCACTGGAGCACCAACTTGGCGAGTACATGAACTGGACTCGTCGAGTTGGCCATTTTATGAGGGGACTCGGCGAGTCACCTAGTGGACTCGGCGAGTCACCTAGTGGACTCGGCGAGTTCACTGGGCAGAAGGCAGGAAATTCGATTTTTTCACTTTGAAAACCAATAAAACATCAAGTATAATAGAAAATAACCCATGGCTCTGATACCACTGTTGGTTTTTAGTATATTACAACATCCTATGGTGTACATACAACCCTAAATGCTTTGGATCTATGTTTTCTCTAATTATACATGCAATATTGTTTCCAAAGCATTAATCCTACAACTAGCATACAAAATGATATAATCAACATAAAAGGGAGTTATATAGTTACCTCTTAGTTGTAGCTTGTAGAACTTCTTGATTTTGGCCTTTAAGAACTTAGTGCCCCAAGTGTTGCACCTCAAATGGAATCACACAACACCACCAACAATGGAGGACTTGAGAGAGAATACTTGCACTCAAAATCGGCTATAGTTCTTCCAAGAACACTAGGGTGCCATTTTTAGGAGCTAATGGGTTTCTTATATAGTGTGGCGAAACTAGGGTTACACCATGTAAACCCTAATGTGCATGACCTTCCATATTCCTTAGGCTCCATGGGTTTAAACCTCCATGGATCATCCATGGGTTGTCACATGGGTTTAGCCCAACTTAAGGAATCATGGATCATTAGCCCACACCATAAGAATGAATGATTTTACCAAATCAACCCCTTATATTTAATTAGTCTCTTTTGATCACAAAATTAATTCCAAACTAATTTTTGATCAATACTAATTAAATAATATGATTTCATATTAATATATTAGAACTTATAATATATTAATAAATCATGAATATGCTCTTCTCAAAAGTCCATCCTTACAAATTGTTCCGGTGCCATGCAACCCAAATGGATCATGCTACTCTCGGGTCAAGTACATACCAATTATAGTTATGGGCTTAGACACCTAATCCAACAGGAATACCCCAGGCCCCTCAACCATCGGGTTAGAATGGCAACATACTATGTGTCCAATCATCCTCGGGATGGAATACCCTAGGCCCTCAACCATCAGATTGGAATGCCCCGGCCTGTTGGCTTACGCAGAAAGCAGTGAAGCCTCAGCCACCAACCAATCATGTGCACATAATACAGATAACCATACTATTAACCAGCTAGCAATCAAATAGACAAATCTTACAGATCACTAAGCATAACATCATCCTATCTACCATGATATTGATCTAACAGATCACTATAACATAACATGCACAACAGGATATCAATCCAAGGGTTGGCATTGGTGCCTTCGACCCAAAAGTACAGTGAGGAAAAACTCACCTCACACTGACAAATCACACAGAAAACCTCCGGTTGTTGGCCCACTAAAATCCCAAACTATCACAACAAATAACATCCAATTAATAATCGAATCACTGCCCTTGACCAATGACCCAAACTTAGGGTAAATGGCCACTTTACCCTGTCCATAATTAGGCAAGACCCAGACCCAAATCTTGATCCAAAAAAACCCAAAATTATACAAGGCCCGTCATTGGCCCATTTTTTCAAATTGGGCCCAAACTCCTTTTTGGGCCTTACCCTAAGGTCCAACTCTTCACTTGGCCCAAAACACTCATACTCAGATAGACCAATAAGGGCCCAAGCATTCAAGCTCAAAAAGGTGGCCCAAAACATGAAGCCCAAAGTCTGGAGTCCAACAGAAGGCGTACGCGGGGCGTACTCCTTCGGTACGCTGGGTGTACACCGTCTCGCATTGACCCACAACAGGGTGGCTGACCGAGTACGCGGGACATACCCTCGCAGAGTCCAAAATCTCAATAAGTGCTTAATGGCTTAAGCACTTAAGCCCAAACTTCATATCCATGGTCCAAATGCCCCTTAGAGTCATAAAGTCTCCAACTTTATGACTTTAGACGTCCAAAAAGTCCTTAATACATGGTCTTAATCCATTAACACCTTCCATAAGAAGCATGTAACCAAACTAGATAAAGGGACCTCATTTTTATGTCTTAGAACCCTTCCTAGGGTCCGAAAGGACAACCCAAAATGTCCAACACCAAACATGCACAACAATGGGACTTTTAGGACAAAAGAACACCATAAAGCTACCAAGATGAGATCAAAACAAACCAAACATAAAGGTAGCAACTTTTTACCTCATGGATCTTCCCAAGAAGATGATGATCCAAGATCCACAAGCTTTCTTTCCCTTCTAGACTCCTTGATGCACTTCCTTCTCCTTTAAGCACACACATAACACACTTTAAGCTCAAAACACTCTCTTATGAGGTTAGGGTTTGCTAAGAACTGTAACACCCCATATTTCAAGTAACTTCAAGTTCATCCCTTGGACTTGGAATTATGTCATTTTGGCCCTTGGTTTGGAAAGAAGTGGCAAAGGGAGGCCCTAGTGGGAAAAAGGATGATTTTGGGAACTTGAGAAGTACGTTGGGCATACATGTGAGTACGCTGGGCGTACGAGTGCCAGGATGATACCCTAATATTTAGGGTTTGGGTGGTATATAAGTGTCTTTATGAGCTCATTACCCTTTATCCTTCCAACCTCCATAGTTTTGAGCCGTTTTCCCCAAATCATAGCCTTTCTTTTGTGTGTGTGAGCTAAAAGGGTGCCTCTTGGGTAGTTGAAGAAGAATTTAGTGCATCAAAGGAGTCAAGGAAGGGATCAAGCTTGTAGATCGGGAGTTTTCATCTTCTGGGGAAGCTTCAAAAGGTATAAAGTTCCTACCTTTGTGCTTAGATTGGTTGGATCTAATTTGTGTTGCTTTTGGTATCCTTATTGTCCTAAAGAGTGTTATTTTTTGCATGCTTTGTTTTGGTCGAGTTAATCTATCCTTTCAGACCCTATGATGGGTCTTAAGACATAAAAATGAGGTCCCTTGAGCTAGTTTGGTCCCTAGTTCTTTGTAGGAGGTCTTAATGGATTAAGACCATGTTTTAAGCCCTTTTTAGTCGACCAAAGTCTTAAAGTTTGAAACTTTATGGTTCTAGAGCACATTTGAGTAGTGGATCTGAAGTTTGAGCTCAAGTGCTTGATCCATTAAGCACTTATGAAAGTTTTATGTCATGCGAGGGTACGCCCCGCGTAAATTATGTACACCCCACAATCAGAGTCAAACCCCTGTAATGGGTCAATGCGAGGCGAGGCACGCCCAGCGTATCGAAGGGGTACGCCCCGCGTACGTCCCCTATTGAATTTCAGACTTTGGGCTTCGGGTAGTGGGCCATTTTGGGCTTTGATACTTGGGCCCTAATGGACTGACTAGATAAGTGTGTTTTGGGGCTAAGTAGAGGATCAGACCTTTGGATAAGGCCCAATAAGAAGTTGGGCCCAATTTGGAAAATTAGGCCAAGTGTGGGCTTGAAGTGGTTTGGGCATTTGGATCAAGATTTGGGTTTGGCTTGCAGTGGGTGTGATAGACCGTCTGGGATTTCATGGTTTGGGCTTTTAGCTTACTGGATCTTCTTGAGTGAAGGCCATTAGGCCCAATTTGGAAAAGTGGGCCATAATTGGACTTGAGAGTTTATTTTGATATTGAACCTTTTGTCATCTGGTTAGGCCTTGGCTTTGTGCCAAGTTTGAGGAAGGGTAAAAAGATCTTTTACCCTGTTTATTGGACTCATTATATGGGTCAGTGACTAGATGCTGATGATTGTCATTTTGGTATCCGCTAGCGGATCTGCAGTCAGAGAGTACTCAAGGAATCAACTTTGCTGGGGTGTAGTCTTGATGATGGTGGTTTAGGATCTGGCAGTCAGTGGTCAGGTATCATTTGCGTGTTTCGACGGCGTGAGGTGAGTTTTCCTCACTGTACTAACAGGGTCGAAGGCACCAATGGCGACCCTTTGCTTGATATCTTGATATTGTTGACATACCAAGTACGGAATAGATATGCATGAGTATGCTAGTTATTGACATGCTAGTATGGTAGATATGTAGGACTGCCTGTGATATTGTCTGATTATCTGTATAGGATATTATCTATTACATGTAGACATATTGTGTGGGTTAGGTTGAGGTTGTACTGCTTTGTGTTGTAGCTAACAAACCCTGGAGTATTTCAGATATGAGCTGAGGGCCAGGGAGGGCATGCCAGACTCATACTGAGGACTCATTATCATTCCAAATATGAGTTGAGGGTAAGGGAGGGCATGCCAGACTCATACTAAGGGCACATTAGCATTCCAGATACGAGTTAAGAACCGAGTGGTATGCCAGACTCATACTGAGGGCTTGAGTGTATTGGAGCAATCCATATATGAGCTGAGGGCTGGGAAGGGCATGCCAGACTCATACTGAGGGCTTGTGGGCATTCCAGATACGAGCTGAGGGTCGGGCAGAGCATACCAGACTCGTACTATGGGCCGGGGAGCAAGCCAGACATAAGCTGCGGGCCCAGGGGGCAAGCCAGACTTATGCTGTGGGCTCAGGGGTAATCCAGTCTGTTAGTTGTGGACCCATTGCATGCTGTTATTTGTATATGTGCTATTGTTTGTGTGTTGGTACTTTGGGGGAACTCACTAAGCTTTGTGCTTACGGTTTCAATTTATTGTTTCAGGCGCTTCAAATGTTTTGGTAAGGCGAAGGTGTGACCGTACACATCCTCCCATTTTGGACTTATGGTTTCTGGGAAACTCTGATATGAAAGTATTTTGAAAACATTTTGTAATAGCTAATGGCTTTTGGATGTTTGAAAAAGTTTTAATTTTACTGAAATTTTATGGATGTTACAAGAACGACTCAAGGACTCGGAGGCTAAAAGGGTGAGGCTAAATGATCCATAAAGGTGTTTAAATACTTCTCAAACCCTAAAAATTAGGGTTTCACTCGGACATTAGTACGCCCAGTGTACTAGGACGCACCCTAGTACGCTTAGCGTACTCACATGTACGCCCAACGTACTACTCCTGCTCCCAAAATTACCATTTTGCTACTAGGGCTTCTTAGGGCTACAACTTTATAATGCAAGGACCCAAAAATGACGTAATTAAAAACCAAAGGAAGGATTTGAAAATACATGAAACCCGGGATGTTACATATTGGATACTTTGATTGCTTGAATTCATGTTCTGTGTAGCTTAGCGACTATTAAATTACATGAACTTGTTACCTAGTAGTTTAGTGACCATTAAATTACTAGAGCTAGGATCGACCAAATCTTAGATAAGTGATAAAAGTAACTAATTTAGTTGTGCTGGAGAACATAAATTATGACTATAATTGTGTTTATTTAGATAAATCTTACATAACTTATCTACATCCAATAACTGATTATGTGTTTTGCTTATGTATGACCATACAAGGCAGTTCACGAATTAGTGAAAACATTAGTAAATTTAGACTTGAATTGCTAATAACATAATATTTTATAACCAACTTTAATAATCCATAATTAGTAGCTACCCATAGAGGATAAGTGGATTCGAACTAAACAAAAGTGTTTTTAGAATATTGATTGAGATTATTAGTTAATTGTTTAAGTTTTTTTGAACTTGTAAAATCAGATAAAAACTATTTTAACTTTTTGTTGTTTTAGGTTAATTTATAGTAATTAAATTAGTTAATTAAATTCGTTCCATGTGTTCGACCCCAACTTACTTTACTATATTATAACCTGACTAGGTACACTGCCTATAGGTGCATTAGTAAATAAGTAGTTAGGTTATAAATTTAAAGCTAGATAGGTGATATCTTTTGCACACATCAAGTTTTTTGCGCCGTTGACAGGGAACGACTATTTTAGTTCTTTAATCTAATTGCTTTAGGTTAATCGATCCTTTTTGTGGGGTAAAACCTGCAAGAAGTTAATTTTTAGCATTAGATTTTTTTTTTCAGAATTGAAGTCACAACGTGAACTCTTAAAGCTCACAATATGAGCTCGGCTCTTTTACGTTTTCTTTTGTTTTTGCATTCTGTTTAGTTTATCTGCTTCAACACGAGGTGGTATCATTACCACATCGTGGGGAACGATCAGTAGGAATTTTTAATTACTTTTTATTCGTTTTTACGTTTTTATTTTTGTTTTTGTTGCACTAGTATATGAATCGTGGATCAAACATACATTTGACACCACGACTTGAAGATTCATAGTCAACTTTTCATAAAAAGAAGGATAAGAACGTAGGAGAATCAAATACACCAAAGAAATCACCATTCAAGGATTTAAAATCGGGTTTTAGTAAAAATAAAGGCAAGCATGTAGGAGAATCAAGCAACCTCCCGAAAGACGAAGGCACTTTTGAAGGCATCGAGAACACTCCTAATAAGAAGGAAACTGGTTACGAAACATATCAAAGTAGTGAACATGAAGGCGAGCCAACAAACATTATTGCGGACATTGCTGACATGACAATGGAGACATACAAGAAGAGAATTTGATAGGGCACCGGTCCAGGTTTAGTGCAACCCACAATTCCCGCTACCTCAACATTCGAGCTTAAAGGACATATTCTTTCCACGCTTAAGGATGTTCCATTTTCCAGGAAAGATCATGAGGATGCTTACAAATACCTTGATGAAGTCAATGACATCGCTGATTACTTCAACGTTCCGAATGTTCCACGCGATACAATGTTGTTGAGAATGCTTCCAGTCACTTTCAACAGAGCTGCTAAAGATTGGTTAAAGGCACTTCCACCTGGTGCAATTACCACATGGGCACTGCGTGAACAATTCTTAGAGAAATTTTGCCCACCATTAAAAGTGTCTAAACTCAAGAAGGCAATAGCTAACTTTGAGAAACAACTGGGTGAATCACTTTATGAAGCATGGGAGCGTTACAAGGGATTACTTAGAAATTGCTCCCAAAATGATATTAATGTGCAACAAGAAGTATCAATCTTCTACGATGGGGTAAATGTGATGACAAGGAAATGCCTTGATTCTCAAGGACCTTTAACAAAAAAAAATCTCGCTGAAATTAAGGAGTTAATTGAAGAGTTTTCTAAGCATTCACGTGAGTATCATAATCCTCGAAATGATGGATCAAAAGGAATTGGGAGTGGCACTTCGAAAGTCATGGAAACTGTTTTGGCTATATTGAATAATATGGATCTGAGAATGACGAAGTTGGATTAATCTATACACGCTATACGTGTGGTTTGTGAAAAATGCAATGGTCCACATTTGACAAAAGATTGCCATTTGGACGAGAACGGGAATAAGAAAGCTCAAGTATGTTACTCAAGTGGAGACCATTACGATGAAGATTGGAGGAATCCAAGAAAGAATGGTTGCCTTATGATGAATACAAAAAGCAAAAAGAAGAGAAATATAGGCAAACTGGCCGAGGCTTCTACCAAAAAGAGCAACCACAACCTGAAAAGAAAGTTGATTTTGAGTCCATGTTTACTAGATTTATGGAGGCTTCGGAAAAATGTCATGATGAAACGATGAAACACTAAGAGACCAACAAGCTCTAATGAGAGATCAATAAACTTTGCTTAGAAATCATCAAGCATCAATTCAAAATATTGAAGCTCAACTTGGTCAATTAACTACATTGGTTAACAGACGATTATCTCCACAAATTCCCGATAAGAAACCATCATCGCATGTCATGGTCATCGATACTGAAGAAGACACTATTTCTGAGTTCCTAGAAGCCTTAGAAGAAGAGCCAAAGCAATCCGAACCACAACCAAAGAAGTCAAAGATCGAGAACAAAAATTTTGCTGAATCACCGTCTTCACGACATGGCGATTCAATCTCCACGGCGTGGCCTAGGTCTGAACAGAAAAATATTGTTGATGTTCGAGCTTATCAACCACCGCTACCATTCCCTTCTCGATCCAGAGTTCACCCACTGGAGCAAGAGCATATGAAATTTATGAAGCAAGTTAAGGGTATTCCTATTAATACTCCTTTTATTGAATCCGTGGCACAAGTGCCCGAATATGCAAAGTTCTTGCAAGACTTACTCGATACTCGCCAACAACTAGAGAAGACCTCCAAGGTTGTCCTTAGTGAGCAAAGTTCTAACGTTATTATGGAGGGGACACCAAGGAAGATGGGAGATCCATGACGCCTTACACTTCTATGTGAATTTGGAAATCATATGAAGATATATGCCTTAGCCGATTATGGAGAAAGCATAAATTTGATGCCTTATTTGTTCTATCAAAAGCTCAATCTTCCAGATATGAAGGCTACTCTAATGACAATTCATATGGCAAAACATTTTGTGACTAATCCTCGAGGCATAGTTGAGGACATTTTGGTAAAATCTGGAAAGTTTATTTTTCCAATTGACTTTGTGGTGCTAGACATGAAAGAGGATAAAAATGTCCCAATTATAATTGGACACCCTTTACTCAATACCGCACGAGCCTTGGATATTCGTGAATCTAAACTCACATTGCGAGCAGGAGATGATGAAATGACTTTTGGAGTGGCGTACAGATTCAAGAATGACTATGCTCAAAGTGAAGTATTCAATATAGATGAAGAAAATGAGCTTGAAGAATTGGAGAAATTGATGGAAGAAGAAGTTCGAGCAATAAAAGAAGTCAAGCGTACAAAGCCTAGAGCATCAATTCCGATGGTTTTGAAGTATTTGCTTATAAAACTCCAAGTTCTCTAGTTAGTGAGGAGAGTGAAGAAAGTTTGGTGTCAAGTGATGATGAAGAAGAAGTTACCCAAGTCTTGAAACCACCAACTTTGGACAAGGAGAACATTGAAACCAAGGAGCTACAAGAAGAAGAAAGAGAAGGTCCTAAACTTGTTGAGAATAAAGGGGTTAAACGAAAGCTTGAAGAAACTAATTTTAAATTGAATTAGGAAAACTCTAAGAAGGTCTACTTAAGGAGAGTACAAGCGTACAAGAAAGGGTGGACGGAATAGAAGGTGCACTTTGTGATTGAAAATTCAAACGATTCAGCGTGAGGTGACACAAAGTCCGACTCATGACTCCTATAAAAAGAAGTGCTTTTCGGAAGGCAACCCGAGCTCGGTTTGCGTTTTTCTTTTCATTTTTGAACTTTTTTATTTTAGCATTTCTATTTGTTAAACTTAGATGACTTCAACTTTTGACTATCACTTTCAAACATTCACTCTCGCACGAACGTAGTAGTAGCCCCACACTTCGATTTTGTGTCGGATTTCTTCATCTTTTTCTTGATTCCGTGCTTAATCTCCTATTTTGGTAAAATCTCCATTCTTTAATTGTATTAATTTCTTAAAAGTTTAGGCATTTAGAAGTAGGGTTTGTGTTCAAGCCTAATTGTCAAAATTAGTTCAATCTTATGCGATTTAGATGCTCCATGTGTGATGAAAATCCTTAGAATAGCAGATCACACAAACCCCAAACATGAAATTAAGTTCAATTTGACTAGAGAATGACCGACTGCCATTCACGTCCCGAATGGACTTCACGACGTGGTCTTCGTGACCAGGACGTGATTAAAAACACATATTTTGATATATAGAAGGGATTTTAACAAGTTAAAAGGATTATATGTTGATTAAAAACACATATTTTGATATATAGAAGGGATTTTAACAAGTTAAAAGGATTATATGTTGATTAAAAACATATATTTTGATATATAGAAGGGATTTTAACAAGTTGGACTTATCTGATTAGTTTGAGTTTGTCCATTAGTTATTGTGTTTGGTTATAAATTTAGTTAATAGATATGTGATATAATACTAAATGGACAGTAGGTACATGAGTGGAAGGAGTCATTTGTAATTCAGTAATTATCAACATCACAACATGAAATGAAGTTTTTTTGTTTGTTGGCATTGAGTGAATTTAAACTACAGAAAAAGCAATGCAATCATAAACACCTATGCATATGCAGTAGTAGTCTAAGTTTGATTTGAATATATAGAGAAAGTAAAGAAGTAAAAGAATAATATTGAAGTTTGTTTTTGTTGTGATGGAAGGAACTAGGAAGGGAGATGGCAGTGAAAGTGAAAGAGTCTGCATCCCAATTCCCACATTGGGTGAATGAAGGAAGCAGGCAAGAGGGAGGCGAGTACAAAAGGGGAAGCCCACAGCTGTAAGAAGCATACCTTTCTCGGCCTTTTGGCTAAGATCAAGTGTAGTATCTGTTCTTATCAGTTTAATATCTGATATGTGGGCCATCGGCCCACTCGATATTAATCTTATTTTTTATGGGGGAAGGCCCGTTACAGTAGCTTGCTGCTGGGGTTCTTCATGTGTCGCCTTGGTCTTACACTACAGCCAAGGCACGGCGCACCCCTCCAATATTCAGTTCACCTTTTTGACCTGTAAAGTATCAATCCAGCAGAAACTAGTTATTAGTTATCCTTGATAACAGAGTGCCAGAAAGATTAAACCCACTCCCCTAATTTCAACAATGCATGGACACACTACAAGATAGATTTATAAAATCGTCTTGGGAATTCTTCTCACACCAATGTGGGAACACTCACTAATATAATATATACAGAAACTAACTAAAATTTTCTTTTAAACTAACAATTAAACCAACATACTGTAATTGAACTTCTGCTGATCATGTAAAACAAAACTATCTACAACGAAACCATCAGATGGTTTCTTTCTAGTCCAACTTATTACGAATTTGTATAACTACATCCTGCTACCCCACAAGCTGGATTGCCTGGCGCACCCCTCCAATGCTCAGTTCCATGTTCATAGATTTGACTTAACTTTTAGACTTTAAAAGGCTTAAAGATTTCAAAGTCTTTGGTGTCTGATGTTTTCATGTGAACCCGCTCCCATAATTTCCACCATGGACCTGGCTTTTTATGGATTTCTTTCATGTTACAAATATGGTAAGTAACAAGAGACTCAAAAATCAGTTGGCTTTTAATGATATATATATTTTCTTCAGGAGATGAAACAAAACAAGGTTTATTATCACTGTGACAAACAAGAAATGTTTGAGGTAAAATTTAAAAAAAGTGGTGTCCATCTGAGTCGGACTAGTCGGCAATATAGGCCTGAAGAGCCAAGACTTGTAATCCTACCACTGTCGGAAGCGAGGAGTTGTCGCAGCTCTGTGAAGCCAGCCTAACGCATTGCCCCCTTCTCTAGGTTCCAAGAGACCCAAAGCCTTCGCTCAAGCCACTTGAACCAGCTCTCGACTTGGAACGGGCAAGTCAAATTACACACCACCAGACCCAACCAAACTGGACCAAATCATAATCCAACCCACTTTGATACCCCCACTTGGGTTACAGGCAAACGTTACCAGGCCCGGTGACCAACTCTCTACAAGATAAATCTATAAAATCGTCTTGGAATCCTTCACACACCAATGTGGGAACACTCATCAATATATATACATAAACAAACTGCATTTTCTTATCTAAATTAACAGTTCAACCAACATATTGCAATTGGACTTCTCGTCATGTAAAACAAAACTATCTACGACGTTAACGACATTGAGGGATTTTCGTTCTTCGAAATCATCACATGGTTTTTTTTTCTAGTCCAACTTATCAAGAACTTGTATGACTATCCTGGTACCCCACAAGCTTTGGATTCCAGTGGGTCGGAAAGACAATTAATGTGAAGATACGACGACAAGGTCCGTCTTACTTCTGAAAGCTTCAGGATATGTTGTCTATGTTGTCCCACCAAAACATAACACCAACGCCAAATAGAAGCTTCATCTCGCAATGCCAATACCACCTTGTTCAATTTTGCAAATCGATAAAACTTTGACACGTAGAGATCCAATGTGGGGTATCCGATAATTCTCATAAATGGGGCCACTACATCACTAGATATTTTTATACGATTGATATGACTTCGACGCATAGAGGTACACACCATCACCGTTTCGTTTATTCCATTTCATGTCAGCGTTACATACTTACATGTGCAGAGCTAGTGCATCCGCTTCAACTCCCTCTAAATGGGAAACGATGAAGGTCATTAAACCACCACTAATAGAACCTCACCCAAGAAAATCGTAGCATTTATCTTTGTAGAATTGAATCGTTATTTAGATTTCATAGTGTCACACACCCGTCATGTGATTTACTTTTTATGTAATAGAACTTGGTGTTTCCGTAATTGAAAATGATCATACTTCACACATCATAATAATACATAATATGATACAACTAACTGAGTATTCAATTTATGTAGAACAAAACACAACACTCAGTAAACATCAAGCCTAAAATCTCATAGACTGCAACATACCCAATGGAACATTTATGGACCGATCGGCCGAAAATGTATAAGCAATGAGCATGTTTAACACCAAACCCTAATGTCTACCTTATGGTCCTTGGTAGGCGCACTAGGTCTAAGGTACAAGGGAATAAAAACACACCATTGACATGATGACTTGTGTAGAAATTTCTTTCTAAACGATGCCTTTTTTTAGATTTTTCTTCGATAATTATGGGCATGTATCAACATATCAAAAGAAACCCTACGTAACATCCTATGACCATTATCGGATTACAAATAGCTTATTCGAAATGGATTTTTGAAAGGCTACATTATATGGACATCCATCTAAGATGACTTATTTGTGTTAACCCCACCAAATATAACAAACATACAGGAACATGACCTTGTAGTGTTAGGGATTCTTGGAGGATAGAAGCTCAGGTTGAGGGTTGTGAGGAGGGCTTCCTTTTATGTTATTGTTTCAATCCAGGTTTGGGATTGTATGGAATGTGTGTAATGAAAAGACACATGTACCAAGGAGTCACAATCAATCCATCATGTATTTGTAGGGGCATTAAAATTAAAGGACTTATAAATCATAAAATATGCATGTTACATTTCATCGCAAGCAATTTCATGAATATAAGACGGTTTCTGTTGAATATGTCGTTTCTTATGACATAATTCACAATAATGTATTGTTAGGCTTACTGGTATGTTCATTTGAATTTAGGACCTTTACTCAATTTTATTTCTCAATTACATGAGCATTTTCATTCCTTTTTAAATATGTTTTTGCATATTCATTGCTCATTTAATTATCATCGTACAAAAGGATAATATAATTGTTTCCTCCCCGAGGCTCGAACTCGTGACCCCCACCCTTCTATATTGCCCGTTGACTTAACCACTTGAGCTAAAGTTATTCAAGTATCTTAATTAAATATATGCAAAGAAGAGAATAATATGATCTAATGGGATTAAAAATAGAACAAATTACTGAAATCGTCCCTGTGGTTTTACGAAAATTACGTGTTTTGTCCTAACTTTTTTTTTTGCACTCTCACGATCCCTACCATTTTAGTTTGTTGTGTTCTTCGTCCCTGACCAAGGTGAAAAGACTCTTTTGCCCTTTCTAATATATTTTCCCTTATTATTATTATTGATTGTATGTTTATTAATAATAAAAACAATAATTAGGCCCACTTTACAACCCCCCCCCCCACCATAACCAGTTAACCCCACCATATTTTTGCCCCCACCCACTTCTTTCATCACCGGCAACCATTGCCGACGACCTCCAATTGCCGGACACCATCTCCGACTACCTCTTCTTTCCGATCATCACCATCATTCCCACCCTCACCCACCATACATGAAGATGAACAACTCCAATCGCCGGACACAATCTCTAACCACCTCTTCTTTCCGATCATAACCAAAACCTACAACTCTTTTGGAATCCATTTATCAAGAAAGAGAATCCATATATTGATAGAAGAAATCGATTTCATAAAGTGTATATAGAGACGTGAAACTGTAAGGAAAGAAAAAAATGGAAAAGGGTGTGTGTGTAGGGGGGTTGGTTGCGGTAGTGTTAGCTCCGGTGGATGGCGACGTAGACAGGTGAGGTCACCGGCGTAGGGAAACGAGAGGAACGATGGTGAAGAGGGAAGAGCGAGGAGGGAGCAGATATAGTCGATGGTCAGACCTCTCGATGGATCAGATGGGGGAGACGATAAGAAAACAGACTAATTAACCAGATATCCTTCCGTCTTCAGCCCTAAACCTTTGTAACTCATCTTCTTCCATCTACCACGTCTTCTTCACCCACTGAATTCAAGAAACATTTCCTTCTACCGCAACCATTTTCAATGATTGCAGGTTTTCATCGATTCAACAACCAATCAAATTGGAAATGATGGTTTTCTTCTGCTCGATTATCTCATTCCCCTCCCAAATCGGTAAAAGAACAGAACACTTACGCTCTATCTCTCGATTGTCTTCTTTCTCGACTGTCTGTTGATGAACCAGGGAAAACATGCTTTCACATTCTTCTTCTGGTTCGATTTTTGGGTTTCCGTGAAAAAGGATATCGGGGTTGTCATCTGTCTCCACCCATATGTGTTCAATAATTTCTTCTTTAATCTGCATTCCATTGTTGCTTTTCGGTGGTGATTTGGATTTCAGTTGTTTTTTTTTTGCAGGTTTTGTTTCTTGATTTGGTTTTGATTTGATTTTAGTTGATTTTGATTTGATTTCGGTAGGTGGAGAAGGATGTAGAAAGAAATAATGGGGTAGAGAGTGGATCTAGGGAGAGGAAGAATTTTGATGGTGAGGGGATCAATGGTTGCCGACGGTATAAGAGAAGGAAGGCCCCCGAAGAATGTGGCAGTCGGAGAAGATGACCCAACGGTGGCTGATTTGGGGCAACAAGAAGCAAGATAATTGATAGTGTCTGTGGGTTTGAGATGTGGGCCCATAAATATTTTTTGTTAAACTTTTTTGTTAATAAGATAATATTAATAAGAATTTAAAATCAATTATAGAAAAATAGAAAAACAAATAAAAAATAAAAGAAAGGATATCTTAGTCATTTCAGGTGTGATAGGGACTGAACGTGCAACAAATATAATCAATAGGGATGGTCCGAGTGCAAAAAAAAAGTTAGGGACCCAACACGCAATTTTACCCAAACCACAGGGACGATTTCAGTAATTTGTTCTTAAAAATAATTAAAGCACATCGGTATAACCTAATTAACACCAAAATAATAGGGCTAAAGGCTCTTATTCAACTGTTAGTTTCACTTTGGCTATACCCACAATTAAATATTATGGGGTCCAAAAATTATACTATGCTACATAAATATTGCAATAACCTTTGGGCATAAATACAATATTTTTGCATGTTATGCTTAAAATTCATTCTATGAATCGTTATCCAATTAGCCCTTGGGTTCCTTGAATAACAACTCAAACAATTGCTTAACTACAATGTAAAGGCTAAGCAACCTTTCTTTAGTACAACCACTTAAACATTACATCAAACTTACCACTCATCATTTATAATTTTAAAATTAAAGGTTTATCCAATTTTATAGATAGTGAGCTAGTTTGATAAACACTTATAAAATCATAATTATAATATCATATGCCAACTAAATTATCTAGTTCCTGAGAAGTAACATTAAAAACCATACAATTTTAAACCCTTACATATGGTAAGTGAGACTTAAACAAATAAGATATTAGTTTATGATAACACCATATTGTCCACAAATAATAGCAAAAAAAAAAGTAATTAATGGCCATTAGAAAAACAACAAAACAAAACAAAACAATCTTATGCGTCTTGTATGACGATGCCAGATTTTACTTAACAAGCCAAATTATTTTTTTCATGTTGAAAAAAAAAATACGTCACCAAATGCTCCATTTTTTAAATTTATCTTTTCCAAAACAAATATATATATATATATATATATATATATATATATATATATATATATATATATATATATATATATATATATATACTAGATGTGTTCCCACGCAAAGCGGCGGCGAAAAATATCTTTTTTGGCGAATAGATTTCTTACGGGGAAATAATTATTAAATTTTAGACAAAACTGCAAATTTGGTCCTTGTGGTTTTCAAAAACTTTTGGATGGGGTCCAAAAAGTTTCCAACTTGCATAAAAGGTCCAAAATCAAGGTTTTTCTGGGTTTTTGGTCCAAAAAAACTTAAAAAGACGATTATGCCCTTTTATTTTCTTTTTTGTATTTTTTATAATTATTCTAACACTGTTTTAATTAAAAAATAAAGAAAAAAGAAAAAAAGTATCCCCCACCTACTGTTCTCTCTCTCTCTCTCTCTCTCTCTCTCTCTCTCTCTCTCTCTCTCTCTCTCTCTCTCTTCGTCTTCTCAAAAATCTCATGGACTTCATCTTTGATATCCCCAAATTGATGAACAAAAGCCAAAATCAAGCAATAGAAAGAAATTGAAACCCAAACACACAGACACACACATTCTAACGCAAAGCACCCACATCGATTGGAAACAATCTCATCACAGTGAGTCTCTTGTCTCGATCAGACGAAGCAAATAAAAGGGGAAGGCAATCACCTTCAAATTAGAGTGGTGGATGGATAGAGAGGGTCGACGGAAGCAACATTAGGAGGTGGCGATGGTTCACAGCAGTGGCAGCAACGAGGTGGTGGTCGGTGACGGGTGGCTAGCGATAGCAGCTCCACTGCCTCGTTCCCTTTGCGTCTGGCAGCACACGACGGGGAAGACGAGGGAGGAGGGGAGAGTTTGGTGGTGGTCAAAAATTATGGTGGTAGGAGGGTAATGACGACCGCAAGCAGTGGCGGCCGTGGGTGGCAGAGGTTGCTCTGACAGCCTCCTGCTGTTGTGTTTCGGTTTCTGCTTGACGAAAATGACAAGAGGCGTATATGGGAAGGTGACAGGGGGTCGGAGTAGGGCAGGAGATACAAAGGAGGGGGTGTTTGGATTGTTGTTGTCTTGGTGGTCGGAAAACGGCTCCACCTTCGGTGGATTTTCTTGGCCGTGAATGAAGAAGAAGGAGGAGGGGTAGTATTTTTATGGTAAGATGCAAACCAGAGGGGGAAGAGATGGTATCAGAGAGAGAAAGAGAGAGAGAGAGAGAGAGAGAGAGAGAGATTTTAGTTTTTTTTTTTAATTATTTACATACCAAAATAAATAAAGAAAATAGAAAAGTAAAATGAAAAGGGTAAATACGTCTTTTCAAGTGTATCGGGGACCAAAACCCCAGAAAAACTTTGATTTTGGATCTTCGATGCAAGTTGGAAACTTTTTGGACCCCATCCAAAGGTTTTTGAAAACCACAGGGACTAAATTTGCAGTTTTGTCTAAATTTTATTATTAGTTATTATGGAAAAAACTTACCAGTTTTAAATAAAATATTTATGTTTAGACCTTATACTTATATTGTATTTTATATAGTTAATGTAAAGTAACTAATATTGGTGTCTTTTTTTTAACAGTAAAAAATTAATACTGGTGTGTATTTTAAAAAATTTAAATTAATTTATATAAATGAATTTAATATTTTAATATTATCATTTTGTTCGAAATTAAATTTCTTAATAACTTTCCTTAATTCAAGTCTTCAAATATGCATAATTGATTTATACAAAAAACTTCCTAATTTATACCTCTTAAAATTGAAAATATGATTAATATGTTTTATAATAGAGTATATATATATATATATATATATATATATATATATATATATATATATATATATATATATATATATATATATATATATATATATATAGGTTTAGGTTCTATGGAAAATAAAAAAACCCTAAACATCATAAAAATGCATAAAAAAAATACTTAGAGATCACAAGTTTTTTTTTTGAATTTTTTTATAAATAATCGCAGCTTTTAATTAAAATTCGCTGAAAAAAAAATAAAAAATCAAAATTTTTTTTATAAAAATAAAAAAATTCAAAATTTTTTTCAGCGAATTTGTATAGAAAGTTGCGATTTTTTCAAAAAAAAATTCAAAAAAAAGTTTTGTGATCTCCAGGTATTTTTTTACTGTTGAAAAAAAAAAAGACACCAATATTAATTACTTTACATTAACTATATAAAATACAATATAAGTATAAGGTCTAAACATAAATATTAATTACTTTATGAAGTGTCGATGTTTTTGTAGGTAAGTTCAATTGAGAAAAAATAAAAAGTTGAGAATGGAGGAATCAATCTCAGCCAATCATTTTTATATATGTAAAATACATTTAGATTAAGTCATTAACGTACGATGTTCTTATGGATCGTTCATATGTTCTTCATCAACATCATCTGTTTTTCATTCATCTAGATCGTTCCTGTGTTCTTCATCAATATCATTTGTTCTTCATCAACATCATATGTTCTACTACTTGTTTGTCATCAACGTCTTCATCAACATCATATGTTCTACTACTTGTTTGTCATCAACGTCACATGTTCTTCATAGATAAACATCGACACTTCATAAAAACATTAATTCTTCATCAAAATTCTTCGTTTATTCATCAAAACGTTGTGATTCATCATCAAAAACATTTATTCATACTATTAAATGTAAGTCGTGATTTAATCTTGTCCAGTTTCGTTGATGTCAAGTAAAATCGTTAAACATAATCCATATTTATTGATGTCACGTCATTTAGCGAACACCAGTCATCGAAATTTCATCAATCGAACATCACCAATATCAAACAACAGATAGCAATCGAAACTTCATCAACATAACCATATATTTGAAGAATTTTTAAAAAAATCATTTTCCAGGTTTGAAAAAATTCGATTTTCATACATTTTTTCACAATTTTTGATCTCAACGTATTGATTATTGATCGATTTTGATAGAATTTGATTTGTGTTGTAATTATTGGCTTCAATTATTGATTTTTTTACCATAATTATATAAGATAATTTATTTGAACGCAAACTGTTCGATGAAATGCTTAAACTAGATATATCACGTAATATTCACAAGTGAATATGTCTTTACACGAGAACCAATGTATGTCTTTTAAAAACACAAAATAAGTATGTAATTCATGTGTGAATAACATACAAAAATTATATTCACATGTGAATATATGTAATATTCACAAATGAATACATGTAATATTTATAAATGATAACGCATTTTTTTTGTAAAATTAAAAAAATGAAAATACTTCGTTTTGAGGTATAAAGCAAGTTTGTAATTCATATATGAATAACATATATAAACTATATCCACATGTGAATATATGTAATATTCACAAATGAATATATGTAATAATCAAATGTGAATATATATGTATTATTCACAAATGAATAAAACTGTTAATAAAACCAAGAAGTACAAAATATATAAAATTAAAGATAAAAAAAGTATTCGATCAGAATATATATTTATTCATATATAATTAAACTTTTTATGGTTAATAAAATAATCATATAAGCATATTTTTTTTATTACTGTTATATTCATTTGTGAATAAATGATAACTTTTTTTTTTTTTTCAGAAAATTATAAAAACAGAAAAACGTCATTTTGAGGCCCTAAACAGTCCTGAATAACCGAAAAACAGCGTACGTCACGGCAAAGCTGTGAGTTTTGTAAATCACACCATTTTACATCAAATATGTGAATTTCGTCCAATTCCGAGACTAAAATTCATTGCGGCAATTTTTTTGATGATGTCACTAAATTTTCATTCCTACTAGTGATGACATCATTATGACAGGTTATTCTATTCATATATTAATAAAATTTAGAAATCATTACGACATATTTACTGATAATGTCACTAACTTCAATCCTACTACTAAAAACATCATTATAATCTATTATTTTTATTTATGTGAATAAACTATACATGTTGATTTATTCATTTGTGAATATAACCTTTATATATAAAAATAAATAATACACTATAAGAATTGGTTTGTGAATAAGTTTTTTTGTATATTGTAACAATATTATTTTACATGTAAATTTTACATTATACTTAGACAAACAACATTGTATTGGTTAATAATATTATTTACATTTGAATTTAACACGATCAAAATGAAGAATATATTACATTGTATAACATTTACACATTAATATAAAAATATATTGTCTTCGTCAATGATATCTTCTCATTTACATTAACCAATCGTCAACCATTGGGATATGAACCAACCATTGATTGAAATGTATTTCATCTATTAAGTTATAACCAATCCTCACAAACATGTGAATACACATAAAAAATGTTAATAAAAATATATTGTTAGTTTATCATAATAGCATTTTATCACATGATATATTCATATATGAATGTATAAGCATATGTGGATATTATGTGATATTTGTTGTTTATATTATATATTCATACATAGTATATTCATATGCGTACGCCGTGCGTACACCCTGTACGCCCAACGTACGCTCCACCCCAAAATCTCACATTTCATAATTAAGACTTGAATAAAAACAAATATAATACCTGATAAATCCCGGATGTTACACCCATTCGAGAGGGTAGGTTTGGTTTTTTCTTAAGCTATGATAATTCATTTAATGAGTTCATTCATAATTCATAATACAGGTCACTTAATGTTCCTATGAGTGGATATAATTTTACCCAAATTAGTGATAATGATGAAAGTGAGCAAATTGGAAATATTTTTAGTGTTCGAGAATCTTGTAGATGTTTCAGGTTTTATATCGAGAGATCAACTTCAGATTATATAGACCCGTTCTTTTCAAACATGTGGTGCCAGATTACATACCATTCCTTTCAAGTTGTATAATTATTGGATGAAATGGGATAATTTTGACGATGTTGTTATAAAGACTTAGAATCATCCCTTAGATTTGGTTATCACAAGCAAACATGTGTTGTTTGAAAAAAAAATGAAGGGTTACCGACATAAAAAGACATTAAAATTTCAGTTTTGGTTTTAAATGACCATTTACCCTTTTTTATTTTGTACCCCTTAGACCATCCAACTCGAAATTTTACCCGTATAAAACACTATTTTGCTTAAAATTACCAGTTTCTCGGTCATAATTGTTGAATATACATTGACTTCTGATACTTAAAGCCTCCCCTTCCACCACCGTGTCCACCCTTCTATTTTCCCCTTTCTCTCTTTTCTGCGGTAAAGGGGCCCTAATTTCCTCTCACAATCTTCCAAGGTTTGCATCAATCGAAAATCACCACCGTCCACCTCTTCCCACTTCCACCGCCATTAAAATGCATTCAAGTTTCCGATTTCATTTGATTATGTGCTTGGATGATTTGCGATGGAATGTTCTCTCAAATCGATTTAGTGGTTAAAATGATCGGGCTGGGAGTTTGCCATTTCCTTCTGCTTATCTCTACATTTCCCTCCATCAGTTGATTACCAAGGATTCAATGAAAGGAAATAGAAGAAAAAAACAGGGGGTTGGAGCGTAAAGACGATGAACAGGCTTCATATTTTCGTGTCCGGTAAAAATTGAAGAACATGGAAACTTCAGTTCCCCCTCTCTTTAAACATCATGTGTGAGTAAAAGAAAATAAGATGATGAGCAGGTCATAATTGATTTGCAGATGTAGCTTAAAGATCAAAGAACAAGGGCCAGATTTAGAATTAGAGGAACAGAGAGGAGTAGAGAGTCAGTGCAATGGAGGAGAAGGGTGGCGTGAGGGAAAAGGGTGGCGTGCAGAAGAAGAGGAGGCGGCGGCAGGAGGGTTGAAAAAGAAATAGAGATTATGTAATACAAGTGGAATTGATTATAAGAGTCAAAGGTCAACGTCTAAGTGGCATAAAATATGCCATGTCGTCTACGTTTTAGCTGAATTTATATGTTAACGCAGAACAAAAGGTGATATTCCCCTTAATAACAGGTCAATTGTGAGTTTATACCTTTAAAAGGCACAAAAACTAGTTTAAGGACCTTTTAAAACCAAAGACAAAACCTTGTTGGGTTTTTATGACAATAACCCAAAAATGAATGAATTTATCAAAATTTAGGGGAAAAAAGACAAAAAGAATGGAAAAGGATGGTGAAAAGAATGTGTTACAGGAAGACTTTGTGAGATTGATCAAGGAGATGCCACTCCAAGAGTCACGGGGACCGTTTGAATATTTTGAGAAAAAATCATGATTATGAGAAATTGGAAACTTTAGATGTTATTCAAAAGCTAAGATTTAATAGAGCATTGAAAGGGACGGAAACACAAAGTACGTTAATGGTATTCTTAATTGAAAGGCCATGCAACTAGTTATTTGTGGCATAAAAGCAGTTTGTGATTACCAGGAGGATCCGCAAATTGGTGAGAATATTTTTTTTTCGTAATAAATTAAATTCAGCAGGTTCGAAGGTGGGAGAGTTCAAAAACGTAGCACACAGTGTACAACTCTTGCTTCAGATGAAGACAATTGTTTGGAAGTTCCGTGCACGATCTAGGAAATTAACAGTGTTGTTTATTCATGTAGAGGGATAGAGTTCCGGGTCCGGATGGTTTTTCCTTTAGGTTTGTAAAAAAAATCATGGTTTTTACTAAAAAATGATATTTGTGATTGTGTCACGGAATTCTTTCTTTCGGCTAATATTCCCCATGGCTGTAGTAGTTCTTCACTCTGATTCCAAATGTGAGGAGCTCTTTAATAGTAATACATTATCCACCAATTAGTTTTAATGGGTTAAAATACAAAATCATTGCTAATTGGTTGGCTAATTGATGATTTAAGATGAAATCATTCAAAGGTAAAAGTTAATGAACGAGGATGTTTGAAGTATATTGCTACTTCAGATTTTCGGCGAAGATAAGTGTTGTGCCTATTTGGGCGTTGACGTTATCTGAGACTCAAGTTTATTTCACGATTATAAGTTAAATAGATTTTTTCCAATAAGTGGAACTTAAAGTATGTGTCTTGTACCTATTTAAACTCCTCTTATGATGTCTTATATTGATAACTATGTGTCCGTAGGGATATAAAGGTAAAGTAACTAAAGACCTCATATGTGAAATTAAGTCTGACCTGGGTAATACTAATATGAGATGAAAAGCAATGTTAGGGGAACAAGTTATGAGTAAGAGGAATTCTTATGATGATGTAAGCACTTAAGATTAGCCTTATTGTTTATTAAAGAACAAGATATAGATAGAATGAGAGGAGAAGATTGAACTAATGGATGACATTTGGAGTTTGAAGCAAAGGAGGTTGATAGTAGTCTAGTTACATCATGAATTACATCCCAGCACTCAGTTGAGTTACTCTTTTATTTTAGAAGCTTGTTTTGAGTTTTGAAAGTCTTTGCTGTCTGATGTTTTCATGTGAACCCACTCCCATAGTTCCAACCATGGACCTAGCTTTTTATACTATAAGGACCTTTGAAGGGTTTTATTCATGTTAACAATATGGGAAGTTCCAAGAGACTCAAAAATCAGTTGGTTTTAATGATATATTTTCATCCGGAGATGAAACAAGAGACTCAAAAATCAGTTGGTTTCAATGATATATTTTCATCAGGAGATGAAACAGAACAAGATACGGTTATTATGTATGACTCATCACTGTGACAAAATGGACAAACAAGAAATGTTTTGAGGTAAAAAATTTAAAAAGTGGGTGTCCATTTGAGTCGGACTAGTCGGCAATATAGGCCAGAAGAGCCAAGACTTGTTATCCTACCACTGTCGGAAGCGAGGAGTTGTCGCAGCTCTGTGAAGCCAGCCTAACGCATTGCCCCCTTCTCTAGGTTCCAAGGGACCCAAAGCCTTCGCTCAAGCCACTTGAACCAACTCTCGACTTGGAACGGGCAAGTCAAATTACACACCACCAGATCCAACCAAACTTGACCAAATCATAATCCAACCCACTTTGATACCCCCACTTGGGTTACAGGCAAACGTTACCAGGCCCGGTGACCAACTCTCTACAAGATAAATCTATAAAATCATCTTGGAATCCTTCACACACCAATGTGGGAACATTCATCAATATATATACATAAACAAACTACATTTTCTGGTCTAAATTATTAACAGTTCAAGTTATTTTGAAAGAGTATCAGCATAAAGCAGGTGAGTTCATAAATATTTTATGAAAAATGGATGTTGTTTCCTTAAAGTTTGTTACAAGTTTGTTTCCAGAAAATCCAATATTTTCTAAAAGGTTTGTTGTAGTCTTAACTGAAACAAGGCTTAGTATGTAAGTAAATCGTCATACTTATGTGTGTGTTTAATATTTAAATAAAACTCCTTTGTATAAAGCCTTAGAATTTTCGTGAATTGTATGTTTTGTTAATACCCCATGTGAGATGTTATAACCATACTAAAGACTAGAAGGCCTTGTATGCGACGTTCTTCAGGCGTCGGAATGTTATGACACTTGTCACTCCACACCTGCCGGTCTAGCTGTTGCAAGCAGCTTAGGTGCGGGTTTGTCAGACACAGTATAGATCTATACATAACTATCACGTTCTCCCTCCAGGAGATTCTGATTATAATTAAAGGACTTTTCTGTGGTACCTAGAGTACCCCGAAGGAGAATGTCTCACAAATTTATTCATTAACAAGTTCACATAGTGTGTAGTGAAATACTCGTTTGTAACGATAGTGTTACTGTTTTCTTTGTTAAATGTAGTGTTCAAAACTATACCTATTATAGTTTATCAAAAGTGTTGTATGATAGTATGAAACCTTGTTATGCATGTCTATGTATTTCAATAAAATGACATTAAAAATACTAAGTATAAATCTTACACACCTTGCTCAACATGTTACAAGGTGTGAATAACCCCTTTTTTGTTTGTTTTGACAGTTTTATCCTTAACTGTCACTATTTTAGAGTATTTATAGAAAAATCATCGTAAGTCGAAAACTGCATCCGTAAACTCGGAGAGTTTGGAAAAAGAGTGTATTGTGTTCATAAATTTTCCCATAATTTTTGGTGGTCTCAAACCAGTGTGAAAATGTTCATCTTCACAACCTGGTCCGATTTTGTTGTTGCAGTGATAGGCAGTTTTGTAAAAATCACCATAAATTTTATAAAAATCGTATGGAGATGTGCAAGTAGTCCTTTTAAAGGTATAAACCTGAACTATTTTCATATTAAACAGTTTTGAAAAATATTAAGTTTAAGTTGGGTAAAACAGTTTGTGAACAGGTCACAACTTTTCTGTTGTAAGCTGTCAAGTTAAGTTTTGAATATGTTTTGGTGTTTTAACTTGTATCCCCCCCCCCCTGAAAACTGAAGAAAACTAGAAAATGTAGGGGTATGAACTCACATTGAGTGATTTCTAAAGGAGTGGAAAGTTGAAGTCGAGGAGTATCAAGTTAAGAGCACTTGATGAACACACGGAAGCTTGGATGATCCTAAGAACGATTTTTGGTATTAAGATATGAGTCGATGATCCAAGAGTGTTATGAAATTATGGAATAATACTTGAGTTTAGATGGAATGTTTACCAAAAAGTTCAGTAGTAGCTCAAGAACACTTTCACAAAGTGGTGAGAAGTAGAGAGAAAATGAGGCTCTCTTGGTGTTTTGAGAAGTATAAGTGTTTGGAATGATCAAGTAAGCCAAGAAGTTCTCCAAGGATTTCTATATATATTGAAGGTTGTTGGAGCAACTTGTAAGTTTGAAGTGATGTTTACCTTGGTTTGTGTGATGTGGATAAGGTTGGCTAATAAGGAGATGACACATGGAAGGCAAGTGGGCACACTTGACCCACTTGTGGTGTAAACATTCTTAGATATTTCTTTTAATATAAAATATTGATTTATAATTAATAAATCCTTGATAAATGAATAAAATATGATTTTTGGGGGTTTAAAATGGTAAAAATATGAATTTGGTGAAAAATCCCCGTCAAAAATGTCAAAAACGGGCTTAAGAAGCGAAAGTAGTCGAAAACCGGGCATTAAGGAGCGAACCTGCGAGGTTCGGCTCTTGGAAGTGCTGAGGAACGAAGGTAGTGAAGGAACCGAGAGAAGGGAGAAGGGACCGAAGGTGGGGGTCTCGGTCCGAAATGTGAGGGAAGCGAAATAGACCGAGCCCTCGGTCTATTTCGGCTGTATCAAGGTTCGATCCTGCTGAGGTTCGGTCCGAGGAGGGCAGTTCGCTTCTGACAAGTTCGGTTCTGACAGCTTCGGTTCCGAGAGGCTTCGGCTCTAAGAGGTTCGGTTCCTAAGAGGTTCGGTTCCTCAGAGGTTCGGTTCCTAAGAGGGGTTTCGGTCCTATTTAGCTGTTTTTCCATATAACTTCCCGTTTTGAGCGGTTTTTGGCCAAGTTAAGGGTCGGGATGACCCAGATGACTATAAAAAGTTGAGAGAGATTTTGAGAGAGATTTTGGGAGAGATTCGGGAGAGATTTGTTTTTAGCCATTATTATTGTATAATCTCGTAATGCAAGGTTCGTGAACCTCGTTATGCTTCGTTTATGATTGTTTTAAGTCCCCGAAAGGGTCCTTAGTCGTGTTTTGAAGCGTTTAACTCCCTTTTTAGGGTTTTACATTGCTAAACACATAGAATATTTGAAACACTTGAATTCTTGGCATACCAATACACATTTTATAGAATAACTTTTCACATACAAGTATTGGTTAAGTTTGACCGGTTTGACTTGTTGACTTTGACTTTGACTTGTTGACTTTGACTTTGACGGTTGTCACATTATCCCCCCGTTAGAAGGAATTCCGTCCCGAAATTTGCATTTTGAGTGGGACTTCAAGGGTTGGGAAATAGATGTGGGTATTTTTGTTTCATTTGGTCCTCACGTTCCCAAGTAAATTCGGGTCCTCGCTTGACATTCCACCGGACCTTTACGATGGGAATGCGGCTTTGTTTCGTCAATTTGACCTCTCGGTCCATGATTTCAACAGGTTCCTCTACAAAGTGGAGGTTCTCGTTGATCTCAATTTCTTCCAATGGAATGACGAGGGTCTCATCAGACAAACATTTCTTCAGGTTTGACACATGAAAGGTATGATGAACGTGGTTGAGTTCCTGTGGTAATCGTAGCTTGTATGCCACCGGGCCAATCCTGACGAGGATTTCGAATGGTCCGATATACCTTGGATTTAATTTCCCACATTTCCCAAATCGTATTAATCCCTTCCAAGGTGATACTTTCAGAAGTACTCGATCCCCAACTTGGAACTCCAAAGGTTTTCATCTCTTATCCGCGTAGCTCTTTTGTCGGTCTTGCGAAGCCTTCATTCGCTCTCGAATTTGAACGATCTTCTCGGTTGTTTCCCTTATGATCTCCGGGCCAGTGAGTGCGCTGTTAGGGACTTTCCATCTTGCTAGTTGCGTATCGCCCACCTCAGCCCAGCACAGGGGTGATCTGCACTTACGGCCATAGAGGGCTTCGAACGGAGCAACTTTGATGCTAGTGTGATAACTATTATTGTAGGAAAACTCAATAAGAGGTAAATGAGTATCCCAAGCTTTACCAAAGTCTATCACACAAGCTCTTAGCATGTCCTTTAACGTTTGAATGGTTCTTTCACTCTGCCTGTCTGTTTGTGGGTGGTAGGTTGTACTCATGTCCAGCCTAGTTCCCATAGCTTTCTGCAGTGACTGTCATAATTGTGACGTGAACCTACTATCTCGATCGGAGATAATGGATATCGGTATTCCGTGAAGGCGTACTATTTCTTTAATGTACATCCTTGTCAGCTTCTCCATTTTGTCTGTCTCTTTTATCGATAGGAAGTGTGCGGATTTGGTTAATCTGTCAACGATTACCCAAATGGTGTCAAGCCCACCCGAGGTCTTAGGTAACTTGGTAATGAAATCCATCATAACCCGCTCCCACTTCCACTCGGGTATCTCTGGCAGTTGAAGTAGTCCCGAGGGCTTTTGATATTCTACCTTAACCTTGGCGCAAGTCAGGCACTTGCCTACAAAGGTAGCTATTTCGGCTTTCATGTTCGGGCACCAATACAACTTCTTGAGGTCTAAGTACATCTTATCTGATCCGGGATGCACGGAGTAGCGAGTTTTATGAGCTTCGTTCATGACAACGCCCCTGAATCCACCAAATTTTGGTGTCCAGATCCGGTTCATGAGACAACGAACTCCGTCATCCTTGACTTCAAGATTTTTGTCCATTCCTCTCAATGCTTCACCTGCCACGTTCTCTGGCTTCAAGGCTTCTTCCTGTGCTTCCTTGATTTGTGTAGACAGGTGTGAGTGGATGGTCATGGTTAATGCCTTCACTCGGCGGCCCGAGTACTCCTTTCTGCTCAAAGCGTCTGCAACCACGTTGGCTTTTCCGGGGTGATAACGAATTTCACATTCGTAATCATTTAGTAATTCCACCCATCGCCTTTGTCTCATGTTGAGTTCTTTCTGATTGAGGATATGCTGGAGGCTTTTGTGATCGGTGAAGATGGTGCACTTGGTGCCGTAAAGATAATGCCTCCAGATTTTCAGGGCGAAGACTACTGCTCCCAGTTCGAGGTCGTGCGTCGTGTAGTTTACCTCGTGCGTCTTCAATTGTCTTAAGGCGTAGGAAATGACTTTTCCTCATTGCATTAACACACACCCTAGACCTTTTTTTGATGCATCGCAATAAACCACAAAGTCTTCGGTTCCATCCGGTAGGGACAAGATCGGAGCACTGCACAGAGTTCGTTTTAGTGTTTGGAATGCAGCCTCTTGCTTATCTCCCCAGATGAACGTCACTCCTTTTTGAGTTATGGCGGTGAGGGGCTTCGCGATTTTGGAGAAGTTCTGAATGAATCTTCGATAGTAATCGGCGAGTCCTAAAAATTGTCGGATTTCTGTGGGTGTTCTTGGTGCTGCCCAACTTTTGATTGCCTTGATCTTCGAAGGGTCCACATGTATCCCTTCCTTGCTGACTACGTGTCCAAGGAAGTTCACTTCTCGAATCCAGAACTCACACTTTGAGAATTTTGCGTACAATTTCTCCGCCCTTAACGTCTCCAGGACTTGACGTAAATGTTGGTTGTGTTCTTCCTTACTCCGGGAGTGGACTAGTATATCATCAATGAAAACAATTATGAACCTGTCTAAGTAAGGTCGACACACCCGATTCATCAGGTCCATAAACGCTGCGGGTGCATTTGTTAAGCCGAAAGGCATCACTACAAATTCGTAGTGACCATAGCGCGTTCTGAAAGCTGTCTTGGGAATATCCTCCTCTAGAACTTTTAGCTGATGGTACCCAGATCTAAGGTCAATCTTCGAGAAGAAACTCGCTCCTTGTAGCTGGTCGAAGAGGTCATCGATTCGAGGTAGAGGGTATCGGTTTTTAATAGTGAGCTTGTTTAGTTCGCGGTAGTCAATGCACATATGGAACGATCCGTCCTTTTTCTTGATGAACAAAACCGGTGCTCCCCATGGTGAGAAGCTTGGTCTAATGAAACCTTTGCTTAGTAGTTCGTTCAATTGACTGGACAATTCCTGCATTTTGGATGGGGCTAGACGATATGGCGACTTGGCTACGGGGGTAGCTCCAGGAATCAAGTCGATTTGGAATTCGACTTGTCTAACAGGGGGCACTCCTGGGAGGTCTTCTGGAAATACATCAGGGAAATCACAGACCTCCGGAATGTCCTTGATGTCTTTCATTTCTTGTTTCTTGTCTACGACGTGGGCTAGGAAGGCGTGGTACTCCTTGCGGAGATACTTTTGAGCCTTGACACAAGAGATGATCTGAAAGTTTGAGCTAGGTTTGTCGCCATAAACGATGAGAGTTTCGCCACTTGGCAGATTAAGGCGAACGGCCTTTTCGTGACATAGGATTTCAGCATGGTGAGGGCATAACCAATCCATGCCAATGATAACATCAAAACTTTTTATGGTGACCGGTATAAGGTCGATTTGGAAAGAGTGATTGTTTAAGGTGACGGTACACCCGGTGTAAATATCGTTAGTGTTCTCTGCTTTTCCGTTAGCCATTTCTACGGTGAATGTGTCTTTTAGTGTTTGTGGTGTTTGATTAAGCAAGCGTTTGAATTGGTGGATCAAGAAGCTTTTCTCCGCACCACTATCGAAAAGAATGCATGCGTATGTATTGTTGAGGAGAAACGTACCGGTAACCACAGTTGGATCTGCGACGACTTCCTCATGACCTATCGCCAGAACTCTGCCCACTTCCTCGGGGTTGGGGTTTCTTGCCTTTGGGTAGTTACGTTTGAGGTGTCCTGCTTCCCCACATCCATAGCAGGTTCGGCTTGCTCCGGCGTTGGCAGCTTGTGCGTTCTGTTGGGCTAGAGTTCTACAGAATCGGGCGGTGTGCCCCTTTTTGTTATAGTTGGTGCAATGCATTTCATGGCATGCACCGTTGTGGTGGTAGCTACATTTGTTGCACTTGGGCAGGTTCCCGATGTATTGCCTTATCGGAGTTGGGTTGGCAGTGTTTGTGGCAGTGTGCACAGCAACCGCTTGTTGTTTCTCGGCAGGGTCTTGAGTAGGTTGGCCCTTCTTCTTATCCCAAAATTTCCTTTTGTGGTTTCCTCCTTTTGCTTGCTCGGAGGTGGTCGTCGCAGTGTCATGGCTGGCGTTATCGTTAACGAGTTGTTGTGCCAGTTCCTTGGCATTGTCGAAGGTAATTGGATTTGAGGCCAATACGTGTCCTTGGACTTGGGGAGAGAGTCCCCATATGTACCTTTCCACCTTCTTGCTTTCCGTCGAAACCATCCCGGGACACAACATGGCTAGATCACTGAACCTTGAGGTGTAAGACAGGATGTCAGAGCCTGTCATTTTGAGACCCCAAAATTCTTCTTCCAGTTTATGTATCTCGCCCCTGAGGCAGTACTCCTTCATCAACATGGTTTTTAGGTCTTCCCATGTTATTGCATTAGCCACCGGGAGTGTTAGCGCTTTGACGTGGCCCTTCCACCAGGTGAGGGCTCTTTCGGAGAATGTGCATGCAGCAAATTTGACTTTGCTTGCTTCAGGGCATGCACATATTTCGAAGATGGTCTCGGTTTTATCGAACCATTGCAGCAAGGCTATAACACCTCCGCTTCCGTTGAAGGTTTTGGGTTTGCCGTTTGTAAAGTCTTTGTAGGTACACTCTCTCGAGCGTCCCTGGCCGTCCCCGTTGTTAGAATTCGAGGCACCACTACCCGCACCGCCAGAATTAGTGGGGTTGATTTGAGCTATCGCGGCTGCCACTGCGGCCGCCACCGCAGCCTGGAACATGGCTGGGTCGAACTGAGGAGTTGGTGGTGGGGGTGGTGCAGTCCCAGCTGCGCCGCCGCGTCTAGGATTTCTACGAGGTGGCATTTTCTGCCATTATCAAGAATGAAAAGACAATAAGTCTTTGATACAAGTCGAGAGTTAAAACTAAACATCATTAGTTCTTTATGTGCATCATGATTCAGACTTGTAAGAATGTTGTAAGAATCCGTTCATACCAGAAGTCTATAAATATTGAAATATAGACTTTATGAATTTTGATAGTATTGATTCTCATGAAATGTCTGTGATAGTATCCATACTGGGTCCATCCAACAATCGCTTGATGTATAATATTTAAATGAAATCAAGATTAAATAAAAATTCGAATCTAATGGGTCTGCCCTGGGCCCACAATCAAACAAGGAACAAGATCCAAGGCGGAACCATCATTTCTAGGTCGACATGGTCTCAATTACATATAACTTTGATTTAGACATCAGGCGATCATAAGTTGACCACCAGTAAATTTTATCTGAAAATAGCTCATGTTACGAATCTGATGTAGTGTTCAATAAAACAAATAGCATGTCAATATCATTGATATAACTTAGTATACAATACTTGGGAAAATTTGACCCTACTAGGGGTCTATGCTACATCAATGTACGAAAATTTTTGACCGCCTAAGAGATCCCGAAAGTGTAAACACTTAAATTGCGGGATCGGACATAAAATACTAGAAAATATTAGTAATATTTATCCGCAAACTAGATTAAACCGAAGCGATCAGTGCAAACACTACTTGCGGCGGTTGAAGTTATGAGGATCACGAAGTGAAGACACGAAGTTCCTCATTTCGGCTCTGGATTCTGCTGCTTGGCGCTCCGCTTCTGCCAGGCGTCCTTCAAAAGTGGCTTGGTGTTCTTGGAGTTCTTGCACTTCGGCTCGGGTCGCGGCTATTTCCCGCCGAAGAACCTCGGTGCGGTCTCGAGTTCGATCGTGATCATCATCCAAGCGGCGAATGCGAACAGAGTTGACTTGGCTGGTTGCGCCAATTTCCATGAGGTGGCGAGTGTTTACCCTTGTTTGCTCCTCATGGTGTGCGACACGGCGAACCATGACAGGAAGGGCCCGGTCGGCTGACCCTCCTCTGCTGAGGTCGTAGAAACTTCGTTACATGCCATAGGGAGGACGTTGACCTTGTTCTCGGCTCCATTGATGTATAGTCTCGGCCCATTTGTCCGTCGGGTCCTGGAAGTGTTGTGGAGGGATAGGGGCAGGGTGTGGATCGTAAACTTTGGGTTCCGATTCGGTTCCATCTGAGTCTTCTTCTTCTTCTTCACCGTCTATTGATTCTTCCTCTTCCATGGGTTCCTCATCTTTCATGGGTTCCTCGTCTTCCATGGGTTCCTCTTCGGGATCTTCCTCTAGGTCTTCCACAATCCAGCCGACATTCCCTTGGTTGGGGAGTAGTGATCACTCGGCAAATGAAATCCTGCCATCGTACCTATGCGAGAATAGGGATAAGGAGGAATGTCGTGAGAAACTTTGGGAATAAGAAGTTAGTTATCGCAGTTGTGATTATTACGACTTTTTGTGTTAAAATACTCCTATAGTATTTTTATGTTTGATTTTTGAAATCTTTGGTAAGTTGTAGACTTGTTGCTCATCATGATCCTTCTTCGGCATACATTGGTCCTACCTTGGCTAAATATAGTTGATCATGTTATATTCATCCAAGATCTGACTACATACCCCGAAGCTGAGTCGTGATGTCCAACTTGTCTTGATACTTTTATGTTATTACCTTTATGATACTGAATTAATGAGTTCGATTATATGTGTACTTTCTATAAAAATACAAATTTTTATTTTTAAAAGTACTTTTGAAAAGCTATGTCAGAGAATTTTGTCCCGTTGTGTTTATAGTTTGTATATCTTACGTGGTTCGATATATTTAGTTCACTATAAACAAAGCTCTGATACCAATCTGTCACACCCCCAAACCAGAACGGCGAAAACGTTCGGGGGCGGAGGACGTCATGCTCAGTATCATAACCATAGTGAAGAAAGTAAAACACAACCATCATAGATATAATTTAAAAGGTTACATTGTTTTCAAAAATACATGTTTCCGAATAAATTACATATGATGTCAAAATATAGCAAAAGAATCTACGCCTTAGCGTCTTGACTTCAGAAATCTTGTAGTTACCTGTATTACTGATTACCTGAGAATACAAGTTATTTTGAAAGAGTATCAGCATAAAGCTGGTGAGTTCATAAGTATTTTATGAAAAAATGGATGTTGTTTCCTTAAAGTTTGTTACAAGTTTGTTTCCATAAAATCCAATATTTTCTAAAAGGTTTGTTGTAGTCTTAATTGAAACAAGGCTTAGTATGTAAGTAAATCGCCATACTTATGTGTGTGTTTTATATTTAAATAAAACTCCTTTGTATAAAGCCTTAGAATTTCCGTGAACTGTATGTTCTGTTAATACCCCATGCGAGATGTTATAACCATACTAAAGACTAGAAGGCCTTGTATGCGACGTTCTTCAGACGTCGGAATGTTATGACACTTGTCACCCCACACCTGCCAGTCTAGCTGTTGCAAGCAGCTTAGGTGCGGGTTTGTCAGACCCAGTATAGATCTATACACAACTATCACGTTCTCCCTCCAAGAGATTCTGATTATAACTAAAGGACCTTTCTATGGTACCTAGAGTACCCCGAAGGAGAATGTCTCACAAATTTATTCATTAACAAGTTCACATAGTGTGTAGTGAAATACTCGTTTGTAACGATAGTGTTACTGTTTTCTTTGTTAAATGTAGTGTTCAAAACTATACCTATTATAGTTTATCAAAAGTGTTTTATGATAGTATGAAACCTTGTTATGCATGTCTATGTATTTCAATAAAATGACATTGAAAATACTAAGTGTAAATCTTACACACCTTGCTCAACATGTTACAAGGTGTGAATAACCCCTTTTTTGTTTGTTTTGACAGTTTTACCCTTAACTGTCACTGTTTTAGAGTATTTATAGAAAAATCATCGTACGTCGAAAACTGCATCCGTAAACTCGGAGTGTTTGGAAAAAAAGTCTACTGTGTTCATAAATTTTTCCATAATTTTTGGTGGTCTCAAACCAGTGTGAAAATGTTCATCTTCACAAACTGGTCCGATTTTGTTGTTGCAGTGATAGGCAGTTTTGTAAAAATCACCATAAATTTTATAAACATCGTATGGAGATGTGAAAGTAGTCCTTTTAAAGGTATAAACCTGAACTATTTTCATATTAAACAGTTTTGAAAAATATTAAGTTTAACTTGGGTAAAACAGTTCGTGAACAGGTCACAACTTTTCTGTTGTAAGCTGTCAAGTTAAGTTTTGAATATGTTTTGGTGTTTTAACTTGTATTCCCCCCCCCCCCCCTCTGAAAACTGAAGAAAACTAGGAAATGTAGGGGTATGAACTCACCTTAAGTTATTTCTAAAGGAGTGGAAAGTTGAAGTCGAGGAGTATCAAGTCAAGAACACTTGATGAACACACGGAAGCTTGGATGATCCTAAGAACGATTTTTGGTGATAAGATATGATTCGATGATCCAAGAGTGTTATGAAATTATGGAATAAAACTTGAGTTTAGATGGAATATTTACCAAAAATTTCAGTAGTAGATCAAGAACATTTTCACAAAGTGGTGAGAAGTAGAGAGAAAATGAGGCTCTCTTGGTGTTTTGAGAAGTATAAGTGTTTGGAATGATCAAGTAAGCCAAGAAGTTCTCCAAGGATTTCTATATATATTGAAGGTTGCTGGAGCAACTTGTAATTTTGAAGTGATGTTTACCTTGGTTTGTGTGATGTGGATAAGGTTGGCTAATGAGGAGATGACACATGGAAGGCAAGTGGGCTCACTTGACCTACTTGTGGTGTAAACATCCTTAGATATTTCCTTTAATGTAAAATATTGATTTATAATTAATAAATCCTTGATAAATGAATAAAATATGAGTTTTGGTGGTTTAAAATGGTAAAAATATGAATTTGGTGAAAAATACCCGTCAAAAATGTCAAAAACGGGCTTAGGCAGCGAAAGTAGTCGAAAACCGGGCATTAAGGAGCGAACATGCGAGGTTCGGCTCTTGGAAGTGCTGAGGACCGAAGGTAGTGAAGGAACCGAGAGAAGGGAGAAGGGACCGAAGGTGGGGGTCTCGGTCCAAAATGTGAGGGAAACAAAATAGACCGAGCCCTCGGTCTATTTCGGTTGTATCAAGATTCGGTCCTGCTGAGGTTCGGTCCGAGGAGGGCAGTTCGCTTCTGACAAGTTCAGTTCTGACAGCTTCGGTTCCGAGAGGCTTCGACTCTAAGAGGTTCGGTTCCTAAGAGGTTCGGTTCCTAAGAGGGGTTTCTGTCCTATTTAGCTGTTTTTCAATATAACTTACCGTTTTGAGTGGTTTTTGGCCAAGTTAAGGGTCGGGATGACCCGGATGACAATAAAAAGTTGAGAGAGATTTTGAGAGAGATTTTGGGAGAGATTTGTTTTTAGCTATTATTATTGTATAATCTCGTAATGAAAGGTTCGTGAACCTCGTTATGCTTTGTTTATGATTGTTTTAAGTCCCCGAAAGGGTCCTTAGTCGTGTTTTGAAGTGTTTAACTCCCTTTTTAGGGTTTTACATTGCTAAACACATAGAATATCTGAAACACTTGAATTCTTGGCATACCAATACACATTTTATAGAATAACTTTTCACATGCAAGTATTGGTTAAGTTTGACCGGTTTGACTTGTTGACTTTGACTTTGACTTGTTGACTTTGACTTTGACTTGAATTTGACGGTTGTCACATGTGGGAAGAGAGGGCATGTGCAACGGGATTCCAAAAAGAATCAGATATGCTTTCAATATCACCAGCCAGGTCATTTCAGGTCCAGCTGTCCTGCGTTGAGGACGGAAGGAATTCAGATTCCAGCGATCTTCGTTCCTCAGGAGGTCAAGGTCGAGCCGCAAGAAGTCTCTGGTATGTAATTGGAAAACCCCATTCTGTAATAATATTGTGGTCAAGTCGTCTGTGATCAATATTTATTTTGTCTTGGAATATTGTTGAGTATGGATAAGCAGTAATTTCAGGTTAGTTGCCTGTTCTGATCTATGTGTTGTGAAGTTTCATGAGTTGTTAGGACATTAGAGGTGTCAGGAGAAATTTATTATCAAAGGATTGTAGGTGATTAGAGTTCATGAATTCATTAGAGGATGGGAAGTAGAGTGGTTGATTAGAATTTTATCACCTATGGCAAGGGTTGTACCCTTTCAGTTTTTCTAGCTCGAAAGAGTGAGCAGGCTTGTCACCCCAAGATCGGGTTGTATTCCAGCTCGGGGTCAGTTGGTTGCAGGGATTGGCGATATTATTTCAGCGCAGGTGGGTCGATGTGGCATAAGTATTTTGTGAGGTCCGGTTTGCCTTGGATCTCTTGTATCAGGTGGTAAGGATTGATTGTGCGACCTATTGCAATTTTGGGATTATAGACTATGTCTTGGGAATATTTTATAGCCGGTTTAGGGAAGAGGTTGCTTCAGCTACTGCAGTTCAGCTGTGAACGTTTGAGCGGGAAACTTGTTTGGAACACCTTTGGAAAAAGGGGTAGCGTGTGGGAGGTCTGCGGTTAGGGTCCCACAGAAGGGTTATTCAACATTGTCAGGGATCAGTGGTTTTGGCAACCGTTCGTGATTGACGGACGAAAGCACCAAGGGAAGTAGCTCGTCGCCGAGGTATTAGTTGGAGTATCTATCTTTTGGTCTTCAGGACTTGAGTGTGGTCTCATTCAAACATCTGTGACAGTTGGTTTCACTGGGATTCAGGAAGTGTTCATTTGGTTCTTGAAGTGTGTGGCCAATTGGGATTGGCTAGTAATGGAGCGCTAGTTAGAAGGGTTGGTTGTTATCAGATCGATCGTTGGACAGTGAGAAGGATTGGGAATTCTCCAGTTTTAATGTATTGTGAAGACTTAGTCGAATCTAAGTGGGGGAGAATCACCCCGGGATACAGAAGCACGAGCGGTGTCGAAAATTGGGTTAAGTTCCATATCGTGATCAGGAAGAAAGGCGGCCCAAGTGGCTATTTGGTTTGAGGGTTGTGGGAGTTGGGAGTTCGGTAAACTTCCCAGCATGTGTATCGCGTCTTCTCGGTGCTTGATAGCAGAATTTGGGGAATCAGTTTGGCGTTCCAGTCATGAATTGAGTTCATTTTGGATGTTCAGTCGGGTGTGTGATAGACTCTGAGGGTAAGTGGATTGATAGATTGAGGATAAGGTATCATACTGCGTTAGTGTTAGAAGGAAAGTGTTGTAAGACTGCGGGGGTAGACGTAGCATTCACTAGCGGTCAGATGGTGTGGGAAGTGCTGTGAGGTTGTGAGATGATTTGTAGTATTCACGGATTCTTACAGACGATCAGGTCAGGGTGGGCCTGTTCGCAAGATTGTGGGTAGACCATAGCATAATCGGAATCAGGAAAACGGTAGGTCGTTGGAGACCAGACATGATGTAAGACTACAGTATTGTAGTAGCGTTCACTTTTCGTATATTATTGGATGGCGTCAGGTTGTTAGGTTTCTATGATCAATGGATCAAAAGGATTGATGGAGCCATGAGTGGCGATATAGTTAGGGCGGTTATTGCTAGATGAAGTTCCTTCGGGAGTCGCGTGCGGCGACTGTGAGATTACCATTGGCTCAGCAACCGGTCAGGACTTCGGTATTCCAGATAAGTTGGGACCGGGGAGGTCTCAGTGGACTTCGGAAGCAACCAGAAGACAGCCTACTGTTTCGGTCAGTTTCTGTGATCAGGGGACATTAACTACTTGGGTTTGCAGGTGTGCGAAAAGTATATGTAAGCGTTTGTAGATCTATGTGCGGGTATTAAGTATGCTGCTATGTTATAGCAATCAGTAGGCCTGTCCCCAAGTATTGAACATGCTGATGGAGTATGCTGAAGATTCTGTATGGGTTTTGTTAGTTATGTGATCAGGTTCTGAGAATATATGTGTTATGGAGTAGCAACTTGTTCTGCAAGTGTATAGTGTAGGGTGAGGTTTCGGCACTGTGACGTTTGTTGGTGTTGTGAAGGACATTGTTTAGGCCCTTTTGGGCAATGGAGGAGGTGAGTGCCTCCAGGATGGACTGCTGGGCATCTGAAGCGACGACAGCGGTGTCGATAGGTTATCGGAAGCATTCCAGTCATAAGCTGAGGGCCGGAGAGGGCGTACCAGGCTCATGCTGTGGGCTCAGAGGTAATCCAGACCTATGCTGAGGACCATGTAATGACATTCCAGTCATAGGCTGTGGGCATAAAGATTGTGTTGGTTATGTCGCTGGTAGGAGCGCGTTCGAATTGGATGTATTGTTGAGATTCGGGGGACTTGCACTCGGTTGTGACGAATCAGAGGATGGTGGATGAGACGTAAGGATAGATCCTTGGAACTCAAGTTATGAGTAGACCCGAGTCATGTCATAGAGGTATTTCAATCTAGGGTATTCCATCCTGAGGATGACCGGACCCTATGATTGATTGGACCTGATATGTTTGGTATTCCAACCCGGGGGTTGATTGGGCCAAACATGTGTGGGGATACGAGGGTATTCCATCCTAGGGATGTCTGGACCCGTCGTAGGCATGCCGGTATTCCAGACCGAGGCTGATTGGGCCAGGTATGAGTGTTTGTACTTGTTAGCTGGTTTATTATGTATGATATTTAGGGAGCTGAAGGACGCTTTATCCTGTCAGCACAAAGGGGTCGCTTCAGGAAGAGGGAAAGTTGGGTTTCCGATACTTTGGATCATCAGGATTTTGCCAGGTTGGCAAAGTGGCAAGTAGAATAGACCTTTGGACAAAGGGTCAGTTGGATTTCGCATCGCCTTTCACGTTTTGCAATTGCGGAAGTGCATGACGGATGAGGAGGCAATAGTATCATTGGATTACATTCAGGTTGATGAATGGTTGAATTATGTTGAGAGGCATGTGGCCATACTGGAGAGGAAGATGAAAGTTATGCGGAACAAGGAGATACCTTTGGTAAAGGTATAGTAGGAACATCGGAGGGGTTCCGAGTAGACATGGGAGCCGGAGGCTGAGATACGGGAGCACTATCCGGAGTTGTTCATCGCAGCGGACTTCGAGGACGAAGTCTAGTTCAAGTGGGGGAGAATTGTAACGCCCCGATTCTCAGGTATTAATATTGTGGCTTTAATTTTCAAGTTTCAAGGTCTACTCGATGAGTTGGATGCCCTGACTCGTCGAGTAGTAGCAGGTTTGGGACACGTGTTTAAGTGACCAACTCGCCGAGTCGGAAGAGTGACTCGACGAGTTGGAGCTGGAGGGTGAAACCCTAATTTCCGGGGTTTTGCACCCTATTTAAAGAATCATAAGCCTCCTTCAGCTAGGGGTGTAAGTGAGACAAGCCAACTCGTGAGAAACTCGAGACCGACTCGGAAAATACTCGAACTCGACTCGGCCTTAATCGAGCCGAGCTCGAGCTCGAGCTACTCGAGTACCTTATCGAGCCGAGCTCGAGTACTAAAATACTCATCTCGTAAGGCTCGCGAGCTTAGTCGAGCTTAGTGTAATTTACATATATGCCATTTCTTTATAATTGTTCATTTATAGCATACATGTCATTTCTTTATAATTATTCATTTATGACATATATGGTTGATGTTATATTGATATTAGGTGATTAATAGTGGTTTTTTTTTTGTAGTTTGGACATTTGCATGTGGAATGCTTAATATTTCTTACTCAATTTAGTGATTTTGATTTTTTTTAAATATTAGTCGAGCCGAGCCGAGCCGAGCTCGAGACTGTCGAGTATTTCACGAGCCCGAGCTCGAGCTTAAAATCAAGGTTCAAGTCGAGTTCGAGCCGAGTTTCGAGCTCGAGTATTTTAGTCGAGCCGAGCTTCAAGCTTGGTAGTATTCGGCTCGACTCAACTCGTTTACACCCCTACCTTCAGCCTCTTTACAGTCCCTTGAGAGCTCAGCAAAACCCTAATGCGTGTGTGTGTGCTCCATTGTGTGTTTTAAGCTTTGGAAGAGGATTATTGGGGAGAAGAGCTTGGGGAAAACAAGTGGATTGAAGCAAGGAACTCGTGGGAATCAAGATCTACTTCAGTTGGTATATTTTGGGAAGGTATTAAGCAATTATCTTAACCCCCATTTCATTCTAGATCTCTTTTGGATGGATTTTAGGGCTTTTCTAGTATAATAAGAAGCCATTCATGGGTATAAGCTAAGATCTAAAGTTCTAACTTCAGATTTGGACTTTCTTTGGACTCTAAGTCCATAAAGTTTCAGCTTTGGCAAGCATGAACCTTCCCTCTAGTGTGAGACTTCTTTGCAAGCTTGGTTTTTGTCATTTTAAGGCTTTAGAGCTTTGCATGCATGTAAAGTTTGCAACTTTACATGATAAACATGACTTGGGAAGCTGGATCTGCAATTTGGAGCCTTAGCATGGCTTAAAAAGCCTCTGTATGGATGAAGGACTGAAGGAACTCGGCGAGTTGCATGAACAACTCGGCGAGTCCGATGAAGATTGCCTTGGGCTCGGCGAGTCAGTCGATTGCTCGGCGAGTCGGTTAGGGTTTTCCCGACCTTTGGACACGTATGAACCCGACGAGTTGTAAAGAGGAAACTCGACGAGTTGGCCAAGAGAGTTTGCGGCCACTGACATTAGGAACTCGACGAGTCGCTCAAGTGACTCGGCGAGTTAGCAAGTTATGCAAGGAACTCGGCGAGTGGTTGGTTGTACTCGACGAGTTGAGGTCAACATGGACTGTTGACCGTGACAATTGACTTTGACTTTGACCAGGGTTGACTATTGGACTTCTGGGGCATTTTGGGAAATTGGAAATTTACAAGCATGGTTCTATGGTGCATTCAGGTGGTGGAGTTGTACCGGCAATCCAAGAGCTTGGGTTTATCTTTGAGTTGACAGTGCGAGGTGAGTTATCCTCACTATAATCAAGGGTCTAAGGCACCAAGGCCGACCCTTTGGATTGTTATCTGGTTATGTTATGCTGGTATGATCTGTTAGATCAGTATCCTAGTGGGTAGGATAATATTATGTGGTATGTGGTATGATATGTTAGATCAGTATCCTAGAGGGTAGGATAATATTATGTAGTATGTGGTATGATCTGTTAAATCGGTATCCTGGTAGATAGGATGGTATTATGTGATATGTGGTCTGATCCGTTAGATCAGTTGTCGTCTATGGACTGTTATGTGATTATCTGTTATATAAATGCGCACATAATTGTTTGGCGGTTGAGGCTTATCTGCTTTGTGCGAAAGCCAATAGACCTGGGCATTCCAACCTGTTGGTTGTGGGCCGTGAGTATTCCATCCTGAGGATGATTGGACTCATAGTATGTGGGCATTCCAACCTGTTGGTTGTGGGGCTGGGGTATTCCATCCCGAGGATGATTGGACCCATAGTATGTTGGCATTCCAACCTGTTGCTTGTAGGCCTGGGGTATTCCAACCCGATGGTTGACTGGACCCATAGTATGTTGTTTATGATTATATGTGTATTATTGTGGGTATGAGTATTTTGGGGGAACTCACTAAGCTTTCGAGCTTACAATTTCAGTTTATTGTTTCCGGTACATCAGGGGATCGCGGCAAGGCGAAGGCATGGTCATACAGCTCCTCATGAATTGTTTATGTTTCTGGGAAACTCTGATATTATACATTTTGAAAACAAAGTTGTAATGATTTTTAATGATTTGAAATGTTTTTAAAAGTTTTAAATTGGCCTGAATTTTATGGGTGTTACATTATTAGATGTTATAATACGATTTAAAATCGTCACAAATTTTTTATAAAAAATAAGTGGAAGAAAATATTGTTTCATTATTAATATCAATAACATAATTATCTTTAACATGTATTTTCCAAACTTTTAACTATGTAATTTTATTTTGTGCAAAGCGCGAATATTGACCTAGTAAATAATGTATGATTCAAAACTTTTACACCAAATCAATTGGGATATTTTTTTATTTCCTTGGTACGCAATGTTTATAAGGAACGAGAAAACGAAGTCAACCCATACGGATCAACCAAGACCACTAGTACATTTATATGGTAAGAAAACTCAAGTCGAGGAAGGGAATTCAAAATCTTTTGCCTCAATGTCAGTGGGGAGAAGGGGAGAAATGTAGTCAACATGAACATATAATGATTTTTGGATCAAAATTATCTCTTGATTGTGCTGGACTTTTCATGTATGGTTATTGGTTGTGTTCATAATGTGAAACTCATTGAAAACTTATATAAGGTGTGGAGTGAAGAATGATTTAATATGATTAAAGTTAACTATATTGGTGGCATGTTGGTGTGAATTGAATTTAAGTCTCAAAATCCTTGCATTAAGTTCAAAAAATATGAAGAGTATATTGGTACTTTAAGGAGATGAGTTTGTTAACAAATAACTTTTTGGTTGATTAAAGGATGGCGTGACTTGAAATTGAGGACCTTCCTTTGTGTGCTTATACATCTGTCGCGTTCAAGAAAATTGCAAGTTCTTAGGGCGAAGCTATGTTTATTGATGGGGATAAAAAAGAAAGACACATTTAATGGACGATTGTGTGTAAAAACCAACATAAAATCACAAAAATAGCAGAGTGTGTTACGGTGGTAATTGAAGAGATGAAGTATACAGTGTGCGTGAAATTGATTAGATGGTGTGTTCCAAACATTTAGAAGAATGTGGATGATATAAGTCTACAAGAAGAATACAATGACCCATTTGATGGTGAGGATGCGAGTGAAAATGAGGAGGAAGATGTTTTTGTCGAGGTTGTTTAACCTACATATAAGCAAACACTAACAGTTTGGATAAAATTTATAGAGGTGGATCAAAACAAGTAGGAAAAAAGGTATACATAAGAGGGATGCCATGTGTTTTGAGGATGATAATACTAATTCAGACTAGCAAATATCTTAGAAAGAGATGGTCATTGTGAAACACATAACTAACGATAAGGAAGGATAAATAAAGTCAAATAATATCAATGAAGATGGAAGCTCGTCTCAATCCATGTCGAAACCACAAGGATTTGATGGGGGTCTATTTCATTATGTTGTTGTCGAGGGATTCCAAAAGAAAACCGTAGTCGAGGAGCATGATTTTGTGTTGATAATTCATTGGATAAGCCGGTTAATTCATCCTTCTACTCAGCCACGTCCAGATTTATTTGAAATGGTGTAAATCATACATTCTATTATTGAGAGAAAACATGATGGATACATGAATATTATTTCTCTTTAAATGTTTGTGGATTAGGAGCACTTTTAAATGGAATAAATACATGAAGTTGTGTAAAAAGCATATTGTTATATTTTTGGGGATTCATAAACATGTATGGTCCCTTAGATCTTGTAAAATTAAAGATTATTTAAGGAAAGGGGTATTACTATGCATTTGGGATCCTTCGGTGGTTGTAAAGGACATAGTTACTTGTAAGGAATACATTATCATTATCGAGGTGGAGTGAGTGTTTCCTAAGTTATAATTCTTGATGATCAATGTGTACAATCCTCATGATGAAAAGGGAAAGAAGGCACTTTGGGATCTCATCTGGTCTTTCTAGAATCTTGGTGTATATTTTAATATTATTGGAGACTTTACTGAAGTTAGAGACCCATTCGACCGGGTAGGTTTGATTTTTTCATAAGCTATGATAATTCATTTAATGATTTCATTCATAATACGGGTCACTTAATGTTCCTATGAGTGGCTATAATTTTACCCAAATTAGTGATAATGATAAAAAGTGAGCAAATTGGAAAGATTTTTAGTGTTTGAGAATCCTATAGATGTTTCGGGTTTTATATCAATGGCATTGGAGAGATCAATTTCAGATTATAGACCCGTTCTTTTCAAACATGTGGAGGCAGATTACATACCATTCCTTTCAAGTTGTATAATTCTTGGATGAAATGGGATGATTTTGACGATGTTGTTATAAATTGTTAGAATCATCCCTTATATTCGGTTAACACAAGCAAACAGGTGTTGTTTGAAAAAAAAATGAAGGGTTACCGACATAAAAACACATTAAAGTTTCAGTTTTGGTTTTAAATGATCATTTACCTTTTTTTTGTACCCCTTAGACCATCAAACTCGAAATTTTACCCGTCTAAAACACTATTTTGCTTAAAATTACCAATTTATCGGTCATGATTGTTGAATATACATTGACTTCTGATACTTAAATCCTCCCCTTCCACCACCGTGTCCACCCTTCTATTTTCCCCTTTCTCTCTTTTCTGCGGTAAAGGGGCCCTAATTTCCTCTCACAATCTTCCATGGTTTGCATCAATCGAAAATCATCACCATCCACCTCTTCCCACTTCCACCGCCATTAAAAAGCATTCAAGTTTCCGATTTCATTTGATTATATGCTTGGATGATTTGCGATGGAATGTTCTCTCAAATCGATTTAGTGGGTTAAACTGATTGGTGTTGTAAAGGCGATGAAAACCACACACACAGAGTGTATGTGTGTGTTTCCGTTTTTTCATCCTCTCAGTTTATCAATTCAAGAAATTATGTTACAATAATTTAAGAAGTTACTTCTCCATTACCACACAAACTCAAAATCGATGAAACCCAACACACACATTGTATGTGTGTATTTCCGTTTTCATCCTCTCATTTACTCTCACCCTGTCGTTAAGAAAAGTTGAGATATTTAAGGAGCACATCTCCATTACCCGCCGGCCATAATGTGAATGAATTACGAATGCGACTCTTGACGATGTGCGTGGGGAGGGGGTGTGTTTGCCATTTCCTTCTGCTTATCTCTACATTTCCCTCCATCAGTTGATTACCAAGTCTTCAATGAAAGGAAATGGAAGAAAAAAAACAGGGGGTTGGAGTGTAAAGACGATGAACAGGCTTCATATTTTCGTGTTCGGTAAAAATTGAAGAACATGGCAACTTCAGTTCCCCCTTTCTCTAAACATCATGTGTGGATCAAAGAAAATAAGATGATACGCAGGTCAAAATCGATTTGCAGATGTAGCTTAAAGATCAAAGAACAAGGGCCAGATTTAGAATTAGAGGAGCAGAGAGGAGTAAAGAGTCAGTGCAATGGAGGAGAAGGGCGGCGTGAGGAAAAAGGGTGGCATGCAGAAGAAGAGGAGGCGGCGGCAGGAGGGTTGAAAAAGAAATATAGATTATGTAATACAAGTGGAATTGATTATAAGAAATAGATGATGAGCAGGTCAGAATCGATTTGCAGATGTAGCTTAAATATCAAAGAACAAGGGCCAGATTTAGAATTAGAGGAGCAGAGAGGAGTAAAGAGTCATTGCAATGGAGGAGAAGGGCGGCGTGAGGAAAAAGGGTGGCGTGTAGAAGAAGAAGAGGAGGCGGCGACAGGAGGGTTGAAAAAAGAAATAGAGATTATGTAATACAAGTGGAATTGATTATAAGAGAGTCAAAGGTCAACGTCTACGTGGCATAAAATATGCCATGTGATCTACGTTTTAGCTGAATTTATATGTTAACGCAGAACAAAAGGTGATCTTCCCCTTAATAACAGGTCAATTGTGAGTTTATACCTTTAAAAGGAACAAAAACTAGTTTAAGGACCTTTTAAAACCAAACACAAAACCTTGTTAGGTTTTTATCAAAATTTAGGGAAAAAAGACAAAAACAATGGAAAAGGATGGTGAAAAGAATTTGTTACAGGAAGACTTTGTGAGATTGATCAAGGATATTAGGGGTGAAGCCAGGATGTAAGAATAACAGGGCTGATGGTCTAACGTCCTAATAATATATTAAAATATAGTGTTATATCCCAATGAAAATATAGTCTAAAATTTTATAAGAGACATTAAATTGAAGAATTTTGAGAAATAACAAAAAATGAGGGGTGGTTTAAAGAAAATAACCAAGAAAAAATAGATTTCGGAAATTGACCAAATGATCCGCACAACACCCTCTGTGGATCGATTAAAGCTTCTACGGATCCCTCGCAGCTCTGCGGAATTGCGTGGAATCGAGTTTTATGCGGAATTACAGGGATAAATTTGTAAATTCACAAAAAATACCCCTTTACGTTACACAGCTCCGCAGAAGCAGGCTAGGGCAGTCGATTCGCGAAGGAACTAGTGCGGTCTTCGATTCCTGGACGTCGAACTGAAAATGTCGGGGCGATCTCGATTCCTGGAGCAGCTGCACTCCGATGTGTTATCCGATGGATATGGAACTCAAGTAATATTTCATTTTTTTTTCCTAATCTTTGTATAAACTCGGAAGTAGAAATTGATTATATGAATTTGAAATTGATAGGTTAAATGTTACATATAAACATGTATGTTTGTTAGGGTGTTAGGACTGGAATCGAAGAAATAAGAAATCAATTTTTCCACTGGTTTTCGTCAAGAACAGATCCACAGAGACCCTCTGCTCAAGAACAGATCCGCAGAGGAGCCCTCTGCGGAACGATAAACCCCACTGCAGAATCTTTTTTTTTTCGATTTTCTATAATTATTATCTCTTAAAATGGATTATTATCTCTTAAAATGGACCATTGAATATTGAGATCATTTTATGTTGATTATATGTAAATTAATATTAAAATCGATTTCCAATTATTTCTATAATTTAAAAAAAACATTGAAAATTTCTATAATTATTATTAAAATGGACCATTTATGTAAAATTTATAATATATATGAGACCATTTCTATAAAAATTATGTAAATTTGTTATAAAAAAGGGACAGTTTATTTTGAAAGATAATTATTCACGTAGACCATTGTATAAAAAGTTATAGAATAAAAACATTATTTTTGTTGCATAAAATTGCTAAAAAACAATATATAAGTACAATGTTATAAAAATAAAAGTACAATGCTATTTAAAGTTACTTTTCAGTATAATTTTTGAAATTTTTGCATATATGTTTAATCTTTTGCAACATAGTTTGAGTGGATGGGCTGCATAATGTACTTTTAAAGGGGCGTTGGGGACTGTGTTGAAAAAGTACATCACAAAACTAAATAGTAGGCGGGTTGAATTATTTCGAGAGACAGCTTTTGGGATCTTCATTGGTATGCCAATCCCGAATGGTGACCCGATGCTCTCTTACTTGATGATGTTGCATGAGGTTCGTGATGTAGAGGTAGCCACGGCTGGGAGGTTTCAGTTCGAGTTACAAGACAGGGTGGTTGAATATGGTGAAACGGAATTTTGTTTGATTGGCGGTTTGAGATTTGGACCGTATGTTTATATAATAAATACAAAAGTCAGCACAAGTTCAACATTAAGGAATCGTTGTTCCCCAATGCGAGAGATGAAGATTTACGACCGAAAGATTTAGAAGACTACATAAAAGGGCTTGCATTCTCGACGTGTAGCAATAAGGATGTGGTAATGGTTATGCAAATGATGTTTTTGTTGAGAGGTCTCATAGGACGAGACAACAATACGTGCATTCCGCCGGCAGTGTATGAGCTAGCTGATAGTCAATATAATTGGAACATGTATTAAATTTATTATTTATTATTTATTTATAAATACTTGATGATTTATATTAATTATAATGAGTACGACAGGTTTGCATGGGGTACATATTTGTGGAGGTATAGTGAAACACAATTACAATTATGGTTTGGTAAAATCTATAGATATTTACGAGATAATGAGAGTGTGGGTTACGCGAAGAGGATGAAGTATACGGTGACCGGTTTTCAGCTTCCGTTTAAGGTTAGTTTTAGGTGTAATTACTTATATTTTTTAAGTGCTTATAAGTTTGGACAAAGCATAATTTTTTCTCGTAATACTAGGTATGGATTTTGAAGACATTTCCAGAATCTTTGAGGTTTGCACATCACACAGAAAATGAAATTCCAAGAATGAGGGCATGGAGAATAAAAACACAATTATCTCTCGAGCAATGTTTATGTATATTAGACGTTTCAGTGGTATAGTTATACATTCCTTATATTAATTATACATGTTTAAAAATTACAACAATTTCATATACTCAATTTTAATTTTTTAATTTTGCAGGAAAATAACATCCCACGTGTTTTTGAACCAACGCCTGTTGAGATCAATTTGCAATTCTTAATGCGTTATGTAAGTTGGACTCTAGACAAAGTGTAGTCGCCACCGCAACAACATAGTCCTCCTAAGGAGCGGTCTCCATCACCGCAACAACAATGTCTTCCTAAGCAGCGGTCTCCATCACCTCACCTGTCTCAGTTTCAGGGAGCAGACTACACCTCAGGCTCTCATTTTTGGGGAGCAGATTACACCTCAGCCTCTCATTTTCAGGAAACATACCACAAACCTCCGGAAGACAGTAAAATAGACAAGTTATTTGGCGTTGTTACTCAATTGAAAACCACAATCGAGCAGTTTGGGAAGAGAATGGATAAATGGGAAAAAGATAAATAATTTGGTGTGAACGATATGGAAAATGTGGATGCGGGGGAAGCATTTTATCATGGTTTGGATCCCGAGTCGGGCCATACGTATGTGCAGACGCCACCGCCTTTTGTTGAAGTTGAAGATAACACGGTTACACCGTTAAAAGGGCAGTTAAAAATGAAATCAAAATTTTGTAGGGAGCCTTACACACAGGTATAAAATTAAGTAATTTCTATTTATATAGTATATAATCGTTCCAAATTAATTAACATATTCATTTTGTAGGTTCCGTCGACGGAACCATTGAAGAACAGAAAAGGGAAAAAACCGCAGAAGTCCAATAATGTAGAAAAAAGACCATTACTATTGGACGGTTATCTCGATAGTGATAATGAATTTTGGAAATTGTGGGGAAAGAAGATGGGAGTGATATTTTTGGAGCATAAACTTTTAAAAGGTATTGATATGAATTGGGAATTTTGGTCAAGTTTACTTGGTATTGGCTCTCGATACTTGCTCTCTGAGGCACCACACATCCCTTATTTTATATTACAAAAGTGTTGGATAATTAATTGTACGAAATGAAATGTTTTTTTTTCTAACACGCATCATTTGGTTATCTGGACGTCCCTACTCAAGGAAATAAAGTCGTCGGCTGGTAGGTGGACGATTATTAATCCTGAAGGCACGACTTTGGAACCTGGGAAACAACATTATTTGAGGCCTGTAGCAGCCAGGATGGTTAATGGACCACATTGGAAGGATATTGATCGGGTTAGTATATTTATTTATATATATCATATAATATTAAATTTGTATATATCTAATAACTTATCATTTTTTTGAAGGTTTTAATTCCCATCAACATACCGCACCTGCATTGGTATTTGGCTGATTTGGATCTCCTTACATGGAAAATGAGCATATATGATTCAGCCGAATGGTGTGGTTTTTTTAAAACATATGCGGGTGACGGTAGTTTCAAATTGTTGGGAGATAGTATATTAAGTGAACTAGACCACATATCATATTGGGCCCATTTTCCCAATAGACATAAACCTACTAAGATGGAATTCGTTAAAGCTAAACATGTGACGCAGCAGGAAAAAGTAAAAGAATGAGAAAAACGAGATTGTGGAGTTTATGTGTGCATGTTCATGGAAATGCTTACATCGGGTGTACCAGTGGAGACACATCAGTCCCCTAGAGATACGGAATTTAGTTACCGTAATAGGATGGCAGAAATTATTTGGAATAGTAGACTTTGATTGTATTATGATTATTGATTTAAGAATATTTTCTTATGTTTTGATTATGTTATTTGGAATAGTAGACTAGTATAGTAGAGGTTTGATTAAGTTAAAATACAAGATAATACATATAACAAAACAAACGTACAACAACAGCTACATTAAGGCTAATTACCAATTGTCATTGGGATTTTACAAAAGATACAAAATGCAGCACATTACCACTTTAGGCTGACTTTACAAAAGATACAAAAAAAACTTCACATCCCAATACATACACCTTACACTAACAGCTACACCAAAAGCTTCACATCCAACACTAATTAGCTAACTTAAAACAAAACAAACATACCCAACAACTAGAACAACTACAAACATCTTGTACATACGTATGCTCTTATTGGAATCACACATCCCCTTCTCCATGCTTGCTACTAGACTCTTCTCCTTACTCAGGAGAAACTCCAACTCAACATTCTTAGTCCTCAAGTTTTTTATGACACCAAGATCCTCTTTGGAATCCAACTGCTGCTTCATGGAATAGATGAGGTTTTTATAGTAACTATCTTCCAGTGCAACATCTTTCCATTCAAAGTAATCACATTTCCTCAGTCTTGTCTGTATGGAACCCACATGAATAAAACATCAAAACATAATCACTAATCACCAAATGCAATTTAAGAAGCCCTAAAAAATCTTGCATTAACAAATCAAACTAGATCGAAGCTTACCAAGTTGTTGTTGGAGTTCCAAAAACGTCTGCCGGGGTTAGTGAGCTTCCAGCATGTCCGATCCTTAGCTGGAACATCGCAATCATAGTTGTTAACATCGTCTTTAACAAACATACGAGCAACTTGGAGGCGATTTCTTGCATTAGGCGAGTTCGCAGACATTGTGTTGAAGAATCGAACAAGCTGATTATATAAAGGAGGGTGTTTGCTTTGACTTTTCACGAACGGGTTAGAAAGAAATGAATGAGGTACAAATCGGGATTTTAATTAATAGCATAATTGGGAAGATAACACGTCAGGTGCCACATTGGAAGTCCAAGTAAGGGGTTTTTGACACATCACTTAGCCACGTAAGAAGGAAACCGGTAGTGTACACCTCTGTAGATCAGTTATAGAACTGTTTTCTGTGGATCAGTGTACAACTCTGCATAACTGTTACGGAATACGCAAAATTGTTTTCTGCAGATCAGTATACACCTCTGCGAATCTGTGTACACCTATGCGGTTCAGTGTACACCTCTACAGATCAGTTATAGAAGTTATAGACGTATTTAAGTGGTTTTTTGTGAGTTTGTGAGTTTCAATTACCAGTAGAAGTTGTTTTTTCATTGTGTTTGTGGATAGTGATTTGTAAAATGAGTTTTATTATCTTGTGTACGGGAGGTTGTGGCAGTTAGTTAATGGAGATGAGGTTTATGTTATAAATAATGTGAAAAACTATGGTTTAAAACTTCCTCCTAACATTGACCACGAAATGTTATTACAAATGGTGAGAAGTAAGGCAGGTGTGTTAAATAGTCACATATGTTTGTCTTTTAAACACCCGGAGTTAGGGTATGTCATGGAGCTTGGAGATGAAACTGATGTATTTCAATTGAGACATGTAATGTCTAAATCAAAGAAGGCGGTGCATTTATATTTAACGGTGGTAGGTGAAGAAGCTGAAGAGCAAGCAGTGGTTATCAACCAGTTTAATCCAACAAAAACTAATAGAGGTCGTAGAGAAAGCCAATGTGATGGAAACCATTCAAGGGGAAGAGGAAATGAAGTGTCAGTGGGTGATGAATAAAAAAGATTCGGTCACTGATAAATTTGTATCTAATAATGTTACTTTTGTATCAGATAATGATAAAGAAGCAAAAGTGGGCATGACTGAATTACAACGTCAAAATTTGTTCGAGCTTGGAGAAGTTCCTGAAATTCATGATCGAAGATGTGAAGAAAAATCAAATGAAGGGTGGTCGGATGATGAGTACACGTAACAAAAAAAAACTGCTTTAATCCATGGTATTGTATTCCTTCTATTCCTGATTGTCCAGAACCTATTCTTGAACCTGGACCATTTCATAGTTTAGGTCAGAATGATAAATTAATTGTCAATCAAACCTATAACACCAAAAAAGAGATAACATTTGCTGTTAAATTCAAAGCCGTTAGAGAAAAGTTTCAGATAAAGGTTGAAAATTCTTCAAAATCTCGGTACCAGGTTGTTTGTATGCAAGAAAACTGTCATTGGCGTTTATACGCATCTCTTATTAAAAGAACAGAAATGTTTGAAATTAAGACGTTTAATGATGAGCATACATGTTCTTCATTGCTTATACACCCAACTCATAGGCAAGCAAATAGCGAAGTTGTGGGAACCATAATACATAACATTATGGGTCAAGGAAGTTTGAGAGTTTGGAAGCCTAATGCTATAATTAGAGATATGAATGCTTTGCTACAAATAAATATGAGTTATTCACAAGCGTGGCATGCTAGAGAATTTGCTCTGGGATTGATGATGGGGACCCCCGAAGAATGTTTCTCCAAACTTCCAGTTTATTTTCACAATCTGAAGAAACATAATCCTGGTACTGTGGCGTACATAAAAACTGATTCGGAGGATCGTTTTGAGTATTGCTTTTTCGCTATTGGATGCGCGGTAATATATTTTTAAATATGTTTGTTATTTTCTTAAATGTTTATAAACAAATTATATTGTTGATATATTAATGGTTTTTATATTGTTGTTGCAGATACGTGCTTTCAGAGAGTGTTGTAGAAAAGTTATTATTATGGATGGTGCTCATTTGAAGGGAAAGTACAAAGGCACCATATTGCATGCAGTAGCCATGGATGGAAACAATCAGATCTTGCCTATTGGGTATGGAATTTGCCCAAAAGAGACTACGGATTCTTGGACATGGTTTCTTGAAAAACTACATGAATGCATTGGTGATGTGGAAGGTCTGACAATGGTCATAGATAGAGCACCCACAATTGCTGTAAGTATTCAAAATGTTTTTCCAAATGCTCAACATGGATTGTGTGGTTTTCATCTAATAGGAAACATAGTCCACACCTTTGGAAAAAACAAAAAAACAACAATTTTGTTTTGGAAGCTGGTAAGAGCTTACAAAACCACTGAGTTTGAATTTTATTGGGGGAGACTTTGTAATATAAGAGATGATGTAGCGACATATCTCAGTCAAATTCCACTTGAGAAATGGACCAGAGCGTATTGCCCTACCACAAGGTATGATTATATGACCTCAAATAGTGTGCAGTCCATGGATGTTGTATCAAATAAAGCAAGGAAGTTGCCTATATTACCACTTCTTGAGTTCTTTCGCGCACTTATGCAGAAATTGTTTTACAAACGGCGGATAGCTGCAGGTATGATTATGTTTAATTTTAAATTATATGATAAGTGTCATATATATTAATATATGTTTGTTTTAACAGAAAAAATACAATAATACTTACAAAGTGGGCTGAAGATATGGTTAAAAAAATAAAGAGGAGATTCAAGGATGGTCGGTATCCGGTGTTGACAATACAACATATCAAGTGCATGACTTCAAAAGTGGCGTCACAGTGAATTTGAGGGAAAAGACTTGTTCTTGCAGATATTGGCAACTAACTGGTTTGCCATGTGGTCATGTGATAATGGTTTTAATGCACTTGAAAAGTGATCATTGTGGGCATATGGTTATAGATGCTTATAAAATTGAAACATATCGAAGAACGTACGAGCATGCCGTATACCCTCTTTCAGAACTTAGTGATTGGGAGGTTCTGGATGACCTTATGGTTTTTAACCCTCCTATGATGGAAATACGTCAAGCCGGTAGACCAAAAAACACCAATTGTATTCCCTCTCAAGGTGAGGAACCATAAATAAGAAGGTGTAGTAGATGCCATAGCACAACTCATAATGCAAGGACGTGTAAGTAAATCGTTCCAAAGAACCAAAGTAAAAGTAAAAAATGTACTGGGGCATCATGGAGTGGGACAAAAGCGACAAAAGAGGAACCGACGCAAGCGACCGAAAACCAATGGCAGCATGAGCCAGAGAACCAATGGACGCAACATACCGAACAATAATGGCAGCAACAACCAGACAACCAATAGACACAACAGACCGAACATCAATGGCAACAACAGCCACATAACCAATGGACGTAAGGGACCGAATACCAACCGCAGGAAGAGCCACAGAACCAATGGCAGGGTTGCACCGAGTACCAATGGCAGCAAGAGTCAGATAACCAATGGACGCAAGTGACAGTCAACTTAGGGACACAAGCAACAAAAAACCCATGGACGGAATACGAGAACAGATCAAAGTTTCCATGGTTCGATTTGAATGAATGAAGTTTATTTCAACGTATGTTTATTATGAAGGTTGTATGTTTATGTTTTCTAAAGTATGTTTTGTAACCTACTTAAAGTATGTTTATTATTCAGAATACCGGTGTGTGTAATTTTATAAAAAAACATGGAATATTTGTATAATTTTAATTATGTTATTTATATGCACCGGTTTGTATTACGTTATTTATATGTATTTGGTTTGTATTAGGTTATTAACGAAACCAGTTGAGTTAACTTCTACTTTATTTCATAGAACATAAAATACAAAACAGTACAAATACATGGAAAACATACATCAGTAACAAACGTATTATATAAAACATTTCATTATTTTTAACCTTTTTTTGTAAATTTTTTTACATAATAATCACATAAGGTATTGGTGTATTTAAAAAAAATTAATATTAATAAACGAAAATGAACGCAAAAAAAAAAGGAAAAAACGACAAAAAAATTAAAAAAATTAAAAAACCCAAGTTCCGCAGAGCTGTAGAGGGATCCACAGAAGCTTTAATCGATCCGCAGAGGGTGCTCTGCAGATCCTTTGGTCAATTTCCGAAATCTGTTTTTTCTTGGTTATTTTCTTTAAACCACCCCTCATTTTTGGTTATTTCTCGAAAATCTTCCATTAAATTTATGGCTTTTTTATTATGATTGCCTTATGATTAAAAAAATCCAATTTACCAATCATAATAATATAATAATTAAATATTACAAAAGTTGTTAAGAATACAATTAAATTTAAAATATATCTTATCTTATTAATAAAAATTTGAAAGAAGCATTGTAACTCAAAGCTTTTATCATCATTTTCTTTTAACTGTGAATCGGTATTAATCGTATTGGATATAAGTATTCACATCATATTATTTTAAGCTTATTAAAACATAAGGGGGTCAATGGGCTTTTCTCACAACCTATATGGACTTGTTATATAATTTATAATTCCACGGGTACATTCAATTAAAATGGTTGGAGGGGGCGCTGCATCCGGCAGCCCCCCCACGAACTCCGCCCCTGAAGGAGATGTCACTCCAAGAGTCACGGGGACCGTTTGAATATTTTGAGAAAAATTCATGATTATGAGAAAATGAAAACTTTAGATGTTATTCAAAAAGCTAAGATTTAATAGAGCATTGAAAGGGAGGGAAACACAAAGTACGTTAATCGTATTCTTAATTGAAAGACCATGCAACTTGTTATTTGTGGCATAAAAACAGTTTGTGATTACCAGGAGGATCCGCAAATTGGTGAGAAGTTTTTTTTTTCGTAATAAATTAAATTCAGCAGGTCCGAAGGTGGGAGAGTTCAAAAACGTAGCACACAGTGTACACTCTTGCTTCAAATCAAGACAATTGTTTGGAAGTTCCGTGCACGATTAAGGAAATTAAAAGTGTTGTTTATTCATGTAGAGGGGATAGAGTTCCGGGCCTGGATGGTTTTTCCTTTAGGTTTGTAAAAAAAATCATGGGATTTACTGAAAAATGATATTTTTGATGGTGTCACAGAATTCCTTCTTTCGGCTAATATTCCCCATTGTTGTAGTAGTTCTTTCTTCACTCTAATTCCAAAGGTGAGGAGCTCATTAATAGTAATACATTATCCACCAATTAGTTTTAGTGGGTTAAAATAAAAAATCATTGCTAAGTGGTTGGCTAATTGATGATTTAAGATGAAATCATTCAAAGGTAAAAGTTGATGAACGAGGATGTTTGAAGTACATTGCTACTTCAGATTTTCGGCGAAGATAAGTGTTGTGCCTATTTGGGCGTTGACGTTATCTGGGACTCAAGTTTATTTCACGATTATAAGTTAAATAGATTTTTTCCAATAAGTGGAACTTAAAGTATGCGTCTTGTACCTATTTAAACTCTTATGATGTCTTATATTTATAACTATGTGGCCGTAGGGATATAAAGGTAAAGTAATTAACAACCTCATATGTGAAATTAAGTCTGACCTGGGTAATACTAATATGAGATAAAAGCAATGTTAGGGGAACAAGTTATGAGTAAGAGGAATTCTTATGATGACGTAAGCACTTAAGATCTGCCCTATTGTTTATTAAAGAACAAGATATAGATAGAATGAGAGGAGAAGATTGAACTAATGGATGACATTTGGAGTTTGAAGCAAAGGGGGTTGATAGTAGTCAAGTTATTTCATGAATTACTCCCAGCAATCGGTTGAGTTACTCTTTTATTTTAGAAGCTTGTTTTGAGTTTCGAGTTCCATTAATGGAGACCCGACTCTTGATATCCACTACCTGAAAGTTGAAATGGACGGCTTAAATGATGCTGTGAGGCTGTTAGAACATGGATTATAGCACCTTATGTACATTCAATTGAGAAATAAACATCACAGATGGTAAAACAAGAGCGAGCATTGAGTTTCGATTGTTGAATATGGATTTTTCCTTTGCATCCATTAACTAAATTCGAATATAATGTTATTATTGAGCATTTTTTTTATTCTAAATATATTTGTTCAGTAAAAGTCATCCCCATAAATGTTAGAATCAAATTGGAAGTGATTGTAAGACGTTAGGAGGTGAAGATAGTGTGATACCAGCAATGACCAAATAGCAAGCCGATGAGAAGAGAAGGACATGTTGGTTGAAAAAGCGGATAGTATCTTGGAAAGGAATAGTGAACACTTACGGGAAGCATAATGTAAGGTTGAATGTTACCTGGTAACGGGACGACATAACGAAGAAACGGTTGCCCGGAAAATAATTTTTGTCAGGTATTTAAACGAGTAAGAAATGTGTTGGATATGATTATAAAATTATATGGTTTCAAGATATAATATGATTTTTATGAGCAAAACAAGTGAAAAGGATTATGTAGATTAAAAACACGTATTTTGATAGGATGGATTTTAACAAGTTGGACTTATCTGATTAGTTTGAGTCTGCCCATTAGTTATTGTGTTTAGTTATTAATTTACTTAATAGATATGTGATATAAAACTAAATGGACAAAAGAAAAGCATAGTAGGTACATGAGTGGAAGGAGTCATTCGTAATTGAGTAATTATCAACATGAAATGAATTTGTTTTGTTTGTTGGTGTTGAGTGAATTTAAACTACAGAAAAATAAGAAAAGAAAAGGCAATGCAATCATAAACACATATGCATATGCAGTAGTAGTCTAAGTTTGATCTGAATATATACAGAAAGTAAAGAAGCAAAAGAATAATATTTAAGTTGTTTTTGTTGTGAAGGAAGGAACCAGGAAGGGAGCTGGCAGTGAAAGTGAAAGAGTCTGCATCCCAATTCCCACATTGGGTGAATGAAGGAAGCAGGCAAGAGGGAGGCGAGTACAAAAGGGGAAGCCCACAGCTGTAAGAAGCATACCTTTCTCGGCCTTTTGGCTAAGATCAAGTGTAGTATCTGTTCTTATCAGTTTAATATCTGATATGTGGGCCATCGGCCCACTCGATATTAATCTTATTTTTTATGGGGGAAGGCCCGTTACAGTAGCTTGCTGCTGGGGTTCTTCATGCGTCGCCTTGGTCTTACACTACAGCCAAGGCCAGGCGCACCCCTCCAATACTCAGTTCAATGTTTAAAATTAGCTTAAAATAGGCTTAGAGATTTGAAAGTCTTTGCTGTCTGATGTTTTCATGTGAACGCACTCCCATAGTTCCAACCATTGACCTGGCTTTTTGTACTATAAGGACCTTTGAAGGGTTTCATTCATGTTAACAATATGGGAAGTTCCAAGAGACTCAAAAATCAGGTGGTTTTAATGACATATTTTCATCAGGAGATGAAACAGGACAAGGTACGGTTATTATGTATGACTCATCACTGTGACAAAATGGACAAACAATAAATGTTTTGAGGTAAAAATTTTAAAAAGTGGGTGTCCATTTGAATCGGAATAGTCGGCAATATGGGCCTGAAGAGCCAAGACTTGTAATCCTACCACTGTCGGAAGCGAGGAGTTGTCGCAGCTCTGTGAAGCCAGCCTAACGCATTGCCCCCTTATATAGGTTCCAAGAGACCCAAAGCCTTCGCTCAAGCCACTTGAACCAGCTCTCGACTTCCACTGGAACGGGCAAGTCAAATTACACACCACCAGACCCAACCAAACTGGACCAAATCATAATCCAACCCACTTTGATACCCCCACTTGGGTTACAGGCAAACGTTACCAGGCCCGGTGACCAACTCTCTACAAGATAAATCTATAAAATCGTCTTGGAATCCTTCACACACCAATGTGGGAACACTCATCAATATATATACATAAACAAACTGCATTTTCTTATCTAAATTAACAGTTCAACCAACATATTGCAATTGGACTTCTCGTCATGTAAAACAAAACTATCTACGACGTTAACGACATTGAGGGATTTTCGTTCTTCGAAATCATCACATGGTTTTTTTTTTCTAGTCCAACTTATCAAGAACTTGTATGACTATCCTGGTACCCCACAAGCTTTGGATTCCAGTGGGTCGGAAAGACAATTAATGTGAAGATACGACGACAAGGTCCGTCTTACTTCTGAAAGCTTCAGGATATGTTGTCTATGTTGTCCCACCAAAACATAACACCAACGCCAAATAGAAGCTTCATCTCGCAATGCCAATACCACCTTGTTCAATTTTGCAAATCGATAAAACTTTGACACGTAGAGATCCAATGTGGGGTATCCGATAATTCTCATAAATGGGGCCACTACATCACTAGATATTTTTATACGATTGATATGACTTCGACGCATAGAGGTACACACCATCACCGTTTCGTTTATTCCATTTCATGTCAGCGTTACATACTTACATGTGCAGAGCTAGTGCATCCGCTTCAACTCCCTCTAAATGGGAAACGATGAAGGTCATTAAACCACCACTAATAGACCCTCACCCAGGAAAATCGTAGCATTTATCTTTGTAGAATTGAATCGTTATTTAGATTTCATAGTGTCACACACCCGTCATGTGATTTACTTTTTATGTAATAGAACTTGGTGTTTCCGTAATTGAAAATGATCATACTTCACACATCATAATAATACATAATATGATACAACTAACTGAGTATTCAATTTATGTAGAACAAAACACAACACTCAGTAAACATCAAGCCTAAAATCTCATAGACTGCAACATACCCAATGGAACATTTATGGACCGATCGGCCGAAAATGTATAAGCAATGTGCATGTTTAACACCAAACCCTAATGTCTACCTTATGGTCCTTGGTAGGCGCACTAGGTCTAAGGTACAAGGGAATAAAAACACACCATTGACATGATGACTTGTGTAGAAATTTCTTTCTAAGCGATGCCTTTTTTTAGATTTTTCTTCGATAATTATGGGCATGTATCAACATATCAAAAGAAACCCTACATAACATCCTATGACCATTATCGGATTACAAATAGCTTATTCGAAATGGATTTTTGAAAGGCTACATTATATGGACATCCATCTAAGATGACTTATTTGTGTTAACCCCACCAAATATAACAAACATACAGGAACATGACCTTGTAGTGTTAGGGATTCTTGGAGGATAGAAGCTCAGGTTGAGGGTTGTGAGGAGGGCTTCCTTTTATGTTATTGTTTCAATCCAGGTTTGGGATTGTATGGAATGTGTGTAATGAAAAGACACATGTACCAAGGAGTCACAATCAATCCATCATGTATTTGTAGGGGCATTAAAATTAAAGGACTTATAAATCATAAAATATGCATGTTACATTTCATCGCAAGCAATTTCATGAAATAAGACGGTTTCTGTTGAATATGTCGTTTCTTATGACATAATTCACAATAATGTATTGTTAGGCTTACTGGTATGTTCATTTGAATTTAGGACCTTTACTCAATTTTATTTCTCAATTACATGAGCATTTTCATTCCTTTTTAAATATGTTTTTGCATATTCATTGCTCATTTAATTATCATCGTACAAAAGGATAATATAATTGTTTCCTCCCCGAGGCTCGAACTCGTGACCCCCACCCTTCTATATTGCCCGTCGACTTAACCACTTGAGCTAAAGTTATTCAAGTATCTTAATTAAATATATGCAAAGAAGAGAATAATATGATCTAATGGGATTAAAAATAAAACAAATTACTGAAATCGTCCCTGTGGTTTTACGAAAATTACGTGTTTGGTCCTAACTTTTTTTTTTGCACTCTGACGATCCCTACCATTTTAGTTTGTTGCGTTCTTCGTCCCTGACCAAGGTGAAAAGACTCTTTTGCCCTTTCTAATATATTTTCCCTTATTATTATTATTGATTGTATGTTTATTAATAATAAAAACAATAATTAGGCCCACTTTACAACCCCCCCTATAACCAGTTAACCCCACCATATTTTTGCCCTCACCCACTTCTTTCATCACCGGCAACCATTGCCGACGACCTCCAATTGCCGGACACCATCTCGGACTACCTCTTCTTTCCGATCATCACCATCATTCCCACCCTCACCCACCATACATGAAGATGAACAACTCCAATCGCCGGACACAATCTCTGACCACCTCTTCTTTCCGATCATAACCAAAACCTACAACTCTTTTGGAATCCATTTATCAAGAAAGAGAATCCATATACTGATAGAAGAAATCAATTTCATAAAGTGTATATAGAGATGTGAAACTGTAAGGAAAGAAAAAAATGGAAAAGGGTGTGTGTGTAGGGGGGTTGGTTGCGGTAGTGTTAGCTCCGGTGGATGGCGACGTAGACGGGTGAGGTCACCGGCGTAGGGAAACGAGAGGAACGATGGTGAAGAGGGAGGAGCGAGGAGGGAGCAGATATAATCGATGGTCAGACCTCTCGATGGATCAGATGGGGGAGACGATAAGAAAACAGACTAATTAACCAGATATCCTTCCGTCTTCAGCCCTAAACCTTTGTAACTCATCTTCTTCCATCTACCACGTCTTCTTCACCCACTGAATTCAAGAAACATTTCCTTCTACCGCAACCAATTTCAATGATTGCAGGTTTTCATCGATTCAACAACCAATCAAATTGGAAATGATGGTTTTCTTCTGCTCGATTATCTCATTCCCCTCCCAAATCGGTAAAAGAACAGAACACTTACGCTCTATCTCTCGATTGTCTTCTTTCTCGACTGTCTGTTGATGAACCAGGGGAAACATGCTTTCACATTCTTCTTCTGGTTCGATTTTTGGGTTTCCGTGAAAAAGGATATCGGGGTTGTCATCTGTCTCCACCCATATGTGTTCAATAATTTCTTCTTTAATCTGCATTCCATTGTTGCTTTTCGGTGGTGATTTGGATTTCAGTTGTTTTTTTTTTTGCAGGTTTTGTTTCTTGATTTGGTTTTGATTTGATTTTAGTTGATTTTGATTTGATTTCTGTAGGTGGAGAAGGATGTAGAAAAAAATAATGGGGTAGAGAGTGGATCTAAGGAGAGGAAGAATTTTGATGGTGAGGAGTTCAATGGTTGCCGACGGTATAAGAGAAGGAAGGCCCCCGAAGAATGTGGTAGTCGGAGAAGATGACCCAACGGTGGCTGATTTGGGGCAACAAGAAGCAAGATAATTGATAGTGTCCGTGGGTTTGAGATGTGGGCCCATAAATATTTTTTGTTAAACTTTTTTGTTAATAAGATAATATTAATAAGAATTTAAAATCAATTATAGAAAAATAGAAAAACAAATAAAAAATAAAAGAAAGGGTATCTTAGTCATTTCAGGTGTGATAGGGACTGAACGTGCAACAAATATAATCAATAGGGATGGTTCGAGTGCAAAAAAAAAGTTAGGGACCCAACGCGCAATTTTACCCAAACCAAGGGACGATTTCAGTAATTTGTTCTTAAAAATAATTAAAGCACATCGGTACAACCTAATTAACACCAAAATAATAGGGCTAAAGGCTCTTATTCAACTGTTAGTTTCAATTTGGCTATACCCACAATTAAATATTATGGGGTCCAAAAATTATACTATGCTACATAAATATTGCAATAACCTTTGGGCATAAATACAATATTTTTGCATGTTATGCTTAAAATTCATTCTATGAATCGTTTTCCAATTAGCCTTTGGGTTCCTTGAATAACAACTCAAACAATTGCTTAACTACAATGTAAAGGCTAAGCAACCTTTCTTTAGTACAACCACTTAAACATTACATCAAACTTACCACTCATCATTTATAATTTTAAAATTAAAGGTTTATCCAATTTTATAGATAGTGAGCTAGTTTGATAAACACTTATAAAATCATAATTATAATATCATATGCCAACTAAATTATCTAGTTCCTGAGAAGTAACATTAAAAACCATACAATTTTAAACCCTTACATATGGTAAGTGAGACTTAAACAAATAAGATATTAGTTTATGATAACACCATATTGTCCACAAATAATAGCAAAAAAAAAGTAATTAATGGCCATTAGAAAAACAACAAAACAAAACAAAACAATCTTATGCGTCTTGTATGACGATGCCAAATTTTACTTAACAAGCCAAATTATTTTTTTCATGTTGAAAGAAAAAATATGTCACCAAATGCTCCATTTTTTAAATTTATCTTTTCTGAAACAAATATATATATATATATATATATATATATATATATATATATATATATATAAATAAATAAATATATATATATATATATATATATATATATATATATATATATATATATATATATATATATACTAGATGTGTTCCCGCGCAAAGCGGCGGCGAAAAATATCTTTTTTGGCGAATAGATTTCTTACGGGGAAATAATTATTAAATTTTAGACAAAACTGCAAATTTGGTCCTTGTGGTTTTCAAAAACTTTTGGATGGGGTCCAAAAAGTTTCCAACTTGCATAAAAGGTCCAAAATCAACGTTTTTCTGGGTTTTTGGTCCAAAAAAACTTAAAACGACGATTATGCCCTTTTATTTTCTTTTTTGTATTTTTTATAATTATTCTAACACTGTTTTAATTAAAAAATAAAGAAAAAAGAAAAAAAGTATCCCCCACCTACTGCTCTCTCTCTCTCTCTCTCTCTCTCTCTCTCTCTCTCTCTCTCTCTCTTCGTCTTCTCAAAAATCTCATGGACTTCATCTTTGATATCCCCAAATTGATGAACAAAAGCCAAAATAAGCAATAGAAAGAAATTGAAACCCAAACACACAGACACACACATTCTAACGCAAAGCACCCACATCGATTGGAAACAATCTCATCACAGTGAGTCTCTTGTCTCGATCAGACGAAGCAAATAAAAGGGGGAAGGCAATCACCTTCAAATTAGAGTGGTGGATGGACAGAGAGGGTCGACGGAAGCAACATTAGGAGGTGGCGATGGTTCACAGCAGTGGCAGCAACGAGGTGGTGGTCGGTGACGGGTGGCTAGCGATAGCAGCTCCGCTGCCTCGTTCCCTTTGCGTCTGGCAGCACACGACGGGAAGACGAGGGAGGAGGGGAGAATTTGGTGGTGGTCAAAAATTATGGTGGTAGGAGGGTAATGACGACCGCAAGCAGTGGCGGCCGTGGGTGGCAGAGGTTGCTCTGACAGCCTCCTGCTGTTGTGTCCGGGTTTCTGCTTGACGAGAATGACAAGAGGCGTATATGGGGAGGTGACAGGGGGTCGGAGTAGGGCAGGAGATACAAAGGAGAGGGTGTTTGGATTGTTGTTGTCTTGGTGGTCGGAAAACGGCTCCACCTTCGGTGGATTTTCTTGGCCATGAATGAAGAAGAAGGAGGAGGGGTAGTATTTTTATGGTAAGATGCAAACCAGAGGGGGAAGAGATGGTATCAGAGAGAGAGAGAGAGAGAGAGAGAGAGAGAGAGAGAGAGAGAGAGAGAGATTTTAGTTTTTTTTAATTATTTACATACCAAAATAAATAAAGAAAATAGAAAAGTAAAATGAAAAGGGTAAATACGTCTTTTCAAGTGTATCGGGGACCAAAACCCCAGAAAAACTTTGATTTTGGATCTTCGATGCAAGTTGGAAACTTTTTGGACCCCATCCAAAGGTTTTTGAAAACCACAGGGACTAAATTTGCAGTTTTGTCTAAATTTTATTATTAGTTATTATGTAAAAAAGTTACCAGTTTTAAATAAAATATTTATGTTTAGACCTTATACTTATATTGTATTTTATATAGTTAATGTAAAGTAACTAATATTGGTGTCTTTTTTTTAACAGTAAAAAATTAATACCGGTGTGTATTTTAAAAAATTTAAATTAATTTATATAAATGAATTTAATATTTTAATATTATCATTTTGTTCGAAATTAAATTTCTTAATAACTTTCCTTAATTCAAGTCTTCAAATATTCATAATTGATTTATACAAAAAACTTTCTAATTTATACCTCTTAAAATTGAAAATATGATTAATATGTTTTATATATATATATATATATATATATATATATATATATATATATATATATATATATATATATATATATATATATATATATATATATAGGTTTAGGTTCTATGGAAAATAAAAAACCCTAAACATCATAAAAATGCATAAAAAAAATACTTAGAGATCACAGGTTTTTTTTTTTGAATTTTTTTTATAAATAATCGTAGCTTTTAATTAAAATTCGCTGAAAAAAAAAATAAAAAATCAAAATTTTTTTTATAAAAATAAAAAAATTCAAAATTTTTTTTAGCGAATTTGTATAGAATGTTGCGATTTTTTCAAAAAAAAATTCAAAAAAAAGTTTTGTGATCTCCAGGTATTTTTTTACTGTTGAAAAAAAAAGACACCAATATTAATTACTTTACATTAACTATATAAAATACAATATAAGTATAAGGTCTAAACATAAATATTAATTACTTTATGAAGTGTGGATGTTTTTCTAGGTAAGTTCAATTGAGAAAAAATAAAAAGTTGAGAATGGAGGAATCAATCTCAGCCAATCATTTTTATATATGTAAAATACATTTAGATTAAGTCATTAACGTACGATGTTCTTATGGATCGTTCATATGTTCTTCATCAACATCATCTGTTTTTCATTCATCTGGATCGTTCCTGTGTTCTTCATCAATATCATTTGTTCTTCATCAACATCATATGTTCTACTACTTGTTTGTCATCAACGTCTTCATCAACATCATATGTTCTACTACTTGTTTGTCATCAACGTCACATGTTCTTCATAGAAAAACATCGACACTTCATAAAAACATTAATTCTTCATCAAAATTCTTCGTTTATTCATCAAAACGTTGTGATTCATCATCAAAAACATTTATTCATACTATTAAATGTAAGTCGTGATTTAATCTTGTCCAGTTTCGTTGATGTCAAGCAAAATCGTTAAACATAATCCATATTTATTGATGTCACGTCATTTAGCGAACACCAGTCATCGAAATTTCATCAATCGAACATCACCAATATCAAACAACAGATAGCAATCGAAACTTCATCAACATAACCATATATTTGAAGAATTTTTAAAAAAATCATTTTCCAGGTTTGAAAAAATTCGATTTTCATACATTTTTTCACAATTTTTGATCTCAACGTATTGATTATTGATCGATTTTGATAGAATTTGATTTGTGTTGTAATTATTGGCTTCAATTATTGATTTTTTTACCATAATTATATAAGATAATTTATTTGCACGCAAACTGTTCGATGAAATGCTTAAACTAGATATATCACGTAATATTCACAAGTGAATATGTCTTTACACGAGAACCAATATATGTCTTTTAAAAACACAAACTAAGTATGTAATTCATGTGTGAATAACATACAAAAATTATATTCACATGTGAATATATGTAATATTCACAAATGAATACATGTAATATTTATAAATGATAACGCATTTTTTTTGTAAAATTAAAAAAATGAAAATACTTCGTTTTGAGGTATAAAGCAAGTTTGTAATTCATATGTGAATAACATATATAAACTATATCCACATGTGAATATATGTAATATTCACAAATGAATATATGTAATAATCAAATGTGAATATATATGTATTATTCACAAATGAATAAAACTGTTAATAAAACCAAGAAGTACAAAATATATAAAATTAAAGATAAAAAAAGTATCCGATCAGAATATATATTTATTCACATATAATTAAGCTTTTTATGGTTAATAAAATAATCATATAAGCATATTTTTTTTATTACTGTTATATTCATTTGTGAATAAATGATAACTTTTTTTTTTCAGAAAATTATAAAAACAGAAAAACGTCATTTTGAGGCCCTAAACAGTCCTGAATAACCGAAAAACAGCGTACATCACGGCAAAGCTGTGAGTTTTGTAAATCACACCATTTTACATCAAATATGTGAATTTCGTCCAATTCCGAGACTAAAATTCATTGCGGCAATTTTTTTGATGATGTCACTAAATTTTCATTCCTACTAGTGATGACATCATTATGACAGGTTATTCTATTCATATATTAATAAAATTTAGAAATCATTACGACATATTTACTAATAATGTCACTAACTTCAATCCTACTACTAAAAACATCATTATAATCTATTATTTTTATTTATGTGAATAAACTATACATGTTGATTTATTCATTTGTGAATATAACCTTTATATATAAAAATAAATAATACACTATAAGAATTGGTTTGTGAATAAGTTTTTTTTGTATATTGTAACAATATTATTTTACATGTAAATTTTACATTATACTTAGACAAACAACATTGTATTGGTTAATAATATTATTTACATTTGAATTTAACACGATCAAAATGAAGAATATATTACATTGTATAACATTTACACATTAATATAAAAATATATTGTCTTCGTCAATGATATCTTCTCATTTACATTAACCAATCGTCAACCATTGGGATATGAACCAACCATTGATTGAAATGTAATTCATCTATTGAGTTATAACCAATCCTGACAAACATGTGAATACACATAAAAAATGTTAATAAAAATATATTGTTAGTTTATCATAATAGCATTTTATCACATGATATATTCATATATGAATGTATAAGCATATGTGGATATTATGTGATATTTGTTGTTTATATTATATATTCATACATAGTATATTCATATGCGTACGCCGTGCGTACACCCTGTACGCCCAACGTACGCTCCACCCCAAAATCTCACATTTCATAATTAAGACTTGAATAAAAACAAATATAATACCTGATAAATCCCGGATGTTACACCCATTCGAGAGGGTAGGTTTGGTTTTTTCTTAAGCTATGATAATTCATTTAATGAGTTCATTCATAATTCATAATACAGGTCACTTAATGTTCCTATGAGTGGATATAATTTTACCCAAATTAGTGATAATGATGAAAGTGAGCAAATTGGAAATATTTTTAGTGTTCGAGAATCTTGTAGATGTTTCAGGTTTTATATCGAGAGATCAACTTCAGATTATATAGACCCGTTCTTTTCAAACATGTGGTGCCAGATTACATACCATTCCTTTCAAGTTGTATAATTATTGGATGAAATGGGATAATTTTGACGATGTTGTTATAAAGACTTAGAATCATCCCTTAGATTTGGTTATCACAAGCAAACATGTGTTGTTTGAAAAAAAAATGAAGGGTTACCGACATAAAAAGACATTAAAATTTCAGTTTTGGTTTTAAATGACCATTTACCCTTTTTTATTTTGTACCCCTTAGACCATCCAACTCGAAATTTTACCCGTATAAAACACTATTTTGCTTAAAATTACCAGTTTCTCGGTCATAATTGTTGAATATACATTGACTTCTGATACTTAAAGCCTCCCCTTCCACCACCGTGTCCACCCTTCTATTTTCCCCTTTCTCTCTTTTCTGCGGTAAAGGGGCCCTAATTTCCTCTCACAATCTTCCAAGGTTTGCATCAATCGAAAATCACCACCGTCCACCTCTTCCCACTTCCACCGCCATTAAAATGCATTCAAGTTTCCGATTTCATTTGATTATGTGCTTGGATGATTTGCGATGGAATGTTCTCTCAAATCGATTTAGTGGTTAAAATGATCGGGCTGGGAGTTTGCCATTTCCTTCTGCTTATCTCTACATTTCCCTCCATCAGTTGATTACCAAGGATTCAATGAAAGGAAATAGAAGAAAAAAACAGGGGGTTGGAGCGTAAAGACGATGAACAGGCTTCATATTTTCGTGTCCGGTAAAAATTGAAGAACATGGAAACTTCAGTTCCCCCTCTCTTTAAACATCATGTGTGAGTAAAAGAAAATAAGATGATGAGCAGGTCAGAATTGATTTGCAGATGTAGCTTAAAGATCAAAGAACAAGGGCCAGATTTAGAATTAGAGGAACAGAGAGGAGTAGAGAGTCAGTGCAATGGAGGAGAAGGGTGGCGTGAGGGAAAAGGGTGGCGTGCAGAAGAAGAGGAGGCGGCGGCAGGAGGGTTGAAAAAGAAATAGAGATTATGTAATACAAGTGGAATTGATTATAAGAGTCAAAGGTCAACGTCTAAGTGGCATAAAATATGCCATGTCGTCTACGTTTTAGCTGAATTTATATGTTAACGCAGAACAAAAGGTGATATTCCCCTTAATAACAGGTCAATTGTGAGTTTATACCTTTAAAAGGAACAAAAACTAGTTTAAGGACCTTTTAAAACCAAACACAAAACCTTGTTGGGTTTTTATGACAATAACCCAAAAATGAATGAATTTATCAAAATTTAGGGGAAAAAAGACAAAAAGAATGGAAAAGGATGGTGAAAAGAATGTGTTACAGGAAGACTTTGTGAGATTGATCAAGGAGATGCCACTCCAAGAGTCACGGGGACCGTTTGAATATTTTGAGAAAAATTCATGATTATGAGAAATTGGAAACTTTAGATGTTATTCAAAAGCTAAGATTTAATAGAGCATTGAAAGGGACGGAAACACAAAGTACGTTAATGGTATTCTTAATTGAAAGGCCATGCAACTAGTTATTTGTGGCATAAAAGCAGTTTGTGATTACCAGGAGGATCCGCAAATTGGTGAGAATATTTTTTTTTCGTAATAAATTAAATTCAGCAGGTTCGAAGGTGGGAGAGTTCAAAAACGTAGCACACAGTGTACAACTCTTGCTTCAGATGAAGACAATTGTTTGGAAGTTCTGTGCACGATCTAGGAAATTAACAGTGTTGTTTATTCATGTAGAGGGGATAGAGTTCCGGGTCCGGATGGTTTTTCCTTTAGGTTTGTAAAAAAAATCATGGTTTTTACTAAAAAATGATATTTGTGATGGTGTCACGGAATTCTTTCTTTCGGCTAATATTCCCCATGGCTGTAGTAGTTCTTCACTCTGATTCCAAATGTGAGGAGCTCTTTAATAGTAATACATTATCCACCAATTAGTTTTAGTGGGTTAAAATACAAAATCATTGCTAAGTGGTTGGCTAATTGATGATTTAAGATGAAATCATTCAAAGGTAAAAGTTAATGAACGAGGATGTTTGAAGTACATTGCTACTTCAGATTTTCGGCGAAGATAAGTGTTGTGCCTATTTGGGCGTTGAAGTTATCTGAGACTCAAGTTTATTTCACGATTATAAGTTAAATAGATTTTTTCCAATAAGTGGAACTTAAAGTATGTGTCTTGTACCTATTTAAACTCCTCTTATGATGTCTTATATTGATAACTATGTGGCCGTAGGGATATAAAGGTAAAGTAACTAAAGACCTCGTATGTGAAATTAAGTCTGACCTGGGTAATACTAATATGAGATGAAAAGCAATGTTAGGGGAACAAGTTATGAGTAAGAGGAATTCTTATGATGACGTAAGCACTTAAGATTAGCCTTATTGTTTATTAAAGAACAAGATATAGATAGAATGAGAGGAGAAGATTGAACTAATGGATGACATTTGGAGTTTGAAGCAAAGGAGGTTGATAGTAGTCAAGTTACATCATGAATTACATCCCAGCAATCAGTTGAGTTACTCTTTTATTTTAGAAGCTTGTTTTGAGTTTTGAAAGTCTTTGCTGTCTGATGTTTTCATGTGAACCCACTCCCATAGTTCCAACCATGGACCTGGCTTTTTATACTATAAGGACCTTTGAAGGGTTTTATTCATGTTAACAATATGGGAAGTTCCAAGAGACTCAAAAATCAGTTGGTTTTAATGATATATTTTCATCCGGAGATGAAACAAGAGACTCAAAAATCAGTTGGTTTCAATGATATATTTTCATCAGGAGATGAAACAGAACAAGATACGGTTATTATGTATGACTCATCATTGTGACAAAATGGACAAACAAGAAATTTTTGAGGTAAAAAATTTAAAAAGTGGGTGTCCATTTGAGTCGGACTAGTCGGCAATATAGGCCAGAAGAGCCAAGACTTGTTATCCTACCACTGTCGGAAGCAAGGAGTTGTCGCAGCTCTGTGAAGCCAGCCTAACGCATTGCCCCCTTCTCTAGGTTCCAAGAGACCCAAAGCCTTCGCTCAAGCCACTTGAACCAACTTTCGACTTGGAACGGGCAAGTCAAATTACACACCACCGGATCCAACCAAACTTGACCAAATCATAATCCAACCCACTTTGATACCCCCACTTGGGTTACAGGCAAACGTTACCAGGCCCGGTGACCAACTCTCTACAAGATAAATCTATAAAATCGTCTTGGAATCCTTCACACACCAATGTGGGAACATTCATCAATATATATACATAAACAAACTACATTTTCTTGTCTAAATTATTAACAGTTCAAGTTATTTTGAAAGAGTATCAGCATAAAAGTGGTGAGTTCATAAGTATTTTATGAAAAATGGATGTTGTTTCCTTAAAGTTTGTTACAAGTTTGTTTCCAGAAAATCCAATATTTTCTAAAAGGTTTGTTGTAGTCTTAACTGAAACAAGGCTTAGTATGTAAGTAAATCGTCATACTTATGTGTGTGTTTTATATTTAAATAAAACTCGTTTGTATAAAGCCTTAGAATTTTCGTGAATTGTATGTTTTGTTAATACCCCATGTGAGATGTTATAACCATACTAAAGACTAGAAGGCCTTATATGCGACGTTCTTCAGGCATCGGAATGTTATGACACTTGTCACCCCACACCTGTCGGTCTAGCTGTTGCAAGCAGCTTAGGTGCGGGTTTGTCAGACCCAGTATAGATCTATACACAACTATCATGTTCTCCCTCCAGGAGATTCTGATTATAACTAAAGGACTTTTCTGTGGTACCTAGAGTACCCCGAAGGAGAATGTCTCACAAATTTATTCATTAACAAGTTCACATAGTGTGTAGTGAAATACTCGTTTGTAACGATAGTGTTACTGTTTTCTTTGTTAAATGTAGTGTTCAAAACTATACCTATTATAGTTTATCAAAAGTGTTGTATGATAGTATGAAACCTTGTTATGCATGTCTATGTATTTCAATAAAATGACATTAAAAATACTAAGTATAAATCTTACACACCTTGCTCAACATGTTACAAGGTGTGAATAACCCCTTTTTTGTTTGTTTTGACAGTTTTATCCTTAACTGTCACTATTTTAGAGTATTTATAGAAAAATAATCGTAAGTCAAAAACTACATCTGTAAACTCGGAGAGTTTGTAAAAAGAGTCTATTGTGTTCATAAATTTTCCCATAATTTTTGGTGGTCTCAAACCAGTGTGAAAATGTTCATCTTCACAACCTGGTCCGATTTTGTTGCTGCAGTGATAGGCAGTTTTGTAAAAATCACCATAAATTTTATAAAAATCGTATGGAGATGTGCAAGTAGTCATTTTAAAGGTATAAACGTGAACTATTTTCATATTAAAAAGTTTTGAAAAATATTAAGTTTAACTTGGGTAAAACAGTTCGTGAACAGGTCACAACTTTTCTGTTGTAAGCTGTCAAGTTAAGTTTTGAATATGTTTTGGTGTTTTAACTTGTATCCCCCCCCCCCCCTGAAAACTGAAGAAAACTAGAAAATGTAGGGGTATGAACTCACATTGAGTGATTTCTATAGGAGTGGAAAGTTGAAGTCGAGGAGTATCAAGTCAAGAACACTTGATGAACACACGGAAGCTTGGATGATCCTAAGAACGATTTTTGGTATTAAGATATGAGTCGATGATCCAAGAGTGTTATGAAATTATGGAATAATACTTGAGTTTAGATGGAATGTTTACCAAAAAGTTCAGTAGTAGCTCAAGAACACTTTCACAAAGTGGTGAGAAGTAGAGAGAAAATGAGGCTCTCTTGGTGTTTTGAGAAGTATAAGTGTTTGGAATGATCAAGTAAGCCAAGAAGTTCTCCAAGGATTTCTATATATATATTGAAGGTTGTTGGAGCAACTTGTAAGTTTGAAGTGATGTTTACCTTGGTTTGTGTGATGTGGATAAGGTTGACTAATAAGGAGATGACACATGGAAGGCAAGTGGGCACACTTGACCCACTTGTGGTGTAAACATTCTTAGATATTTCTTTTAATATAAAATATTGATTTATAATTAATAAATCCTTGATAAATGAATAAAATATGAGTTTTGGGGGTTTAAAATGGTAAAAATATGAATTTGGTGAAAAATCCCCGTCAAAAATGTCAAAAACGGGCTTAAGAAGCGAAAGTAGTCGAAAACCGGGCATTAAGGAGCGAACCAGCGAGTTTCGGCTCTTGGAAGTGCTGAGGAACGAAGGTAGTGAAGGAACCGAGAGAAGGGAGAAGGGACCGAAGGTGGGGGTCTCGGTCCGAAATGTGAGGGAAGCGAAATAGACCGAGCCCTCGGTCTATTTCGGCTGTATCAAGGTTCGATCCTGCTGAGGTTCGGTCCGAGGAGGGCAGTTCGCTTCTGACAAGTTCGGTTCTGACAGCTTCGGTTCCGAGAGGCTTCGGCTCTAAGAGGTTCGGTTCCTAAGAGGTTCGGTTCCTCAGAGGTTCGGTTCCTAAGAGGGGTTTCGGTCCTATTTAGCTGTTTTTCAATATAACTTACCGTTTTGAGCGGTTTTTGGCCAAGTTAAGGGTCGGGATGACCCGGATGACTATAAAAAGTTGAGAGAGATTTTGAGAGAGATTTTGGGAGAGATTTGGGAGAGATTTGTTTTTAGATATTATTATTGTATAATCTCGTAATGCAAGGTTCGTGAACCTCGTTATGCTTCGTTTATGATTGTTTTAAGTCCCCGAAAGGGTCCTTAGTCGTGTTTTGAAGCGTTTAACTCCCTTTTTAGGGTTTTACATTGCTAAACACATAGAATATTTGAAACACTTGAATTCTTGGCATACCAATACACATTTTATAGAATAACTTTTCACATACAAGTATTGGTTAAGTTTGACCGGTTTGACTTGTTGACTTTGACTTTGACTTGTTGACTTTGACTTTGACTTGTTGACTTTGACTTTGACTTGAATTTGACGGTTGTCACATGTGTGGAGAGAGGGCATGTGCAACGGGATTCCAAAAAGAATCAGATATGCTTTCACTGTCACCAGCCAGGTCATTTCAGGTCCAGCTGTCCTGCGTTGAGGACGGAAGGAATTCAGATTCCAGCGATCTTCGTTCCTCAGGAGGTCAAGGTCAAGCCGCAAGAAGTCTCTGGTATGTAATTGGAAAACACCATTCTATAATAATATTGTGGTCAAGTCGTCTATGATCGGTATTTATTTTGTCTTGGAATATTGTTGAGTATGGATAAGCAGTAATTTCGGGTTAGTTGCCTGTTCTGATCTATGTGTTGTGAAGTTTCATGACTTGTTAGGACATTGGAGGTGTCAGGAGAAATTTATTATCAAAGGATTGTAGGTGATTAGAGTTCATGAATTCATTAGAGGATGGGAAGTAGAGTGGTTGATTAGAATTTTATCACCTATGGCAAGGGTTGTGCCCTTTCAGTTTTTCTAGCTCGAAGGAGTGAGCAGGCTTGTCACCCCAAGATCGGGTTGTATTCCAGCTCGGGGTCAGTTGGTTGCAGGGATTGGCGATATTATTTCAGCGCAGGTGGGTCGATGTGGCATAAGTATTTTGTGAGGTCCGGTTTGCCTTGGATCTCTTGTATCAGGTGGTAAGGATTGATTGTGCGAACTATTGCAATTTTGGGATTATAGACTATGTCTTGGGAATATTTTGTAGCCGATTTAGGGAAGAGGTTGCTTCAGCTACTGCAGTTCAGCTGTGAACGTTTAAGCGGGAAACTTGTTTGGAACACCTTTGGAAAAAGGGGTAGCGTGTGGGAGGTCTGCGGTTAGGGTCCCACAGAAGGGTTATTCAGCATTGTCAGGGATCAGTGGTTTTGGCAACCGTTCGTGATTGACGGACGAAAGCACCAAGGGAAGTAGCTCGTTGTCGAGGTATTAGTTGGAGTATCTATCTTTTGGTCTTCAGGACTTGAGTGTGGGCTCATTCAAACATTTGTGACAGTTGGTTTCACTGGGATTCTGGAAGTGTTCATTTGGTTCTTGAAGTGTGTGGCCAATTGGGATTGGCTAGTAATGGAGCACTAGTTAGAAGGGTTGGTTGTTATCAGATCGATCGTTGGATAGTGAGAAGGATTGGCAATTCTCCAGTTTTAATGTATTGTGAAGACTTAGTCGAATCTAAGTGGGGGAGAATCACCCCGGGATACAGAAGCACGAGCGGTGTCGAAAATTAGGTTAAGTTCCGTATCGTGGTCAGGAAGAAAGGCGGCCCAAGTGGCTATTTGGTTTGAGGGTTGTGGGAGTTGGGAGTTCGGTAAACTTCCCAGCATGTGTATCGCGTCTTCTCGGTGCTTGATAGCAGAATTTGGGGAATCAGTTTGGCGTTCCAGTCATGAATTGAGTTCATTTCGGATGTTCAGTCGGGTGTGTGATAGACTCTGAGGCTAAGTGGATTGATAGATTGAGGATAAGGTATCATACTGCGTTAGTGTTATAACGAAAGTGTTGTAAGACTACGGGGGTAGACGTAGCATTCACTAGCGGTCAGATGGTGTGGGAAGTGTTGTGAGGTTGTGAGATGATTTGTAGTATTCACGGATTCTTACAGACGATCAGGTCAGGGTGAGCCTGTTCGCAAGATTGTGGGTAGACCATAGCATAATCGGAATCAGGAAAACGGTAGGTCGTTGGAGACCAGACATGATGTAAGACTACAGTATTGTGGTAGCGTTCACTTTTCGTATATGATTTGATGGCGTCAGGTTGTTAGGTTTCTATGATCAATGGATCAGAAGGATTGATGGAGCCATGCGTGGCGATATAGTTAGGGCGGTTATTGCTAGACGAAGTTCCTTCGGGAGTCACGTGCGGCGTAGTTAGGGCGGTTATTGCTAGACGAAGTTCCTTCGGGAGTCACGTGCGGCGACTGTGAGATTACCATTGGCTCAGGAACCGGTCAGGACTTCGGTATTCCAGATAAGTTGGGACCGGGGAGGTCTCAGTGGACTTCGGAAGCAACCAGAAGACAGCCTACTGTTTCGGTCAGTTTCTGTGATCAGGGGACATTAACTACTTGGGTTTGCAGGTGTGCGAAAAGTATATGTAAGCGTTTGTAGATCTATGTACGGGTATTGAGTATGCTGCTATGTTATAGCAATCAGTAGGTTTGTCCCCAAGTATTGAACATGCTGATGGAGTATGCTGAAGACTCTGTATGGGTTTTGTTAGTTATGTGATCAGGTTCTGAGAATATATGTGTTATGGAGTAGCAACTTGTTCTGCAAGTGTACAGTGTAGGGTGAGGTTTCGGCACTGTGACGTTTGTTGGTGTTGTGAAGGACATTGTTTAGGCCCTTTTGGGCAATGGAGGAGGTGAGTGCCCCCAGGATGGAGTGCTGGGCATCTGAAGCGACGACAGCGGTGTCGATAGGTTATCGGAAGCATTCCAGTCATAAGCTGAGGGCCGGAGAGGGCGTACCAGGCTCATGTTGTGGGCTCAGAGGTAATCCAGACCTATGCTGAGGACCATGTAATGACATTCCAGTCATAGGCTGTGGGCATAAAGATTGTGTTGGTTATGTCGCTGGTAGGAGCGCGTTCGGATTGGATGTATTGTTGAGATTCGGGGGACTTGCACTCGGTTGTGACGAATCAGAGGATGGTGGATGAGACGTAAGGATAGATCCTTGGATCTCAAGTTATGAGTAGACCCGAGTCATGTCATAGAGGTATTCCAATCTAGGGTATTCCATCATGAGGATGACCGGACCCTATGATTGATTGGACCTGATATGTTTGGTATTCCAACCCGGGGGTTGATTGGGCCAAACATGTGTGGGGATACGAGGGTATTCCATCCTAGGGATGTCTGGACCCGTCGTAGGTATGCCTGGTATTCCAGACCGAGGCTGATTGGGCCAGGTATGAGTGTTTGTACTTGTTAGCTGGTTTATTATGTATGATATTTAGGGAGCTGAAGGACGCTTTATCCTGTCAGCACAAAGGGTTCGCTTCAGGAAGAGGGAAAGTTGGGTTTCCGATACTTTGGATCATCAGGATTTTGCCAGGTTGGCAAAGTGGCAAGTAGAATAGACCTTTGGAAAAAGAGTCAGTTGGATTTCACATCGCCTTTCACGTTTTGCAATTGCGGAAGTGCATGCCGGATGAGGAGGCAGTAGTATCATTGGATGACATTCAGGTTGATGAACGGTTGAATTATGTTGAGAGGCATGTGGCCATACTGGAGAGGAAGATGAAAGTTATGCGGAACAAGGAGATACCTTTGGTAAAGGTATAGTAGGAACATCGGAGGGGTTCCGAGTGGACTTGGGAGCCGGAGGCTGAGATACGGGAGCACTATCCGGAATTGTTCATCGCAGCGGACTTCGAGGACGAAGTCTAGTTCAAGTGGGGGAGAATTGTAACGCCCCGATTCTCAGGTATTAATATTGTGGCTTTAATTTTCAAGTTTCAAGGTCTACTCGACGAGTTGGATGCCCTGACTCGTCGAGTAGTAGCAGGTTTGGGACACGTGTTTAAGTGACCAACTCGCCGAGTCGGAAGAGTGACTCGACGAGTTGGAGCTGGAGGGTGAAACCCTAATTTCCGGGGTTTTGCACCCTATTTAAAGAATCATAAGCCTCCTTCAGCTAGGGGTGTAAGTGAGACAAGCCAACTCGTGAGAAACTCGAGACCGACTCGGAAAATACTCGAACTCGACTCGGCCTTAATCGAGCCGAGCTCGAGCTCGAGCTACTCGAGTACCTTATCGAGCCGAGCTCGAGTACTAAAATACTCAGCTCGTAAGGCTCGCGAGCTTAGTCGAGCTTAGTGTAATTTACATATAATTGTTCATTTATAGCATACATGTCATTTCTTTATAATTATTCATTTATGACATATATGGTTGATGTTATATTGATATTAGGTGATTAATAGTGGTTTTTTTTTTTGTAGTTTGGACATTTGCATGTGGAATGCTTAATATTTCTTACTCAATTTAGTGATTTTGATTTTTTTTAAATATTAGTCGAGCCGCGCCGAGTCGAGCTCGAGACTGTCGAGTATTTCACGAGCCCGAGCTCGAGCTTAAAATCAAGGTTCGAGTCGAGTTCGAGCCGAGTTTCGAGCTCGAGTATTTTAGTCGAGCCGAGCTTCAAGCTTGGTAGTATTCGGCTCGACTCGGCTCGTTTACACCCCTACCTTCAGCCTCTTTACAGTCCCTTGAGAGCTCAGCAAAACCCTAATGCGTGTGTGTGTGCTCCATTGTGTGTTTTAAGCTTTGAAAGAGGATTATTGGGGAGAAGAGCTTGGGGAAAACAAGTGGATTGAAGCAAGGAACTCGTGGGAATCAAGATCTACTTCAGTTGGTATATTTTGGGAAGGTATTAAGCAATTATCTTAACCCCCATTTCATTCTAGATCTCTTTTGGATGGATTTTAGGGCTTTTCTAGTATAATAAGAAGCCATTCATGGGTATAAGCTAAGATCTAAAGTTGTAACTTCAGATTTGGACTTTCTTTGGACTCTAAGTCCATAAAGTTTCAGCTTTGGCAAGCATGAACCTTCCCTCTAGTGTGAGACTTCTTTGCAAGCTTGGTTTTTGTCATTTTAAGGCTTTAGAGCTTTGCATGCATATAAAGTTTGCAACTTTACATGATAAACATGACTTGGGAAGTTGGACCTGCAATTTGGAGCCTTAGCATGGCTTAAAAAGCCTCTGTATGGATGAAGGACTGAAGGAACTCGGCGAGTTGCATGAACAACTCGGCGAGTCCGATGAAGATTGCCTTGGGCTCGGCGAGTCGGTTAGGGTTTTCCCGACCTTTGGACACGTATGAACCCGACGAGTTGTAAAGGGGAAACTCGACGAGTTGGCCAAGAGAGTTTGCGGCCACTGACATTAGGAACTCGACGAGTCGCTCAAGTGACTCGGCGAGTTAGCAAGTTATGCAAGGAACTCAGCGAGTGGTTGGTTGTACTCGACGAGTTGAGGTCAACATGGACTGTTGACCTTGACAGTTGACTTTGACTTTGACCAGGGTTGACTATTGGACTTCTGGGGCATTTTGGGAAATTGGAAATTTACAAGCATGGTTCTATGGTGCATTCAGGTGGTGGAGTTGTACCGGCAATCCAAGAGCTTGGGTTTATCTTTGAGTTGACAGTGCGAGGTGAGTTATCCTCACTATAATCAAGGGTCTAAGGCACCAAGGCCGACCCTTTGGATTGTTATCTGGTTATGTTATGCTGGTATGATCTGTTAGATCAGTATCCTAGAGGGTAGGATAATATTATGTGGTATGTGGTATGATATGTTAGATCAGTATCCTAGAGGGTAGGATAATATTATGTAGTATGTGGTATGATCTGTTAAATCGGTATCCTGGTAGATAGGATGGTATTATGTGCTATGTGGTCTGATCCGTTAGATCAGTTGTCGTCTATGGACTGTTATGTGATTATCTGTTATATAAATGCGTACATAATTGTTTGGCGGTTGAGGCTTATCTGCTTTGTGCGAAAGCCAATAGACCTGGGCATTCCAACCTGTTGGTTGTGGGCCGTGAGTATTCCATCCCGAGGATGATTGGACTCATAGTATGTGGGCATTCCAACCTGTTGGTTGTGGGGCTGGGGTATTCCATCCCGAGGATGATTGGACCCATAGTATGTTGGCATTCCAACCTGTTGCTTGTAGGCCTGGGGTATTCCAACCCGATGGTTGACTGGACCCATAGTATGTTGTTTATGATTATATGTGTATTATTGTGGGTATGGGTATTTTGGGGGAACTCGCTAAGCTTTCGAGCTTACAACTTCAGTTTATTGTTTCCGGTACATCAGGGGATCGCGGCAAGGCGAAGGCATGGTCATACAGCTCCTCATGAATTGTTTATGTTTTTGGGAAACTCTGATATTATACATTTTGAAAACAAAGTTGTAATGATTTTTAATGATTTGAAATGTTTTTAAAAGTTTTAAATTGGCCTGAATTTTATGGGTGTTACATTATTAGATGTTATAATACGATTTAAAATCGTCACAAATTTTTTATAAAAAATAAGTGGAAGAAAATATTGTTTCATTGTTAATATCAATAACATAATTATCTTTAACATGTATTTTCCAAACTTTTAACTATGTAATTTTATTTTGTGCAAAGCGTGAATATTGACCTAGTAAATAATGTATGATTCAAAACTTTTGCACCAAATCAATTGGGATATTTTTTTATTTCCTTGGTACGCAATGTTTATAAGGAACGAGAAAACGAAGTCAACCCATACGGATCAACCAAGACCACTAGTACATTTATATGGTAAGAAAACTCAAGTCGAGGAAGGGAATTCAAAATCTTTTGCCTCAATGTCGGTGGGGAGAAGGGGAGAAATGTAGTCAACATGAACATATAATGATTTTTGGATCAAAATTATCTCTTGATTGTGCTGGACTTTTCATGTATGGTTATTGGTTGTGTTCATAATGTGAAACTCATTGAAAACTTATATAAGGTGTGCAGTGAAGAATGATTTAATATGATTAAAGTTAACTATATTGGTGGCATGTTGGTGTGAATTGAATTTAAGTCTCAAAATCCTTGCATTAAGTTCAAAAAATATGAAGAGTATATTGGTACTTTAAGGAGATGAGTTTGTTAACAAATAACTTTTTGGTTGATTAAAGGATGGCGTGACTTGAAATTGAGGACCTTCCTTTGTGTGCTTATACATCTGTTGCGTTCAAGAAAATTGCAAGTTCTTAGGGTGAAGCTATGTTTATTGATGGGGATAAAAAAGAAAGACATATTTAATGGACGATTGTGTGTAAAAACCAACATAAAATCACAAAAATAGCAGAGTGTGTTACGGTGGTAATTGAAGAGGTGAAGTATACAGTGTGCGTGAAATTGATTAGATGGTGTGTTCCAAACATTTAGAAGAATGTGGATGATATAAGTCTACAAGAAGAATACAATGACCCATTTGATGGTGAGGATGCGAGTGAAAATGAGGAGGAGGATGTTTTTGTCGAGGTTGTTTAACCTACATATAAGCAAACACTAACAGTTTGGATAAAATTTATAGAGGTGGATCAAAACAAGTAGGAAAAAAAGGTATACATAAGAGGGATGCCATGTGTTTTGAGGATGATAATACTAATTCAGACTAACAAATATCTTAGAAAGAGATGGTCATTGTGAAACACATAACTAACAATAAGGAAGGATAAATAAAGTCAAATAATATCAATGAAGATGGAAGCTCGTCTCAATCCATGTCGAAACCATAAGGATTTGATGGGGGTCTATTTCATTATGTTGTTGTCGAGGGATTCCAAAAGAAAACCATTGTCGAGGAGCATGATTTTTTGTTGATAATTCATTGGATAAGCCGGTTAATTCATCCTTCTACTTAGCCACGTCCAGATGCACTCGAAATGGTGTAAATCATACATTCTTATATTATTGAGAGAGAACATGATGTATACATGAATATTCTTTCTCTTTAAATGTTTGTGGGATTAAGAGCACTTTTAAATGGAATAAATACATGAAGTTGTGTAAAAAGCATATTGTTATATTTTTGGGGATTCATAAACATGTATGGTCCCTTATATCTTGTAAAATTAAAGATTATTTAAGGAAAGGGGTATTACTATGCATTTGGGATCCTTCGGTGGTTGTAAAGGACATAGTTTCTTGTAAGGAATACATTATCATTATCGAGGTGGAGTGAGTGTTTCCTAAGTTATAATTCTTGATGATCAATATGTACAATCCTCGTGATGAAAAGGGAAAGAAGGCACTTTGGGAGCTCATCTGGTCTTTCTAGAATCTTGGTGTATATTTCATTATTATTGGAGACTTTAATTCATTTAGAGACTTTATTATTGGAAAGAAGTTAGAGACCCATTCGAGAGGGTAGGTTTGATTTTTTCATAAGCTATGATAATTCATTTAATGATTTCATTCATAATACGGGTCACTTAATGTTCCTATGAGTGGCTATAATTTTACCCAAATTAGTGATAATGATGAAAAGTGAGCAAATTGGAAAGATTTTTAATGTTTGAGAATCCTATAGATGTTTCGGGTTTTATATCAATGGCATTGGAGAGATCAATTTCAGATTATAGACCCGTTCTTTTCAAACATGTGGAGGCAGATTACATACCATTCCTTTCAAGTTGTATAATTCTTGGATGAAATGGGATGATTTTGACGATGTTGTTATAAATTCTTAGAATCATCCCTTATATTCGGTTAACACAAGCAAACAGGTGTTGTTTGAAAAAAAAATGAAGGGTTACCGACATAAAAACACATTAAAGTTTCAGTTTTGGTTTTAAATGATCATTTACCTTTTTTTTTGTACCCCTTAGACCATCAAACTCGAAATTTTACCCGTCTAAAACACTATTTTGCTTAAAATTACTAGTTTCTCGGTCATAATTGTTGAATATACATTGACTTCTGATACTTAAAGCCTCCCCTTCCACCACCACCGTGTCCACCCTTCTATTTTCCCCTTTCTCTCTTTTCTGCGGTAAAGGGGCCCTAATTTCCTCTCACAATCTTCCAAGGTTTGCATCAATCGAAAATCACCACCGTCCACCTCTTCCCACTTCCACCGCCATTAAAAAGCATTCAAGTTTCCGATTTCATTTGATTATGTGCTTGGATGATTTGCGATGGAATGTTCTCTCAAATCGATTTAGTGGTTAAAATGATCGGTGTTGTAAAGGCGATGAAAACCACACACACAGAGAGTGTATGTGTGTGTTTCAATTTTTTCATCCTCTCAGTTTATCAATTCAAGAAATTAAGTTACAATAATTTAAGAATTTACTTCTCCATTGCCACACAAACTGTAAAACGATGAAACCCAACACAAACATTGTATTTGTGTGTTGCCGTTTTCATCCCCTCATTTACTCTCACCCTGTCGTTAAGAAAACTTGAGGTATTTAAGGAGCACATCTCCATTAAAAGAGGTAAAATACCCGTCGGCCATAATGAGAATGAATTACGAAAGCGACTCTTCAAAAATAACCAAACACAAAAGCTTGTTGGGTTTTTATGACAATAACCCAAAAATGAATGAATTTATCAAAAATTAGGGAAAAAAGACAAAAAGAATGGAAAAGGATGGTGAAAAGAATGTGTTACAGGAAGACTTTATGAGATTGATCAAGGAGATGTCACTCAAAGAGTCACGGGGACCGTTTGAATATTTTGAGAAAAATTCATGATTATGAGAAATTGGAAACTTTAGATGTTATTCAAAAGCTAAGATTTATTAGAGCATTGAAAGGGACGGAAACACAAAGTACGTTAATGGTATTCTTAATTGAAAGAACATGCAACTTGTTATTTGTGGCATAAAAGCAATTTGTGATTACCAGGAGGATCCGCAAATTGGTGAGAAGATTTTTTTTTCGTAATAAATTAAATTCAGCAGGTTCGAAGGTGGGAGAGTTCAAAAACGTAGCACACAGTGTACAACTCTTGCTTCAGATGAAGACAATTGTTTGGAAGTTCCATGCACGATCAAGGAAATCAACAGTGTTGTTTATTCATGTAGAGGGGATAGAGTTCCGGGTTCGGATGGTTTTTCCTTTAGGTTTGTAAAAAAAATCATGGTTTTTACTGAAAAATGATATTTGTGATGGTGTTACGAAATTCTTTCTTTCGGCAAATATTCCCCATGACTGTAGTAGTTCTTCACTCTCATTCCAAAGGTGAGGAGCTCATTAATAGTAATACATTATCCACCAATTAGTTTTAGTGGGTTAAAATAAAAAATCATTGCTAAGTGGTTGGCTAATTGATGATTTAAGATGAAATCATTCAAAGGTAAAAGTTGATGAACGAGGATGTTTGAAGTACATTGCTACTTCAGATTTTCGGCGATGATAAGTGTTGTGCCTATTTGGGCGTTGACGTTATCTGGGACTCAAGTTTATTTCACGATTATAAGTTAAATAGATTTTTTCCAATAAGTGGAACTTAAAGTATGCGTCTTGTACCTATTTAAACTCCTCTTATGATGTCTTATATTTATAACTATGTGGCCGTAGGGATATAAAGGTAAAGTAATTAACAACCTCATATGTGAAATTAAGTCTGACCTTGGTAATACTAATATGAGATAAAAGCAATGTTAGGGGAACAAGTTATGAGTAAGAGGAATTCTTATGATGACGTAAGCACTTAATATCTGCCCTATTGTTTATTAAAGAACAAGATATAGATAGAATGAGAGGAGAAGATTGAACTAATGGATGACATTTGGAGTTTGAAGCAAAGGGGGTTGATAGTAGTCAAGTTATTTCATGAATTACTACATCCCAGCAATCGGTTGAGTTACTCTTTTATTTTAGAAGCTTGTTTTGAGTTTCGAGTTCCATTAATGGAGACCCGACTCTTGATATCCACTACCTGAAAGTTGAAATGGACGGCTTAAATGATGCTGTGAGGCTGTTAGAACATGGATTATAGCACCTTATGTACATTCAATTGAGAAATAAACATCACAGATGGTAAAACAAGAGCGAGCATTGAGTTTCGATTGTTGAATATGGATTTTTCCTTTGCATCCATTAACTAAATTCGAATATAATGTTATTATTGAGCATTTTTTTTATTCTAAATATATTTGTTCAGTAAAAGTCATCCCCATAAATGTTAGAATCAAATTGGAAGTGATTGTAAGATGTTAGGAGGTGAAGATAGTGTGATACCAGCAATGACCAAATAGCAAGCCGATGAGAAGAGAAGGACATGTTGGTTGAAAAAGCGGATAGTATCTTGGAAAGGAATAGTGAACACTTACGGGAAGCATAATGTAAGGTTGAATGTTACCTGGTAACGGGACGACATAACGAAGAAACGGTTGCCCGGAAAATAATTTTTGTCAGGTATTTAAACGAGTAAGAAATGTGTTGGATATGATTATAAAATTATATGGTTTCAAGATATAATATGATTTTTATGAGCAAAACAAGTGAAAAGGATTATGTAGATTAAAAACACGTATTTTGATAGGATGGATTTTAACAAGTTGGACTTATCTGATTAGTTTGAGTCTGCCCATTAGTTATTGTGTTTAGTTATTAATTTACTTAATAGATATGTGATATAAAACTAAATGGACAAAAGAAAAGCATAGTAGGTACATGAGTGGAAGGAGTCATTCGTAATTGAGTAATTATCAACATGAAATGAATTTGTTTTGTTTGTTGGTGTTGAGTGAATTTAAACTACAGAAAAATAAGAAAAGAAAAGGCAATGCAATCATAAACACATATGCATATGCAGTAGTAGTCTAAGTTTGATCTGAATATATACAGAAAGTAAAGAAGCAAAAGAATAATATTTAAGTTGTTTTTGTTGTGAAGGAAGGAACCAGGAAGGGAGCTGGCAGTGAAAGTGAAAGAGTCTGCATCCCAATTCCCACATTGGGTGAATGAAGGAAGCAGGCAAGAGGGAGGCGAGTACAAAAGGGGAAGCCCACAGCTGTAAGAAGCATACCTTTCTCGGCCTTTTGGCTAAGATCAAGTGTAGTATCTGTTCTTATCAGTTTAATATCTGATATGTGGGCCATCGGCCCACTCGATATTAATCTTATTTTTTATGGGGGAAGGCCCGTTACAGTAGCTTGCTGCTGGGGTTCTTCATGCGTCGCCTTGGTCTTACACTACAGCCAAGGCCAGGCGCACCCCTCCAATACTCAGTTCAATGTTTAAAATTAGCTTAAAATAGGCTTAGAGATTTGAAAGTCTTTGCTGTCTGATGTTTTCATGTGAACGCACTCCCATAGTTCCAACCATGGACCTGGCTTTTTGTATACTATAAGGACCTTTGAAGGGTTTCATTCATGTTAACAATATGGGAAGTTCCAAGAGACTCAAAAATCAGGTGGTTTTAATGACATATTTTCATCAGGAGATGAAACAGGACAAGGTACGGTTATTATGTATGACTCATCACTGTGACAAAATGGACAAACAATAAATGTTTTGAGGTAAAAATTTTAAAAAGTGGGGTGTCCATTTGAATCGGAATAGTCGGCAATATGGGCCTGAAGAGCCAAGACTTGTAATCCTACCACTGTCGGAAGCGAGGAGTTGTCGCAGCTCTGTGAAGCCAGCCTAACGCATTGCCCCCTTCTCTAGGTTCCAAGAGACCCAAAGCCTTCGCTCAAGCCACTTGAACCAGCTCTCGACTTGGAACGGGCAAGTCAAATTACACACCACCAGACCCAACCAAACTGGACCAAATCATAATCCAACCCACTTTGATACCCCCACTTGGGTTACAGGCAAACGTTACCAGGCCCGGTGACCAACTCTCTACAAGATAAATCTATAAAATCGTCTTGGAATCCTTCACACACCAATGTGGGAACACTCATCAATATATATACATAAACAAACTGCATTTTCTTATCTAAATTAACAGTTCAACCAACATATTGCAATTGGACTTCTCGTCATGTAAAACAAAACTATCTACGACGTTAACGACATTGAGGGATTTTCGTTCTTCGAAACCATCACATGGTTTTTTTTTTCTAGTCCAACTTATCAAGAACTTGTATGACTATTAATGTGAAGAGATGACGACAAGGTCCCTCTTACTTCTAAAAGCTTCGGGAGAAGTCGTCTATGTTGCCCCACCAAAACATAACACCAACGCCAAATACAAGCTTCACCTCGCAATGTCGATTTACTTTATATGTAATCTGATTTATTGTTTATGTTATTGAAAATAATTATACTTCACACACCATACCTTTTATTTAAATAATACAAAATAGAACACAATTAATTATGAGAAACTTTGCACTTCAACTTATATAGAACATTTTTATATGTAAACATCTCGGAGGCACTCGTCGAGATATAGTATTTTCAAGTGTTAGATGGAAATGAAAGATGATTGCGGTTCAAAATGGTAAAGCACATACAATGTTAATTGTGCAACGTTTTGAAAAAAATAGCGTTGACCTAACCTATAGCGTTTTGATGTGGTGGGGGAGGGGGGATTGTTAGCTGCATTCGAGGTGGATTCAGTGCGAAGGTCAACGAGAATCGTGTCGGATAATCCTAATGCATGCTTCCTGCAACGACCATTCCTGGTAACACGCAGGGTTGACAAAGATAGGTTAGAAAGCTATACCGGGGAGGGACCCCGGTATTACTCTCTGATGCCAAAGTTAGAAGTCATGTTCGATGATAAATTTTGGGTGGAGTCAATTTGCTTGAGATTACTTACCCTTTATGAACAGATGGAGCCTCGTTTTATAGTCATGACTAAAACCAGTCCAATGCCTCTCATCCCGAGTCTTGCCTTGGTCCTTAGGTTGCAACGGTGACACCCTTTTAAGTAAAATATGCTTGACCCCTTTTCCGTGTTTCCTAGGATGTTACTTTATAGGTTGAATAGGTTGAATACCGTTTTTGTGGTTTTTTACCGGGATGTTTTTTTTGGCAGCCTGATATTGCTTGAGTTGGCTTGATATTACTTGGGTTGACGCCCATACCCCATTAGGTAAGATATGTAGATTGTCAATGGATGTTTGGAAAGAAAACAGAATCAAATGAGAAGGCTAATTTAAAGAAGTTTGGAAATTTGCCTTTCATGAATTCTATTAAAAATTTTCATGGGGATTTGGAAATGAAGGGTATGTGGAAGATATGTGAAAAATACGGTGTAGTGGTTGATGCTTCTATGGCTAAGAAGTTGTCAGGGAGTAACTTACTTTTGTCATATTCTTGCACATTGATAATCTATCTATATATCTATAATAATATATGCATATTTTCAAGCACAACATGCATTTGAACCACCCAAAACTCTTCCAATTTCAACCTAATATATCTAATATATTAGCTTAAATATATTATTAAATGTGAAATATGATCATATTAATGGTAGATTTTTTGAATTATCAATATAATATACTTAAAATGTTAAATCCAAAATATAAATAAAATAACATTTAAATATCATATCAAATCCAAAATATAAATAAAAAATTTGAATAAACTTAAAAATATTAAATTACTACTTTTTTAATTTATTTTAAATTTTCCAAATGTAAAACCTAAATTGACATGTCAATTTAACTAAAAGTATTTAAAATTATTATTTAAGATAATATTTTTTCCCTAATAAGTGACTTTTGATTAATTTACAATAATACTAGTTATAAATAACATAAAGTTATTTATGACATTACATTACAAAGGTCAAAAACTAATATCTAAATTAAATAATGACTTTTGATTAATTTACAATAATACTAGTTATAAATAACATAAAGTTATTTATGACATTACATTACAAAGGTCAAAAACTAATATCTAAATTAAATAATGATACTGCTCAAAAGCAACACTAAATCTAACTTCATATTTTATTTTGTTCAAAAATCAGTCGCGAGTAGCGGCAATTAATAAATATGATTTTATTAGATGTTATAATATGATTTAAAATTGTCACAAATATGTTATAAAAATCAAGTGTAAGAAAATTTTGTTTCATTGTTACTATCAATAACATAATTATCTTTAACATGTATTTTCCAAACTTTTAACTATGTAATTTTATTTTGTACAACGCGCGGATATTCACCTAATAAATAATGTATGATTCAAAACTTTTGCACCAAATCAATTGGGATATTTTTTTTATTTCCTTGGTCCGCAATGTTTATAAGGAAATAGAAAACGAAGTCAACCCATACAGGTCAACCAAGACTACTAGTACATTTATATGGTAAGAAAACTCAAGTCGAGGAAAGGAATTCAAAATCTTTTGCCTCAATGTCGGTGGGGAGAAGGGGAGACATGTAGTCAACATGAACATATAATGATTTTTGGATCAAAATTATCTCTTAATTGTTCTTGACTTGTCATGTATGGTTATTGGTTGTGTTCGAAATGTGAAACTCATTGAAAACTTATATAAGGTGTGGAGTGAAGAATGATTTAATATGATTAAAGTTAACTATATTGGTGGCATGTTGGTGTGAATTGAATTTAAGTCTCAAAATCCTTGCATTAAGTTCAAAAAATATGAAGAGTATATTGGTACTTTAAGGAGATGAGTTTGTTATCAAATAACTTTTTGGTTGATTAAAGGATGGCGTGACTTGAAATTGAGGACCTTCCTTTGTGTGCTTATACATCTGTTGTGTTCAAGAAAATTGCAAGTTCTTAGGGTGAAGCTATGTTTATTGATGGGGATAAAAAAGAAAGACACATTTAATGGACGATTGTGTGTAAAAACCAACATAAAATCACAAAAATAGCAAAGTGTGTTACGGTGGTAATTGAAGTGGTGAAGTATACAGTGTGCGTGAAATTGATTAGATGGTGTGTTCCAAACATTTAGAAGAATGTGGATGATATAAGTCTACAAGAAGAATACAATGACCCATTTGATGGTGAGGATGCGAGTGAAAATGAGGAGGATGTTTTTGTCGAGGTTGTTTAACCTACATATAAGCAAACACTAACAGTTTGGATAAAATTTATAGAGGTGGATCAAAACAAGTAGGAAAAAAAGGTATACATAAGAGGGATGCCATGTGTTTTGAGGATGATAATACTAATTCAGACTAGCAAATATCTTAGAAAGAGATGGTCATTCTGAAACACGTAACTAACAATAAGGAAGGATAAATAAAGTCAAATAATATCAATGAAGATGGAAGCTTATCTCAATCCATGTCGAAACCACAAGGATTTGATGGGGGTCTATTTCATTATGTTGTTGTCGAGGGGTTCCAAAAGCAATCCACAATCGAGGAGCATGATTTTGTGTTGATAATTCATTGGATAAGCCGGTTAATTCATCCTTCTACTCAGCCACGTCCAGATTTATTTGAAATGGTGTAAATCATACATTCTTATATTCTTGAGAGAAAACATGATGGATACATGAATATTATTTCTCTTTAAATGTTTGTGGATTAGGAGCACTTTTAAATGGAATAAATACATGAAGTTGTGTAAAGAGCATATTGTTATATTTTTGGGGATTCATAAACATGTATGGTCCCTTAGATCTTGTAAAATTAAAGATTATTTAAGGAAAGGGGTATTACTATGCATTTGGGATCCTTCGGTGGTTGTAAAGGACATAGTTACTTGTAAGGAATACATTATCATTATCGAGGTGGAGTGAGTGTTTCCTAAGTTATAATTCTTGATGATCAATGTGTACAATCCTCGTGATGAAAAGGGAAAGAAGGCACTGTGGGAGCTCATCTGGTCTTTCTAGAATCTTGGTGTATATTTTAATATTATTGGAGACTTTAATGAAGTTAGAGACCCATTCGACAGGGTAGGTTTGGTTTTTTCTTAAGCTATGATAATTCATTTAATGATTTCATTCATAATACGGGTCACTTAATGTTTCTATGAGTGGGTATAATTTTACCCAAATTAGTGATAATGATGAAAAGTTAGCAAATTGAAAAGATTTTTAGTGTTTGAGAATCATGTAGATGTTTCGGGTTTTATATCAATGGCATTGGAGAGATCAATTTCAGATTATAGACCCGTTCTTTTCAAACATGTGGTGGCAGATTACATACCATTCCTTTCAAGTTGTATAATTCTTGGATGAAATGGGATGATTTTGACGATGTTGTTATAAATTCTTAGAATCATCCCTTATATTCGGTTAACACAAGCAAACAGGTGTTGTTTGAAAAAAAAATGAAGGGTTACCGATATAAAAACACATTAAAGTTTCAGTTTTGGTTTTAAATGATCATTTACCTTTTTTTTGTACCCCTTAGACCATAAACTTGAAATTTTACCCGTCTAAAACACTATTTTGCTTAAAATTACCAATTTATCGGTCATGATTGTTGAATATACATTGACTTCTTATACTTAAATCCTCCCCTTCCACCACCGTGTCCACCCTTCTATTTTCCCCTTTCTCCCTTTTCTGCGGTAAAGGGGCCCTAATTTCCTCTCACAATCTTCCATGGTTTGCATCAATTGAAAATCATCACCATTCACCTCTTCCCACTTCCACCGCCATTAAAAAGCATTCAAGTTTCCGATTTCATTTGATTATATGCTTGGATGATTTGTGATGGAATGTTCTCTCAAATCGATTTAGTGGGTTAAACTGATTGGTGTTGTAAAGTCGATGAAAACCACACACACAGTGTATGTGTATGTGTGTGTGTCCGTTTTTTCATCCTCTCAGTTTATCAATTCAAGAAATTATGTTACAATAATTTAAGAATTTACTTCTCCATTACCACACAAACTCAAAATCGATGAAACCCAACACACACATTGTATGTGTGTATTTCCGTTTTCATCCTCTCATTTACTCTCACCCTGTCCTTAAGAAAAGTTGAGATATTTAAGGAGCACATCTCCATTAAAAGAGGTAAAATACCCGCCGGCCATAATGTGAATGAATTACGAATGTGACTCTTCAAATTTCAAGAACCGTGACGATGTGCGTGGGGAGGGGGTGTGTTTGCCATTTCCTTCTGCTTATCTCTACATTTCCCTCCATCAGTTGATTACCAAGTCTTCAATGAAAGGAAATGGAAGAAAAAAAAACAGGGGGTTGGAGTGTAAAGACGATGAACAGGCTTCATATTTTCGTGTTCGGTAAAAATTGAAAAACATGGCAACTTCAGTTCCCCCTTTCTCTAAACATCATGTGTGGATCAAAGAAAATAAGATGATACGCATGTCAAAATCGATTTGCAGATGTAGCTTAAAGATCAAAGAACAAGGGCCAGATTTAGAATTAGAGGAGCAGAGAGGAGTAAAGAGTCAGTGCAATGGAGGAGAAGGGCGGCGTGAGGAAAAAGGGTGGCATGCAGAAGAAGAGGAGGCGGCGGCAGGAGGGTTGAAAAAGAAATAGAGATTATGTAATACAAGTGGAATTGATTATAAGAAATAGATGATGAGCAGGTCAGAATCGATTTGCAGATGTAGCTTAAAGATCAAAGAACAAGGGCCAGATTTAGAATTAGAGGAGCAGAGAGGAGTAAAGAGTCATTGCAATGGAGGAGAAGGGCGGCATGAGGAAAAAGGGTGGCGTGTAGAAGAAGAAGAGGAGGCGGCGACAGGAGGGTTGAAAAAAGAAATAGAGATTATGTAATACAAGTGGAAATGATTATAAGAGAGTCAAAGGTCAACGTCTACGTAGCATAAAATATGCCATGTGATCTACGTTTTAGCTGAATTTATATGTTAACGCGGAACAAAAGGTGATCTTCCCCTTAATAACAGGTCAATTGTGAGTTTATATCTTTAAAAGGAACAAAAACTAGTTTAAGGACCTTTTAAAACCAAACACAAAACCTTGTTAGGTTTTTATCAAAATTTAGGGAAAAAAGACAAAAACAATGGAAAAGGATGGTGAAAAGAATTTGTTACAGGAAGACTTTGTGAGATTGATCAAGGATATTAGGGGTGAAGCCAGGATCTAAGAATAACAGGGCTGATGGTCTAACGTCCTAATAATATATTAAAATATAGTGTTATATCCCAATGAAAATATAGTCTAAAATTTTATAAGAGACATTAAATTGAAGAATTTCGAGAAATAACAAAAAATGAGGGGTGGTTTAAAGAAAATAACCAAGAAAAAATATATTTCGGAAATTGACCAAATGATCCGCACAGCACCCTCTGTGGATCGATTAAAGCTTCTACGGATCCCTCGCAGCTCTGCGGAATTGCGTGGAATCGAGTTTTATGCGGAATTACAGGGATAAATTTGTAAATTCACAAAAAATACCCCTTTACGTTACACAGCTCCGCAGAAGCAGGCTAGGGCAGTCGATTCGCGAAGGAACTAGTGCGGTCTTCGATTCCTGGACGTCGTACTGAAAATGTCGGGGCGATCTCGATTCCTGGAGCAGCTGCACTCCGATGTGTTATCCGATGGATATGGAACTCAAGTAATATTTCAATTTTTTTTCCTAATCTTTGTATAAACTCGGAAGTAGAAATTGATTATATGAATTTGAAATTGATAGGTTAAATGTTACATATAAACATGTATGTTTGTTAGGGTGTTAGGACTGGAATCGAAGAAATAAGAAATCAATTTTTCCACTGGTTTTCGTCAAGAACAGATCCACAGAGACCCTCTGCTCAAGAACAGATCCGCAGAGGAGCCCTCTGCGGAACGATAAACCCCACTGCAGAATCTTTTTTTTTTCGATTTTCTATAATTATTATCTCTTAAAATGGATTATTATCTCTTAAAATGGACCATTGAATATTGAGATCATTTTATTTTGATTATATGTAAATTAATATTAAAATCGATTTCCAATTATTTCTATAATTTAAAAAAAACATTGAAAATTTCTATAATTATTATTAAAATGGACCATTTATGTAAAATTTATAATATATATGAGACCATTTCTATAAAAATTATGTAAATTTGTTATAAAAAAGGGACAGTTTATTTTGAAAGATAATTATTCACGTAGACCATTGTATAAAAAGTTATAGAATAAAAACATTATTTTTGTTGCATAAAATTGCTAAAAAACAATATATAAGTACAATGTTATAAAAATAAAAGTACAATGCTATTTAAAGTTACTTTTCAGTATAATTTTTGAAATTTTTGCATATATGTTTAATCTTTTGCAACATAGTTTGAGTGGATGGGCTGCATAATGTACTTTTAAAGGGGCGTTGGGGACTGTGTTGAAAAAGTACATCACAAAACTAAATAGTAGGCGGGTTGAATTATTTCGAGAGACAGCTTTTGGGATCTTCATTGGTATGCCAATCCCGAATGGTGACCCGATGCTCTCTTACTTGATGATGTTGCATGAGGTTCGTGATGTAGAGGTAGCCACGGCTGGGAGGTTTCAGTTCGAGTTACAAGACAGGGTGGTTGAATATGGTGAAACGGAATTTTGTTTGATTGGCGGTTTGAGATTTGGACCGTATGTTTATATAATAAATACAAAAGTCAGCACAAGTTCAACATTAAGGAATCGTTGTTCCCCAATGCGAGAGATGAAGATTTACGACCGAAAGATTTAGAAGACTACATAAAAGGGCTTGCATTCTCGACGTGTAGCGATAAGGATGTGGTAATGGTTATGCAAATGATGTTTTTGTTGAGAGGTCTCATAGGACGAGACAACAATACGTGCATTCCGCCGGCAGTGTATGAGCTAGCTGATAGTCAATATAATTGGAACATGTATTAAATTTATTATTTATTATTTATTTATAAATACTTGATGATTTATATTAATTATAATGAGTACGACAGGTTTGCATGGGGTACGTATTTGTGGAGGTATAGTGAAACACAATTACAATTATGGTTTGGTAAAATCTATAGATATTTACGAGATAATGAGAGTGTGGGTTACGCGAAGAGGATGAAGTATACGGTGACCGGTTTTCAGCTTCCGTTTAAGGTTAGTTTTAGGTGTAATTACTTATATTTTTTAAGTGCTTATAAGTTTGGACAAAGCATAATTTTTTCTCGTAATACTAGGTATGGATTTTGAAGACATTTCCAGAATCTTTGAGGTTTGCGCATCACACAGAAAATGAAATTCCAAGAATGAGGGCATGGAGAATAAAAACACAATTATCTCTCGAGCAATGTTTACGTATATTAGACGTTTCAGTGGTATAGTTATACATTCCTTATATTAATTATACATGTTTAAAAATTACAACAATTTCATATACTCAATTTTAATTTTTTAATTTTGCAGGAAAATAACATCCCACGTGTTTTTGAACCAACGCCTGTTGAGATCAATTTGCAATTCTTAATGCGTTATGTAAGTTGGACTCTAGACAAAGTGCAGTCGCCACCGCAACAACATAGTCCTCCTAAGGAGCGGTCTCCATCACCGCAACAACAATGTCTTCCTAAGCAGCGGTCTCCATCACCTCACTTGTCTCAGTTTCAGGGAGCAGACTACACCTCAGGCTCTCATTTTTGGGGAGGAGATTACACCTCAGCCTCTCATTTTCAGGAAACATACCACAAACCTCCGGAAGACAGTAAAATAGACAAGTTATTTGGCGTTGTTACTCAATTGAAAACCACAATCGAGCACTTTGGGAAGAGAATGGATAAATGGGAAAAAGATAAATAATTTGGTGTGAACGATATGGAAAATGTGGATGCGGGGGAAGCATTTTATCATGGTTTGGATCCCGAGTCGGGCCATACGTAGGTGCAGACGCCACCGCCTTTTGTTGAAGTTGAAGATAACACGGTTACACCGTTAAAAGGGCAGTTAAAAATGAAATCAAAATTTTGTAGGGAGCCTTACACACAGGTATAAAATTAAGTAATTTCTATTTATATAGTATATAATCGTTCCAAATTAATTAACATATTCATTTTGTAGGTTCCGTCGACGGAACCATTGAAGAACAGAAAAGGGAAAAAACCGCAGAAGTCCAATAATGTAGAAAAAAGACCATTACTATTGGACGGTTATCTCGATAGTGATAATGAATTTTGGAAATTGTGGGGAAAGAAGATGGGAGTGATATTTTTGGAGCATAAACTTTTAAAAGGTATTTATATGAATTGGGAATTTTGGTCAAGTTTACTTGGTATTGGCTCTCGATACTTGCTCCCTGAGGCACCACACATCCCTTATTTTATATTACAAAAGTGTTGGATAATTAATTGTACGAAATGAAATGTTTTTTTTCTAACACGCATCATTTGGTTATCTGGACGTCCCTACTCAAGGAAATAAAGTCGTCGGCTGGTAGGTGGACGATGATTAATCCTGAAGGCACGACTTTGGAACCTGGGAAACAACATTATTTGAGGCGTGTAGCAGCCAGGATGGTTGATGGACCACATTGGAAGGATATTGATCGGGTTAGTATATTTATTTATATATATATCATATAATATTAAATTTGTATATATCTAATAACTTATCATTTTTTTGAAGGTTTTAATTCCCATCAACATACCGCACCTGCATTGGTATTTGGCTGATTTGGATCTCCTTACATGGAAAATGAGCATATATGATTCAGCCGAATGGTGTGGTTTTTTTTAAAACATATGCAGGTGACGATAGTTTCAAATTGTTGGGAGATAGTATATTAAGTGAACTAGACCACATATCATATTGGGCCCATTTTCCCAATAGACATAAACCTACTAAGATGGAATTCGTTAAAGCTAAACATGTGACGCAGCAGGAAAAAGTAAAAGAATGAGAAAAACGAGATTGTGGAGTTTATGTGTGCATGTTCATGGAAATGCTTACATCGGGTGTGCCAGTAGAGACACATCAGTCCCCTAGAGATACGGAATTTAGTTACCGTAATAGGATGGCAGAAATTATTTGGAATAGTAGACTTTGATTGTATTATGATTATTGATTTAAGAATATTTTCTTATGTTTTGATTATGTTATTTGGAATAGTAGACTAGTATAGTAGAGGTTTGATTAAGTTAAAATACAAGATAATACATATAACAAAACAAACGTACAACAACAGCTACATTAAGGCTAATTACCAATTGTCATTGGGATTCTACAAAAGATACAAAATGCAGCACATTACCACTTTAGGCTGACTTTACAAAAGATACAAAAAAACTTCACATCCCAATACATACACCTTACACTAACAGCTACACCAAAAGCTTCACATCCAACACTAATTAGCTAACTTAAAACAAAACAAACATACCCAACAACCAGAACAACTACGAACATCTTGTACATAGGTATGCTCTTATTGGAATCACACATCCCCTTCTCCATGCTTGCTACTAGACTCTTCTCCTTACTCAGGAGAAACTCCAACTCAACATTCTTAGTCCTCAAGTTTTTTATGACACCAAGATCCTCTTTGGAATCCAACTGCTGCTTCATGGAATAGATGAGGTTTTTATAGTAACTATCTTCCAGTGCAACATCTTTCCATTCAAAGTAATCACATTTCCTCAGTCTTGTCTGTATGGAACCCACATGAATAAAACATCAAAACATAATCACTAATCACCAAATGCAATTTAAGAAGCCCTAAAAAATCTTGCATTAACAAATCAAACTAGATCGAAGCTTACCAAGTTGTTGTTGGAGTTCCAAAAACGTCTGTCGGGGTTAGTGAGCTTCCAGCATGTCCGATCCTTAGCTGGAACATCGCAATCATAGTTGTTAACATCGTCTTTAACAAACACACGAGCAACTTGGAGGCGATTTCTTGCACTAGGCGAGCTCGCAGACATTGTGTTGAAGAATCGAACAAGCTGATTATATAAAGGAGGGTGTTTGCTTCGACTTTTCACGAAGGGGTTAGAAAGAAATGAATGAGGTACAAATCGGGATTTTAGTTAATAGCATAATTGGGAAGATAACACGTCAGGTGCCACGTTGGAAGTCCAAGTAAGGGGTTTTTGACACATCACTTAGCCACGTAAGAAGGAAATCGGTAGTGTACACCTCTGCAGATCAGTTATAGAACTGTTTTCTGTGGATCAGTGTACAGCTCTGCATAACTGTTACGGAATACGCAAAATTGTTTTCTGCAGATCAGTATACACCTCTGCGAATCTGTGTACACCTATGCGGATCAGTGTACACCTCTACAGATCAGTTATACAAGTTATAGACGTATTTAAGTGGTTTTTTGTGAGTTTGTGAGTTTCAATTACCAGTAGAAGTTGTTTTTTCATTGTGTTTGTGGAGAGTGATTTGTAAAATGAGTTTTATTATCTTGTGTACGGGAGGTTGTGGCAGTTAGTTAATGAAGAAGAGGTTTATGTTATAAATAATGTGAAAAACTATGTTTTAAAACTTCCTCCTAACATTGACCACAAAATGTTATTACAAATGGTGAGAAGTAAGGCATGTGTGTTAAATAGTCACATATGTTTGTCTTTTAAACACCCGGAGTTAGGGTATGTCATGGAGCTTGGAGATGAAACTGATGTATTTCAATTGAGACATGTAATGTCTAAATCAAAGAAGGCGGTGCATTTGTATTTAACGGTGGTAGGTGAAGAAGCTGAAGAGCAAGCGGTGGTTATCAACCAGTTTAATCCAACAAAAACTAATAGAGGTCGTTGAGAAAGCCAATGTGATGGAAACCGTTCAAGGGGAAGAGGAAATGAAGTGTCAGTGGGTGATGAAAAAAAAAGTTTCGGTTACTGATAAATTTGTATCTGATAATGTTACTTTTGTATCAGATAATGATAAAGAAGCAAAAGTGGGCATGACTGAATTACAACGTCAAAATTTGTTCGAGCTTGGAGAAGTTCCTGAAATTCATGATCGAAGATGTGAAGAAAAATCAAATGAAGGGTGGTCGGATGATGAGTACACGTAAAGAAAAAACTGCTTTAATCCATGGTATTGTATTCCTTCTATTCCTGATTGTCCAGAACCTATTCTTGAACCTGGACCATTTCATAGTTTAGGTCAGAATGATAAATTAATTGTCAATCAAACCTATAACACCAAAAAAGAGATAACATTTGCTGTTAAATTCAAAGCCGTTAGAGAAAAGTTTTAGATAAAGGTTGAAAATTCTTCAAAATCTCGGTACCAGGTTGTTTGTATGCAAGAAAACTGTCATTGGCGTTTATACGCATCTCTTATTAAAGGAACAGAAATGTTTGAAATTAAGACGTTTAATGATGAGCATACATGTTCTTCATTGCTTATACACCCAACTCATAGGCAAGCAAATAGCGAAGTTGTGGGAACCATAATACATAACATTATGGGTCAAGGAAGTTTGAGAGTTTGGAAGCCTAATGCTATAATTAGAGATATGAATGCTTTGCTACAAATAAATATGAGTTATTCACAAGCGTGGCATGCTAGAGAATTTGCTCTGGGATTGATGATGGGGACCCCCGAAGAATGTTTCTCCAAACTTCCAGTTTATTTTCACAATCTGAAGAAACATAATCCTGGTACTGTGGCGTACATAAAAACTGATTCGGAGGATCGTTTTGAGTATTGCTTTTTCGCTATTGGATGCGCGGTAATATATTTTTAAATATGTTTGTTATTTTCTTAAATGTTTATAAACAAATTATATTGTTGATATATTAATGGTTTTTATATTGTTGTTGCAAATACGTGCTTTCAGAGAGTGTTGTAGAAAAGTTATTATTATGGATGGTGCTCATTTGAAGGGAAAGTACAAAGGCACCATATTGCATGCAGTAGCCATGGATGGAAACAATCAGATCTTGCCTATTGGGTATGGAATTTGCCCAAAAGAGACTACGGATTCTTGGACATGGTTTCTTGAAAAACTACATGAATGCATTGGTGATGTGGAAGGTCTGAAAATGGTCACAGATAGAGCACCCACAATTGTTGTAAGTATTCAAAATGTTTTTCCAAATGCTCAACATGGATTGTGTGGTTTTCATCTAATAGGAAACATAGTCCACACCTTTGGAAAAAACAAAAAAACAACAATTTTGTTTTGGAAGCTGGTAAGAGCTTACAAAACCACTGAGTTTGAATTTTATTGGGGGAGACTTTGTAATATAAGAGATGATGTAGCGACATATCTTAGTCAAATTCCACTTGAGAAATGGACCAGAGCGTATTGCCCTACCACAAGGTATGATTATATGACCTCAAATAGTGTGCAGTCCATGGATGTTGTATCAAATAAAGCAAGGAAGTTGCCTATATTACCACTTCTTGAGTTCTTTCGCGCACTTATGCAGAAATTGTTTTACAAACGGCGGATAGCTGCAGGAATGATTATGTTTAATTTTAAATTATATGATAAGTGTCATATATATTAATATATGTTTGTTTTAACAGAAAAAGTACAACAATACTTACAAAGTGGGCTGAAGATATGGTTAAAAAAATAAAGAGGAGATTCAAGGATGGTCGGTATCCGGTGTTGACAATACAACATATCAAGTGCATGACTTCAAAAGTGGCGTCACAGTGAATTTGAGGGAAAATACTTGTTCTTGTAGATATTGGCAACTAACTGGTTTGCCATGTGGTCATGTGATAATGGTTTTAATGCACTTGAAAAGTGATCATTGTGGGCATATGGCTATAGATGCTAATAAAATTGAAACATATCGAAGAACGTACGAGCATGCCGTATACCCTCTTTCAGAACTTAGTGATTGGGAGGTTCTGGATGACCTTATGGTTTTTAACCCTCCTATGATGGAAATACGTCAAGCCGGTAGACCAAAAAACACCAATTGTATTCCCTCTCAAGGTGAGGAACCATAAATAAGAAGGTGTAGTAGATGCCATAGCACAACTCATAATGCAAGGACGTGTAAGTAAATCGTTCCAAAGAACCAAAGTAAAAGTAAAAAATGTACTGGGGCGTCATGGAGTGGGACAAAAGCGACAAAAGAGGAACCGACGCAAGCGACCGAAAACCAATGGCAGCATGAGCCAGAGAACCAATGGACGCAACATACCGAACAATAATGGCAGCAACAACCAGACAACCAATGGACACAACAGACCGAACATCAATGGCAGCAACAGCCACATAACCAATGGACGTAAGGGACCGAATACCAACCGCAGGAAGAGCCACAGAACCAATGGCAGGGTTGCACCGAGTACCAATGGCAGCAAGAGTCAGATAACCAATGGACGCAAGTGACAGTCAACTTAGGGACACAAGCAACAGAAAACCCATGGACGGAATACGAGAACAGATCAAAGTTTCCGTGGTTCGATTTGAATGAATGAAGTTTATTTCAACGTATGTTTATTATGAAGGTTGTATGTTTATGTTTTCTAAAGTATGTTTTGTAACCTACTTAAAGTATGTTTATTATTCAGAATACCGGTGTGTGTAATTTTATAAAAAAACATGGAATATTTGTATAATTTTAATTATGTTATTTATATGCACCGGTTTGTATTACGTTATTTATATGTATTTGGTTTGTATTAGGTTATTAACGAAACCAGTTGAGTTAACTTCTACTTTATTTCATTGAACATAAAATACAAAACAGTACAAATACATGGAAAACATACATCAGTAACAAACGTATTATATAAAACATTTCATTATTTTTAACCTTTTTTTGTAAATTTTTTTACATAATAATCACATAAGGTATTGGTGTATTTAAAAAAAATTAATATTAATAAACGAAAATGAACGCAAAAAAAAACGCAAAAAATGACAAAAAAATTTAAAAAATTAAAAAACCCAATTTCCGCAGAGCTGTAGAGGGATCCATAGAAGCTTTAATCGATCCGCAGAGGGTGCTCTGCAGATCCTTTGGTCAATTTCCGAAATCTGTTTTTTCTTGGTTATTTTCTTTAAACCACCCCTCATTTTTGGTTATTTCTCGAAAATCTTCCATTAAATTTATGGCTTTTTTATTATGATTGCCTTATGATTAAAAAATCCAATTTACCAATCATAATAATATAATAATTAAATATTACAAAAGTTGTTAAGAATACAATTAAATTTAAAATATATCTTATCTTATTAATAAAAATTTGAAAGAAGCATTGTAACTCAAAGCTTTTATCATCATTTTCTTTTAACTGTGAATCGGTATTAATCATATTGGATATAAGTATTCACGTCATATTATTTTAAGCTTATTAAAACATAAGGGGGTCAATGGGCTTTTCTCACAACCTATATGGACTTGTTATATAATTTATAATTCCATGGGTACATTCAATTAAAATGGTTGGAGGGGGCGCTGCATCCGGCAGCCCCCCCACGAACTCCGCCCCTGAAGGAGATGCCACTCCAAGAGTCACGGGGACCGTTTGAATATTTTGAGAAAAATTCATGATTATGAGAAAATGAAAACTTTAGATGTTATTCAAAAAGCTAAGATTTAATAGAGCATTGAAAGGGAGGGAAACACAAAGTACGTTAATCGTATTCTTAATTGAAAGACCATGCAACTTGTTATTTGTGGCATAAAAACAGTTTGTGATTACCAGGAGGATCCGCAAATTGGTGAGAAGTTTTTTTTTCGTAATAAATTAAATTCAGCAGGTCCGAAGGTGGGAGAGTTCAAAAACGTAGCACACAGTGTACACTCTTGCTTCAAATCAAGACAATTGTTTGGAAGTTCCGTGCACGATTAAGGAAATTAAAAGTGTTGTTTATTCATGTAGAGGGGATAGAGTTCCGGGCCTGGATGGTTTTTCCTTTAGGTTTGTAAAAAAAATCATGGGATTTACTGAAAAATGATATTTTTGATGGTGTCACAGAATTCCTTCTTTCGGCTAATATTCCCCATTGTTGTAGTAGTTCTTTCTTCACTCTAATTTCAAAGGTGAGGAGCTCATTAATAGTAATACATTATCCACCAATTAGTTTTAGTGGGTTAAAATAAAAAATCATTGCTAAGTGGTTGGCTAATTGATGATTTAAGATGAAATCATTCAAAGGTAAAAGTTGATGAACGAGGATGTTTGAAGTACATTGCTACTTCAGATTTTCGGCGAAGATAAGTGTTGTGCCTATTTGGGCGTTGACGTTATCTGAGACTCAAGTTTATTTCACGATTATAAGTTAAATAGATTTTCCAATAAGTGGAACTTAAAGTATGCGTCTTGTACCTATTTAAACTCCTCTTATGATGTCTTATATTTATAACTATGTGGCCGTAGGGATATAAAGGTAAAGTAATTAACAACCTCATATGTGAAATTAAGTCTGACCTGGGTAATACTAATATGAGATAAAAGCAATGTTAGGGGAACAAGTTATGAGTAAGAGGAATTCTTATGATGACGTAAGCACTTAAGATCTGCCCTATTGTTTATTAAAGAACAAGATATAGATAGAATGAGAGGAGAAGATTGAACTAATGGATGACATTTGGAGTTTGAAGCAAAGGGGGTTGATAGTAGTCAAGTTATTTCATGAATTACTACATCCCAGCAATCGGTTGAGTTACTCTTTTATTTTAGAAGCTTGTTTTGAGTTTCGAGTTCCATTAATGGAGACCCGACTCTTGATATCCACTACCTGAAAGTTGAAATGGACGGCTTAAATGATGCTGTGAGGCTGTTAGAACATGGATTATAGCACCCTATGTACATTCAATTGAGAAATAAACATCACAGATGGTAAAACAAGAGCGAGCATTGAGTTTCGATTGTTGAATATGGATTTTTCCTTTGCATCCATTAACTAAATTCGAATATAATGTTATTATTGAGCATTTTTTTTATTCTAAATATATTTGTTCAGTAAAAGTCATCCCCATAAATGTTAGAATCAAATTGGAAGTGATTGTAAGATGTTAGGAGGTGAAGATAGTGTGATACCAGCAATGACCAAATAGCAAGCCGATGAGAAGAGAAGGACATGTTGGTTGAAAAAGCGGATAGTATCTTGGAAAGGAATAGTGAACACTTACGGGAAGCATAATGTAAGGTTGAATGTTACCTGGTAACGGGACGACATAACGAAGAAACGGTTGCCCGGAAAATAATTTTTGTCAGGTATTTAAACGAGTAAGAAATGTGTTGGATATGATTATAAAATTATATGGTTTCAAGATATAATATGATTTTTATGAGCAAAACAAGTGAAAAGGATTATGTAGATTAAAAACACGTATTTTGATAGGATGGATTTTAACAAGTTGGACTTATCTGATTAGTTTGAGTCTGCCCATTAGTTATTGTGTTTAGTTATTAATTTACTTAATAGATATGTGATATAAAACTAAATGGACAAAAGAAAAGCATAGTAGGTACATGAGTGGAAGGAGTCATTCGTAATTGAGTAATTATCAACATGAAATGAATTTGTTTTGTTTGTTGGTGTTGAGTGAATTTAAACTACAGAAAAATAAGAAAAGAAAAGGCAATGCAATCATAAACACATATGCATATGCAGTAGTAGTCTAAGTTTGATCTGAATATATACAGAAAGTAAAGAAGCAAAAGAATAATATTTAAGTTGTTTTTGTTGTGAAGGAAGGAACCAGGAAGGGAGCTGGCAGTGAAAGTGAAAGAGTCTGCATCCCAATTCCCACATTGGGTGAATGAAGGAAGCAGGCAAGAGGGAGGCGAGTACAAAAGGGGAAGCCCACAGCTGTAAGAAGCATACCTTTCTCGGCCTTTTGGCTAAGATCAAGTGTAGTATCTGTTCTTATCAGTTTAATATCTGATATGTGGGCCATCGGCCCACTCGATATTAATCTTATTTTTTATGGGGGAAGGCCCGTTACAGTAGCTTGCTGCTGGGGTTCTTCATGCGTCGCCTTGGTCTTACACTACAGCCAAGGCCAGGCGCACCCCTCCAATACTCAGTTCAATGTTTAAATTTAGCTTAAAATAGGCTTAGAGATTTGAAAGTCTTTGCTGTCTGATGTTTTCATGTGAACGCACTCCCATAGTTCCAACCATGGACCTGGCGTTTTGTACTATAAGGACCTTTGAAGGGTTTCATTCATGTTAACAATATGGGAAGTTCCAAGAGACTCAAAAATCAGGTGGTTTTAATGCATATTTTCATCAGGAGATGAAACAGGACAAGGTACGGTTATTATGTATGACTCATCACTGTGACAAAATGGACAAACAATAAATGTTTTGAGGTAAAAATTTTAAAAAGTGGGTGTCCATTTGAATCGGACTAGTCGGCAATATGGGCCTGAAGAGCCAAGACTTGTAATCCTACCACTGTCGGAAGCGAGGAGTTGTCGCAGCTCTGTGAAGCCAGCCTAACGCATTGCCCCCTTCTCTAGGTTCCAAGAGACCCAAAGCCTTCGCTCAAGCCACTTGAACCAGCTCTCGACTTGGAACGGGCAAGTCAAATTACACACCACCAGACCCAACCAAACTGGACCAAATCATAATCCAACCCACTTTGATACCCCCACTTGGGTTACAGGCAAACGTTACCAGGCCCGGTGACCAACTCTCTACAAGATAAATCTATAAAATCGTCTTGGAATCCTTCACACACCAATGTGGGAACACTCATCAATATATATACATAAACAAACTGCATTTTCTTATCTAAATTAACAGTTCAACCAACATATTGCAATTGGACTTCTCGTCATGTAAAACAAAACTATCTACGACGTTAACGACATTGAGGGATTTTCGTTCTTCGAAACCATCACATGGTTTTTTTTTTCTAGTCCAACTTATCAAGAACTTGTATGACTATCCTGGTACCCCACAAGCTTTGGATTCCAGTGGGTCGGAAAGACAATTAATGTGAAGATACGACGACAAGGTCCGTCTTACTTCTGAAAGCTTCAGGATATGTTGTCTATGTTGTCCCACCAAAACATAACACCAACGCCAAATAGAAGCTTCATCTCGCAATGCCAATACCACCTTGTTCAATTTTGCAAATCGATCAAACTTTGACACGTAGAGATCCAATGTAGGGTATCCGATAATTCTCATAAATGGGGCCACTACGTCACTAGATATTTTTATACGATTGATATGACTTCGACGCATAGAGGTACACACCATCACCGTTTCGTTTATTCCATTTCATGTCAGCGTTACATACTTACATGTGCAGAGCTAGTGCATCCGCTTCAACTCCCGCTAAATGGGAAACGATGAAGGTCATTAAACCACCACTAATAGACCCTCACCCAGGAAAATCGTAGCATTTGTCTATGTAGAATTGAATCGTTATTTAGATTTCATAGTGTCACACACCCGTCATGTGATTTACTTTTTATGTAATAGAACTTGGTGTTTCCGTAATTGAAAATGATCATACTTCACACATCATAATAATACATAATATGATACAACTAACTGAGTATTCAATTTATGTAGAACAAAACACAACACTCAGTAAACATCAAGCCTAAAATCTCATAGACTGCAACATACCCAATGGAACATTTATGGACCGATCGGCCGAAAATGTATAAGCAATGAGCATGTTTAACACCAAACCCTAATGTCTACCTTATGGTCCTTGGTAAGCGCACTAGGTCTAAGGTACAAGGGAATGAAAACACACCATTGACATGATGACTTGTGTAGAAATCTCTTTCTAAACGATGCCTTTTTTTAGATTTTTCTTCGATAATTATGGGCATGTATCAACATATCAAAAGAAACCCTACGTAACATCCTATGACCATTATCGGATTACAAATAGCTTATTCGAAATGGATTTTTGAAAGGCTACATTATATGGACATCCATGTAAGATGACTTATTTGTGTTAACCCCACCAAATATAACAAACATACAGGAACATGACCTTGTAGTGTTAGGGATTCTTGGAGGATAGAAGCCCAGGTTGAGGGTTGTGAGGAGGGCTTCCTTGTATGTTATTGTTTCAATCCAGGTTTGGGATTGTATGGAATGTGTGTAATGAAAAGACACATGCACCAAGGAGTCACAATCAATCCATCATGTATTTGTAGGGGCATTAAAATTAAAGGACTTATAAATCATAAAATATGCATGTTACATTTCATCGCAAGCAATTTCATTAATATAAGACGGTTTCTGTTGAATATGTCGTTTCTTATGACATAATTCACAATAATGTATTGTTAGGCTTACTGGTATGTTCATTTGAATTTAGGACCTTTACTCAAATTTATTTCTCAATTACATGAGCATTTTCATTCCTTTTTAAATATGTTTTTGCATATTCATTGCTCATTTAATTATCATCGTACAAAAGGATAATATAATTGTTTCCTCCCCGAGGCTCGAACTCGTGACCCCCACCCTTCTATATTGCCCATCGACTTAACCACTTGAGCTAAAGTTATTCAAGTATCTTAATTAAATATATGCAAAGAAGAGAATAATATGATCTAATGGGATTAAAAATAGAACAAATTACTGAAATCGTCCCTGTGGTTTTACGAAAATTACGTGTTTGGTCCTAACTTTTTTTTTTGCACTCTGACGATCCCTACCATTTTAGTTTGTTGCGTTCTTCGTCCCTGACCAAGGTGAAAAGACTCTTTTGCCCTTTCTAATATATTTTCCCTTATTATTATTATTGATTGTATGTTTATTAATAATAAAAACAATAATTAGGCCCACTTTACAACTCCCCCCCCACCATAACCAGTTAACCCCACCATATTTTTGCCCCCACCCACTTCTTTCATCACCGGCAACCATTGCCGACGACCTCCAATTGCCGGACACCATCTCCGACTACCTCTTCTTTCCGATCATCACCATCATTCCCACCCTCACCCACCATACATGAAGATGAACAACTCCAATCGCCGGACACAATCTCTAACCACCTCTTCTTTCCGATCATAACCAAAACCTACAACTCTTTTGGAATCCATTTATCAAGAAAGAGAATCCATATACTGATAGAAGAAATCGATTTCATAAAGTGTATATAGAGACGTGAAACTGTAAGGAAAGAAAAAAAATGGAAAAGGGTGTGTGTGTAGGGGGGTTAGTTGCGGTAGTGTTAGCTCCGGTGGATGGCGACGTAGACAGGTGAGGTCACCGGCGTAGGGAAACGAGAGAAACAATGGTGAAGAGGGAGGAGCGAGGAGGGAGCAGATATAATCGATGGTCAGACCTCTCGATGGATCAGATGGGGGAGACGATAAGAAAACAGACTAATTAACCAGATATCCTTCCGTCTTCAGCCCTAAACCTTTGTAACTCATCTTCTTCCATCTACCACGTCTTCTTCACCCACTGAATTCAAGAAACATTTCCTTCTACCGCAACCAATTTCAATGATTGTAGGTTTTCATCGATTCAACAACCAATCAAATTGGAAATGATGGTTTTCTTCTGCTCGATTATCTCATTCCCCTCCCAAATCGGTAAAAGAACAGAACACTTACGCTCTATCTTTCGATTGTCTTCTTTCTCGACTGTCTGTTGATGAACCAGGGGAAACATGCTTTCACATTCTTCTTCTGGTTCGATTTTTGGGTTTCCGTGAAAAAGGATATCGGGGTTGTCATCTGTCTCCACCCATATGTGTTCAATAATTTCTTCTTTAATCTGCATTCCATTGTTGCTTTTCGGTGGTGATTTGGATTTCAGTTGTTTTTTTTTTTGCTGGTTTTGTTTCTTGATTTGGTTTTGATTTGATTTTAGTTGATTTTGATTTGATTTCGGTAGGTGGAGAATGATGTAGAAAGAAATAATGGGGTAGAGAGTGGATCTAGGGAGAGGAAGAATTTTGATGGTGAGGGGTTCAATGGTTGCCGACGGTATAAGAGAAGGAAGGCCCCCGAAGAATGTGGCAGTCGGAGAAGATGACCCAACGGTGGCTGATTTGGGGCAACAAGAAGCAAGATAATTGATAGTGTCCGTGGGTTTGAGATGTGGGCCCATAAATATTTTTTGTTAAACTTTTTTGTTAATAAGATAATATTAATAAGAATTTAAAATCAATTATAGAAAAATAGAAAAACAAATAAAAAATAAAAGAAAGGGTATCTTAGTCATTTCAGGTGTGATAGGGACTGAACGTGCAACAAATATAATCAATAGGGATGGTCCGAGTGCAAAAAAAAAAGTTAGGGACCCAACACGCAATTTTACCCAAACCACAGGGACGATTTCAGTAATTTGTTCTTAAAAATAATTAAAGCACATCGGTATAACCTAATTAACACCAAAATAATAGGGCTAAAGGCTCTTATTCAACTGTTAGTTTCACTTTGGCTATACCCACAATTAAATATTATGGGGTCCAAAAATTATACTATGCTACATAAATATTGCAATAACCTTTGGGCATAAATACAATATTTTTGCATGTTATGCTTAAAATTCATTATATGAATCGTTATCCAATTAGCCCTTGGGTTCCTTGAATAACAACTCAAACAATTGCTTAACTACAATGTAAAGGCTAAGCAACCTTTCTTTAGTACAACCACTTAAACATTACATCAAACTTACCACTCATCATTTATAATTTTAAAATTAAAGGTTTATCCAATTTTATAGATAGTGAGCTAGTTTGATAAACACTTATAAAATCATAATTATAATATCATATGCCAACTAAATTATCTAGTTCCTGAGAAGTAACATTAAAAACCATACAATTTTAAACCCTTACATATGGTAAGTGAGACTTAAACAAATAAGATATTAGTTTATGATAACACCATATTGTACACAAATAATAGCAAAAAAAAAGTAATTCATGGCAATTAGAAAAACAACAAAACAAAACAAAACAATCTTATGCGTCTTGTATGACGATGCCATATTTTACTTAACAAGCCAAATTATTTTTTTCATGTTGAAAAAAAAATACGTCACCAAATGCTCCATTTTTTAAATTTATCTTTTCCAAAACAAATATATATATATATATATATATATATATATATATATATATATATATATATATATATATATATATATATATATATACTAGATGTGTTCCCGCGCAAAGCGGCAGCGAAAAATATATTTTTTGGCGAATAGATTTCTTACGGGGAAATAATTATTAAATTTTAGACAAAACTGCAAATTTGGTCCTTGTGGTTTTCAAAAACTTTTGGATGGGGTCCAAAAAGTTTCCAGCTTGCATAAAAGGTCCAAAATCAAGGTTTTTCTGGGTTTTTGGTCCAAAAAAACTTAAAAAGACGATTATGCCCTTTTATTTTCTTTTTTGTATTTTTTATAATTATTCTAACACTGTTTTAATTAAAAAATAAAGAAAAAAGAAAAAAAGTATCCCCCACCTACTGTTCTCTCTCTCTCTCTCTCTCTCTCTCTCTCTCTCTCTTCATCTTCTCAAAAATCTCATGGACTTCATCTTTGATATCCCCAAATTGATGAACAAAAGCCAAAATCAAGCAATAGAAAGAAATTGAAACCCAAACACACAGACACACACATTCTAACGCAAAGCACCCACATCGATTGGAAACAATCTCATCACAGTGAGTCTCTTGTCTCGATCAGACGAAGCAAATAAAAGGGGGAAGGCAATCACCTTCAAATTAGAGTGGTGGATGGACAGAGAGGGTCGACGGAAGCAACATTAGGAGGTGGCGATGGTTCACAGCAGTGGCAGCAACGAGGTGGTGGTCGGTGACGGGTGGCTAGCGATAGCAGCTCCGCTGCCTCGTTCCCTTTGCGTCTGGCAGCACACGACGGGGAAGACGAGGGAGGAGGGGAGAGTTTGGTGGTGGTCAAAAATTATGGTGGTAGGAGGGTAATGACGACCGCAAGCAGTGGCGGCCGTGGGTGGCAGAGGTTGCTCTGACAGCCTCCTGCTGTTGTGTCCGGGTTTCTGCTTGACGAGAATGACAAGAGGCGTATATGGGAAGGTGACAGGGGGTCGGAGTAGGGCAGGAGATACAAAGGAGGGGGTGTTTGGATTGTTGTTGTCTTGGTGGTCGGAAAACGGCTCCACCTTCGGTGGATTTTCTTGGCCGTGAATGAAGAAGAAGGAGGAGGGGTAGTATTTTTATGGTAAGATGCAAACCAGAGGGGGAAGAGATGGTATCAGAGAGAGAGAGAGAGAGAGAGAGAGAGAGAGAGAGAGAGAGAGATTTTAGTTTTTTTTAATTATTTACATACCAAAATAAATAAAGAAAATAGAAAAGTAAAATGAAAAGGGTAAATACGTCTTTTCAAGTGTATCGGAGACCAAAACCCCAGAAAAACTTTGATTTTGGATCTTCGATGCAAGTTGGAAACTTTTTGGACCCCATCCAAAGGTTTTTGAAAACCACAGGGACTAAATTTGCAGTTTTGTCTAAATTTTATTATTAGTTATTATGTAAAAAAGTTACCAGTTTTAAATAAAATATTTATGTTTAGACCTTATACTTATATTGTATTTTATATAGTTAATGTAAAGTAACTAATATTGGTGTCTTTTTTTCAACAGTAAAAAATTAATACTGGTGTGTATTTTAAAAAATTTAAATTAATTTATATAAATGAATTTAATATTTTAATATTATCAGTTTGTTCGAAATTAAATTTCTTAATAACTTTCCTTAATTCAAGTCTTCAAATATGCATAATTGATTTATACAAAAAACTTTCTAATTTATACCTCTTAAAATTGAAAATATGATTAATATGTTTTATAATAGAGTATATATATATATATATATATATATATATATATATATATATATATATATATATATATATATATATATATATGTTTAGGTTCTATGGAAAACAAAAAACCCTAAACATCATAAAAATGCATAAAAAAAATACTTAGAGATCACAAAATTTTTTTTTGAATTTTTTTATAAATAATCGCTGCTTTTTCTTAAAATTCGCTGAAAAAAAAATAAAAAATCAAAATTTTTTTTATAAAAAAAAAATTCAAAATTTTTTTCAGCGAATTTGTATAGAAAGCTGCGATTTTTTCAAAAAAAAGTTTTATGATCTCCAGGTATTTTTTTACTGTTTAAAAAAAAAAGACACCAATATTAATTACTTTATATTAACTATATAAAATACAATATAAGTATAAGGTCTAAACATAAATATTAATTACTTTATGAAGTGTCGATGTTTTTCTAGGTAAGTTCAATTGAGAAAAAATAAAAAGTTGAGAATGGAGGAATCAAATCTCAGCCAATCATTTTTATATATGTAAAATACATTTAGATTAAGTCATTAACGTATGATGTTCTTATGGATCGTTCATATGTTCTTCATCAACATCATCTGTTTTTCATTCATCTGGATCGTTCCTGTGTTCTTCATCAATATCATTTGTTCTTCATCAACATCATATGTTCTACTACTTGTTTGTCATCAACGTCTTCATCAACATCATATGTTCTACTACTTGTTTGTCATCAACGTCACATGTTCTTCATAGAAAAACATCGACACTTCATAAAAACATTAATTCTTCATCAAAATTCTTCGTTTATTCATCAAAACGTTGTGATTCATCATCAAAAACATTTATTCATACTATTAAATGTAAGTCGTGATTTAATCTTGTCCAGTTTCGTTGATGTCAAGCAAAATCGTTAAACATAATCCATATTTATTAATGTCACGTCATTTAGCGAACACCAGTCATCGAAATTTCATCAATCGAACATCACCAATATCAAACAACAGATAGCAATCGAAACTTCATCAACATAACCATATATTTGAAGAATTTTAAAAAAAATCATTTTCCAGGTTTGAAAAAATTCGATTTTCATACATTTTTTCACAATTTTTGATCTCAACGTATTGATTATTGATCGATTTTGATAGAATTTGATTTGTGTTGTAATTATTGGCTTCAATTATTGATTTTTTTACCATAATTATATAAGATAATTTATTTGCACACAAACTGTTCGATGAAATGCTTAAACTAGATATATCACGTAATATTCACAAGTGAATATGTCTTTACACGAGAACCAATGTATGTCTTTTAAAAACACAAACTAAGTATGTAATTCATGTGTGAATAACATACAAAAATTATATTCACATGTGAATATATGTAATATTCACAAATGAATACATGTAATATTTATAAATGATAACGCATTTTTTTTGTAAAATTAAAAAAATGAAAATACTTCGTTTTGAGGTATAAAGCAAGTTTGTAATTCATATGTGAATAACATATATAAACTATATCCACATGTGAATATATGTAATATTCACAAATGAATATATGTAATAATCAAATGTGAATATATATGTATTATTCACAAATGAATAAAACTGTTAATAAAACCAAGAAGTACAAAATATATAAAATTAAAGATAAAAAAAGTATTCGATCAGAATATATATTTATTCACATATAATTAAGCTTTTTATGGTTAATAAAATAATCATATAAGCATATTTTTTTATTACTGTTATATTCATTTGTGAATAAATGATAACTTTTTTTTTTCAGAAAATTATAAAAACAGAAAAACGTCATTTTGAGGCCCTAAACAGTCCTGAATAACCGAAAAACAGCGTACGTCACGGCAAAGCTGTGAGTTTTGTAAATCACACCATTTTACATCAAATATGTGAATTTCGTCCAATTCCGAGACTAAAATTCATTGCGGCAATTTTTTTGATGATGTCACTAAATTTTCATTCCTACTAGTGATGACATCATTATGACAGGTTATTCTATTCATATATTAATAAAATTTAGAAATCATTACGACATATTTACTGATAATGTCACTAACTTCAATCCTACTACTAAAAACATCATTATAATCTATTATTTTTATTTATGTGAATAAACTATACATGTTGATTTATTCATTTGTGAATATAACCTTTATATATAAAAATAAATAATACACTATAAGAATTGGTTTGTGAATAAGTTTTTTTGTATATTGTAACAATATTATTTTATATGTAAATTTTACATTATACTTAGACAAACAACATTGTATTGGTTAATAATATTATTTACATTTGAATTTAACACGATCAAAATGAAGAATATATTACATTGTATAACATTTACACATTAATATAAAAATATATTGTCTTCGTCAATGATATCTTCTCATTTACATTAACCAATCGTCAACCATTGGGATATGAACCAACCATTGATTGAAATGTAATTCATCTATTGAGTTATAACCAATCCTGACAAACATGTGAATACACATAAAAAATGTTAATAAAAATATATTGTTAGTTTATCATAATAGCATTTTATCACATGATATATTCATATATGAATGTATAAGCATATGTGGATATTATGTGATATTTGTTGTTTATATTATATATTCATACATAGTATATTCATATGCGTACGCCGTGCGTACACCCTGTACGCCCAACGTACGCTCCACCCCAAAATCTCACATTTCATAATTAAGACTTGAATAAAAACAAATATAATACCTGATAAATCCCGGATGTTACACCCATTCGAGAGGGTAGGTTTGGTTTTTTCTTAAGCTATGATAATTCATTTAATGAGTTCATTCATAATTCATAATACAGGTCACTTAATGTTCCTATGAGTGGATATAATTTTACCCAAATTAGTGATAATGATGAAAGTGAGCAAATTGGAAATATTTTTAGTGTTCGAGAATCTTGTAGATGTTTCAGGTTTTATATCGAGAGATCAACTTCAGATTATATAGACCCGTTCTTTTCAAACATGTGGTGCCAGATTACATACCATTCCTTTCAAGTTGTATAATTATTGGATGAAATGGGATAATTTTGACGATGTTGTTATAAAGACTTAGAATCATCCCTTAGATTTGGTTATCACAAGCAAACATGTGTTGTTTGAAAAAAAAATGAAGGGTTACCGACATAAAAAGACATTAAAATTTCAGTTTTGGTTTTAAATGACCATTTACCCTTTTTTATTTTGTACCCCTTAGACCATCCAACTCGAAATTTTACCCGTATAAAACACTATTTTGCTTAAAATTACCAGTTTCTCGGTCATAATTGTTGAATATACATTGACTTCTGATACTTAAAGCCTCCCCTTCCACCACCGTGTCCACCCTTCTATTTTCCCCTTTCTCTCTTTTCTGCGGTAAAGGGGCCCTAATTTCCTCTCACAATCTTCCAAGGTTTGCATCAATCGAAAATCACCACCGTCCACCTCTTCCCACTTCCACCGCCATTAAAATGCATTCAAGTTTCCGATTTCATTTGATTATGTGCTTGGATGATTTGCGATGGAATGTTCTCTCAAATCGATTTAGTGGTTAAAATGATCGGGCTGGGAGTTTGCCATTTCCTTCTGCTTATCTCTACATTTCCCTCCATCAGTTGATTACCAAGGATTCAATGAAAGGAAATAGAAGAAAAAAACAGGGGGTTGGAGCGTAAAGACGATGAACAGGCTTCATATTTTCGTGTCCGGTAAAAATTGAAGAACATGGAAACTTCAGTTCCCCCTCTCTTTAAACATCATGTGTGAGTAAAAGAAAATAAGATGATGAGCAGGTCAGAATTGATTTGCAGATGTAGCTTAAAGATCAAAGAACAAGGGCCAGATTTAGAATTAGAGGAACAGAGAGGAGTAGAGAGTCAGTGCAATGGAGGAGAAGGGTGGCGTGAGGGAAAAGGGTGGCGTGCAGAAGAAGAGGAGGCGGCGGCAGGAGGGTTGAAAAAGAAATAGAGATTATGTAATACAAGTGGAATTGATTATAAGAGTCAAAGGTCAACGTCTAAGTGGCATAAAATATGCCATGTCGTCTACGTTTTAGCTGAATTTATATGTTAACGCAGAACAAAAGGTGATATTCCCCTTAATAACAGGTCAATTGTGAGTTTATACCTTTAAAAGGCACAAAAACTAGTTTAAGGACCTTTTAAAACCAAACACAAAACCTTGTTGGGTTTTTATGACAATAACCCAAAAATGAATGAATTTATCAAAATTTAGGGGAAAAAAGACAAAAAGAATGGAAAAGGATGGTGAAAAGAATGTGTTACAGGAAGACTTTGTGAGATTGATCAAGGAGATGCCACTCCAAGAGTCACGGGGACCGTTTGAATATTTTGAGAAAAATTCATGATTATGAGAAATTGGAAACTTTAGATGTTATTCAAAAGCTAAGATTTAATAGAGCATTGAAAGGGACGGAAACACAAAGTACGTTAATGGTATTCTTAATTGAAAGGCCATGCAACTAGTTATTTGTGGCATAAAAGCAGTTTGTGATTACCAGGAGGATCCGCAAATTGGTGAGAATATTTTTTTTTCGTAATAAATTAAATTCAGCAGGTTCGAAGGTGGGAGAGTTCAAAAACGTAGCACACAGTGTACAACTCTTGCTTCAGATGAAGACAATTGTTTGGAAGTTCCGTGCACGATCTAGGAAATTAACAGTGTTGTTTATTCATGTAGAGGGATAGAGTTCCGGGTCCGGATGGTTTTTCCTTTAGGTTTGTAAAAAAAATCATGGTTTTTACTAAAAAATGATATTTGTGATTGTGTCACGGAATTCTTTCTTTCGGCTAATATTCCCCATGGCTGTAGTAGTTCTTCACTCTGATTCCAAATGTGAGGAGCTCTTTAATAGTAATACATTATCCACCAATTAGTTTTAGTGGGTTAAAATACAAAATCATTGCTAATTGGTTGGCTAATTGATGATTTAAGATGAAATCATTCAAAGGTAAAAGTTAATGAACGAGGATGTTTGAAGTATATTGCTACTTCAGATTTTCGGCGAAGATAAGTGTTGTGCCTATTTGGGCGTTGACGTTATCTGAGACTCAAGTTTATTTCACGATTATAAGTTAAATAGATTTTTTCCAATAAGTGGAACTTAAAGTATGTGTCTTGTACCTATTTAAACTCCTCTTATGATGTCTTATATTGATAACTATGTGGCCGTAGGGATATAAAGGTAAAGTAACTAAAGACCTCATATGTGAAATTAAGTCTGACCTGGGTAATACTAATATGAGATGAAAAGCAATGTTAGGGGAACAAGTTATGAGTAAGAGGAATTCTTATGATGATGTAAGCACTTAAGATTAGCCTTATTGTTTATTAAAGAACAAGATATAGATAGAATGATAGGAGAAGATTGAACTAATGGATGACATTTGGAGTTTGAAGCAAAGGAGGTTGATAGTAGTCAAGTTACATCATGAATTACATCCCAGCACTCAGTTGAGTTACTCTTTTATTTTAGAAGCTTGTTTTGAGTTTTGAAAGTCTTTGCTGTCTGATGTTTTCATGTGAACCCACTCCCATAGTTCCAACCATGGACCTAGCTTTTTATACTATAAGGACCTTTGAAGGGTTTTATTCATGTTAACAATATGGGAAGTTCCAAGAGACTCAAAAATCAGTTGGTTTTAATGATATATTTTCATCCGGAGATGAAACAAGAGACTCAAAAATCAGTTGGTTTCAATGATATATTTTCATCAGGAGATGAAACAGAACAAGATACGGTTATTATGTATGACTCATCACTGTGACAAAATGGACAAACAAGAAATGTTTTGAGGTAAAAAATTTAAAAAGTGGGTGTCCATTTGAGTCGGACTAGTCGGCAATATAGGCCAGAAGAGCCAAGACTTGTTATCCTACCACTGTCGGAAGCGAGGAGTTGTCGCAGCTCTGTGAAGCCAGCCTAACGCATTGCCCCCTTCTCTAGGTTCCAAGGGACCCAAAGCCTTCGCTCAAGCCACTTGAACCAACTCTCGACTTGGAACGGGCAAGTCAAATTACGCACCACCAGATCCAACCAAACTTGACCAAATCATAATCCAACCCACTTTGATACCCCCACTTGGGTTACAGGCAAACGTTACCAGGCCCGGTGACCAACTCTCTACAAGATAAATCTATAAAATCATCTTGGAATCCTTCACACACCAATGTGGGAACATTCATCAATATATATACATAAACAAACTACATTTTCTGGTCTAAATTATTAACAGTTCAAGTTATTTTGAAAGAGTATCAGCATAAAGCTGGTGAGTTCATAAATATTTTATGAAAAATGGATGTTGTTTCCTTAAAGTTTGTTACAAGTTTGTTTCCAGAAAATCCAATATTTTCTAAAAGGTTTGTTGTAGTCTTAACTGAAACAAGGCTTAGTATGTAAGTAAATCGTCATACTTATGTGTGTGTTTAATATTTAAATAAAACTCCTTTGTATAAAGCCTTAGAATTTTCGTGAATTGTATGTTTTGTTAATACCCCATGTGAGATGTTATAACCATACTAAAGACTAGAAGGCCTTGTATGCGACGTTCTTCAGGCGTCGGAATGTTATGACACTTGTCACTCCACACCTGCCGGTCTAGCTGTTGCAAGCAGCTTAGGTGCGGGTTTGTCAGACACAGTATAGATCTATACATAACTATCACGTTCTCCCTCCAGGAGATTCTGATTATAATTAAAGGACTTTTCTGTGGTACCTAGAGTACCCCGAAGGAGAATGTCTCACAAATTTATTCATTAACAAGTTCACATAGTGTGTAGTGAAATACTCGTTTGTAACGATAGTGTTACTGTTTTCTTTGTTAAATGTAGTGTTCAAAACTATACCTATTATAGTTTATCAAAAGTGTTGTATGATAGTATGAAACCTTGTTATGCATGTCTATGTATTTCAATAAAATGACATTAAAAATACTAAGTATAAATCTTACACACCTTGCTCAACATGTTACAAGGTGTGAATAACCCCTTTTTTGTTTGTTTTGACAGTTTTATCCTTAACTGTCACTATTTTAGAGTATTTATAGAAAAATCATCGTAAGTCGAAAACTGCATCCGTAAACTCGGAGAGTTTGGAAAAAGAGTGTATTGTGTTCATAAATTTTCCCATAATTTTTGGTGGTCTCAAACCAGTGTGAAAATGTTCATCTTCACAACCTGGTCCGATTTTGTTGTTGCAGTGATAGGCAGTTTTGTAAAAATCACCATAAATTTTATAAAAATCGTATGGAGATGTGCAAGTAGTCATTTTAAAGGTATAAACCTGAACTATTTTCATATTAAACAGTTTTGAAAAATATTAAGTTTAAGTTGGGTAAAACAGTTTGTGAACAGGTCACAACTTTTCTGTTGTAAGCTGTCAAGTTAAGTTTTGAATATGTTTTGGTGTTTTAACTTGTATCCCCCCCCTGAAAACTGAAGAAAACTAGAAAATGTAGGGGTATGAACTCACATTGAGTGATTTCTAAAGGAGTGGAAAGTTGAAGTCGAGGAGTATCAAGTTAAGAGCACTTGATGAACACACGGAAGCTTGGATGATCCTAAGAACGATTTTTGGTATTAAGATATGAGTCGATGATCCAAGAGTGTTATGAAATTATGGAATAATACTTGAGTTTAGATGGAATGTTTACCAAAAAGTTCAGTAGTAGCTCAAGAACACTTTCACAAAGTGGTGAGAAGTAGAGAGAAAATGAGGCTCTCTTGGTGTTTTGAGAAGTATAAGTGTTTGGAATGATCAAGTAAGCCAAGAAGTTCTCCAAGGATTTCTATATATATTGAAGGTTGTTGGAGCAACTTGTAAGTTTGAAGTGATGTTTACCTTGGTTTGTGTGATGTGGATAAGGTTGGCTAATAAGGAGATGACACATGGAAGGCAAGTGGGCACACTTGACCCACTTGTGGTGTAAACATTCTTAGATATTTCTTTTAATATAAAATATTGATTTATAATTAATAAATCCTTGATAAATGAATAAAATATGATTTTTGGGGGTTTAAAATGGTAAAAATATGAATTTGGTGAAAAATCCCCGTCAAAAATGTCAAAAACGGGCTTAAGAAGCGAAAGTAGTCGAAAACCGGGCATTAAGGAGCGAACCTGCGAGGTTCGGCTCTTGGAAGTGCTGAGGAACGAAGGTAGTGAAGGAACCGAGAGAAGGGAGAAGGGACCGAAGGTGGGGGTCTCGGTCCGAAATGTGAGGGAAGCGAAATAGACCGAGCCCTCGGTCTATTTCGGCTGTATCAAGGTTCGATCCTGCTGAGGTTCGGTCCGAGGAGGGCAGTTCGCTTCTGACAAGTTCGGTTCTGACAGCTTCGGTTCCGAGAGGCTTCGGCTCTAAGAGGTTCGGTTCCTAAGAGGTTCGGTTCCTCAGAGGTTCGGTTCCTAAGAGGGGTTTCGGTCCTATTTAGCTGTTTTTCCATATAACTTCCCGTTTTGAGCGGTTTTTGGCCAAGTTAAGGGTCGGGATGACCCAGATGACTATAAAAAGTTGAGAGAGATTTTGAGAGAGATTTTGGGAGAGATTCGGGAGAGATTTGTTTTTAGCCATTATTATTGTATAATCTCGTAATGCAAGGTTCGTGAACCTCGTTATGCTTCGTTTATGATTGTTTTAAGTCCCCGAAAGGGTCCTTAGTCGTGTTTTGAAGCGTTTAACTCCCTTTTTAGGGTTTTACATTGCTAAACACATAGAATATTTGAAACACTTGAATTCTTGGCATACCAATACACATTTTATAGAATAACTTTTCACATACAAGTATTGGTTAAGTTTGACCGGTTTGACTTGTTGACTTTGACTTTGACTTGTTGACTTTGACTTTGACGGTTGTCACATTATCCCCCCGTTAGAAGGAATTCCGTCCCGAAATTTGCATTTTGAGTGGGACTTCAAGGGTTGGGAAATAGATGTGGGTATTTTTGTTTCATTTGGTCCTCACGTTCCCAAGTAAATTCGGGTCCTCGCTTGACATTCCACCGGACCTTTACGATGGGAATGCGGCTTTGTTTCGTCAATTTGACCTCTCGGTCCATGATTTCAACAGGTTCCTCTACAAAGTGGAGGTTCTCGTTGATCTCAATTTCTTCCAATGGAATGACGAGGGTCTCATCAGACAAACATTTCTTCAGGTTTGACACATGAAAGGTATGATGAACGTGGTTGAGTTCCTGTGGTAATCGTAGCTTGTATGCCACCGGGCCAATCCTGACGAGGATTTCGAATGGTCCGATATACCTTGGATTTAATTTCCCACATTTCCCAAATCGTATTAATCCCTTCCAAGGTGATACTTTCAGAAGTACTCGATCCCCAACTTGGAACTCCAAAGGTTTTCATCTCTTATCCGCGTAGCTCTTTTGTCGGTCTTGCGAAGCCTTCATTCGCTCTCGAATTTGAACGATCTTCTCGGTTGTTTCCCTTATGATCTCCGGGCCAGTGAGTGCGCTGTTAGGGACTTTCCATCTTGCTAGTTGCGTATCGCCCACCTCAGCCCAGCACAGGGGTGATCTGCACTTACGGCCATAGAGGGCTTCGAACGGAGCAACTTTGATGCTAGTGTGATAACTATTATTGTAGGAAAACTCAATAAGAGGTAAATGAGTATCCCAAGCTTTACCAAAGTCTATCACACAAGCTCTTAGCATGTCCTTTAACGTTTGAATGGTTCTTTCACTCTGCCTGTCTGTTTGTGGGTGGTAGGTTGTACTCATGTCCAGCCTAGTTCCCATAGCTTTCTGCAGTGACTGTCATAATTGTGACGTGAACCTACTATCTCGATCGGAGATAATGGATATCGGTATTCCGTGAAGGCGTACTATTTCTTTAATGTACATCCTTGTCAGCTTCTCCATTTTGTCTGTCTCTTTTATCGGTAGGAAGTGTGCGGATTTGGTTAATCTGTCAACGATTACCCAAATGGTGTCAAGCCCACCCGAGGTCTTAGGTAACTTGGTAATGAAATCCATCATAACCCGCTCCCACTTCCACTCGGGTATCTCTGGCAGTTGAAGTAGTCCCGAGGGCTTTTGATATTCTACCTTAACCTTGGCGCAAGTCAGGCACTTGCCCACAAAGGTAGCTATTTCGGCTTTCATGTTCGGGCACCAATACAACTTCTTGAGGTCTAAGTACATCTTATCTGATCCGGGATGCACGGAGTAGCGAGTTTTATGAGCTTCGTTCATGACAACGCCCCTGAATCCACCAAATTTTGGTGTCCAGATCCGGTTCATGAGACAACGAACTCCGTCATCCTTGACTTCAAGATTTTTGTCCATTCCTCTCAATGCTTCACCTGCCACGTTCTCTGGCTTCAAGGCTTCTTCCTGTGCTTCCTTGATTTGTGTAGACAGGTGTGAGTGGATGGTCATGGTTAATGCCTTTACTCGGCGGCCCGAGTACTCCTTTCTGCTCAAAGCGTCTGCAACCACGTTGGCTTTTCCGGGGTGATAACGAATTTCACATTCGTAATCATTTAGTAATTCCACCCATCGCCTTTGTCTCATGTTGAGTTCTTTCTGATTGAGGATATGCTGGAGGCTTTTGTGATCGGTGAAGATGGTGCACTTGGTGCCGTAAAGATAATGCCTCCAGATTTTCAGGGCGAAGACTACTGCTCCCAGTTCGAGGTCGTGCGTCGTGTAGTTTACCTCGTGCGTCTTCAATTGTCTTAAGGCGTAGGAAATGACTTTTCCTCATTGCATTAACACACACCCTAGACCTTTTTTTGATGCATCGCAATAAACCACAAAGTCTTCGGTTCCATCCGGTAGGGACAAGATCGGAGCACTGCACAGAGTTCGTTTTAGTGTTTGGAATGCAGCCTCTTGCTTATCTCCCCAGATGAACGTCACTCCTTTTTGAGTTATGGCGGTGAGGGGCTTCGCGATTTTGGAGAAGTTCTGAATGAATCTTCGATAGTAATCGGCGAGTCCTAAAAATTGTCGGATTTCTGTGGGTGTTCTTGGTGCTGCCCAACTTTTGATTGCCTTGATCTTCGAAGGGTCCACATGTATCCCTTCCTTGCTGACTACGTGTCCAAGGAAGTTCACTTCTCGAATCCAGAACTCACACTTTGAGAATTTTGCGTACAATTTCTCCGCCCTTAACGTCTCCAGGACTTGACGTAAATGTTGGTTGTGTTCTTCCTTACTCCGGGAGTGGACTAGTATATCATCAATGAAAACAATTATGAACCTGTCTAAGTAAGGTCGACACACCCGATTCATCAGGTCCATAAACGCTGCGGGTGCATTTGTTAAGCCGAAAGGCATCACTACAAATTCGTAGTGACCATAGCGCGTTATGAAAGCTGTCTTGGGAATATCCTCCTCTAGAACTTTTAGCTGATGGTACCCAGATCTAAGGTCAATCTTCGAGAAGAAACTCGCTCCTTGTAGCTGGTCGAAGAGGTCATCGATTCGAGGTAGAGGGTATCGGTTTTTAATAGTGAGCTTGTTTAGTTCGCGGTAGTCAATGCACATATGGAACGATCTGTCCTTTTTCTTGATGAACAAAACCGGTGCTCCCCATGGTGAGAAGCTTGGTCTAATGAAACCTTTGCTTAGTAGTTCGTTCAATTGACTGGACAATTCCTGCATTTTGGATGGGGCTAGACGATATGGCGACTTGGCTACGGGGGTAGCTCCAGGAATCAAGTCGATTTGGAATTCGACTTGTCTAACAGGGGGCACTCCTGGGAGGTCTTCTGGAAATACATCAGGGAAATCACAGACCTCCGGAATGTCCTTGATGTCTTTCATTTCTTGTTTCTTGTCTACGACGTGGGCTAGGAAGGCGTGGTACTCCTTGCGGAGATACTTTTGAGCCTTGACACAAGAGATGATCTGAAAGTTTGAGCTAGGTTTGTCGCCATAAACGATGAGAGTTTCGCCACTTGGCAGATTAAGGCGAACGGCCTTTTCGTGACATAGGATTTCAGCATGGTGAGGGCATAACCAATCCATGCCAATGATAACATCAAAACTTTTTATGGTGACCGGTATAAGGTCGATTTGGAAAGAGTGATTGTTTAAGGTGACGGTACACCCGGTGTAAATATCGTTAGTGTTCTCTGCTTTTCCGTTAGCCATTTCTACGGTGAATGTGTCTTTTAGTGTTTGTGGTGTTTGATTAAGCAAGTGTTTGAATTGGTGGATCAAGAAGCTTTTCTCCGCACCACTATCGAAAAGAATGCATGCGTATGTATTGTTGAGGAGAAACGTACCGGTAACCACAGTTGGATCTGCGACGACTTCCTCATGACCTATCGCCAGAACTCTGCCCACTTCCTCGGGGTTGGGGTTTCTTGCCTTTGGGTAGTTACGTTTGAGGTGTCCTGCTTCCCCACATCCATAGCAGGTTCGGCTTGCTCCGGCGTTGGCAGCTTGTGCGTTCTGTTGGGCTAGAGTTCTACAGAATCGGGCGGTGTGCCCCTTTTTGTTATAGTTGGTGCAATGCATTTCATGGCATGCACCGTTGTGGTGGTAGCTACATTTGTTGCACTTGGGCAGGTTCCCGATGTATTGCCTTATCGGAGTTGGGTTGGCAGTGTTTGTGGCAGTGTGCACAGCAACCGCTTGTTGTTTCTCGGCAGGGTCTTGAGTAGGTTGGCCCTTCTTCTTATCCCAAAATTTCCTTTTGTGGTTTCCTCCTTTTGCTTGCTCGGAGGTGGTCGTCGCAGTGTCATGGCTGGCGTTATGGTTAACGAGTTGTTGTGCCAGTTCCTTGGCATTGTCGAAGGTAATTGGCTTTGAGGCCAATACGTGTCCTTGGACTTGGGGAGAGAGTCCCCATATGTACCTTTCCACCTTCTTGCTTTCCGTCGGAACCATCCCGGGACACAACATGGCTAGATCACTGAACCTTGAGGTGTAAGACAGGATGTCAGAGCCTGTCATTTTGAGACCCCAAAATTCTTCTTCCAGTTTATGTATCTCGCCCCTGAGGCAGTACTCCTTCATCAACATGGTTTTTAGGTCTTCCCATGTTATTGCATTAGCCACCGGGAGTGTTAGCGCTTTGACGTGGCCCTTCCACCAGGTGAGGGCTCTTTCGGAGAATGTGCATGCAGCAAATTTGACTTTGCTTGCTTCAGGGCATGCACATATTTCGAAGATGGTCTCGGTTTTATCGAACCATTGCAGCAAGGCTATAACACCTCCGCTTCCGTTGAAGGTTTTGGGTTTGCCGTTTGTAAAGTCTTTGTAGGTACACTCTCTCGAGCGTCCCTGGCCGTCCCCGTTGTTAGAATTCGAGGCACCACTACCCGCACCGCCAGAATTAGTGGGGTTGATTTGAGCTATCGCGGCTGCCACTGCGGCCGCCACCGCAGCCTGGAACATGGCTGGGTCGAACTGAGGAGTTGGTGGTGGGGGTGGTGCAGTCCCAGCTGCGCCGCTGCGTCTAGGATTTCTACGAGGTGGCATTTTCTGCCATTATCAAGAATGAAAAGACAATAAGTCTTTGATACAAGTCGAGAGTTAAAACTAAACATCATTAGTTCTTTATGTGCATCATGATTCAGACTTGTAAGAATGTTGTAAGAATCCGTTCATACCAGAAGTCTATAAATATTGAAATATAGACTTTATGAATTTTGATAGTATTGATTCTCATGAAATGTCTGTGATAGTATCCATACTGGGTCCATCCAACAATCGCTTGATGTATAATATTTAAATGAAATCAAGATTAAATAAAAATTCGAATCTAATGGGTCTGCCCTGGGCCCACAATCAAACAAGGAACAAGATCCAAGGCGGAACCATCATTTCTAGGTCGACATGGTCTCAATTACATATAACTTTGATTTAGACATCAGGCGATCATAAGTTGACCACCAGTAAATTTTATCTGAAAATAGCTCATGTTACGAATCTGATGTAGTGTTCAATAAAACAAATAGCATGTCAATATCATTGATATAACTTAGTATACAATACTTGGGAAAATTTGACCCTACTAGGGGTCTATGCTACATCAATGTACGAAAATTTTTGACCGCCTAAGAGATCCCGAAAGTGTAAACACTTAAATTGCGGGATCGGACATAAAATACTAGAAAATATTAGTAATATTTATCCGCAAACTAGATTAAACTGAAGCGATCAGTGCAAACACTACTTGCGGCGGTTGAAGTTATGAGGATCACGAAGTGAAGACACGAAGTTCCTCATTTCGGCTCTGGATTCTGCTGCTTGGCGCTCCGCTTCTGCCAGGCGTCCTTCAAAAGTGGCTCGGTGTTCTTGGAGTTCTTGCACTTCGGCTCGGGTCGCGGCCATTTCCCGCCGAAGAACCTCGGTGCGGTCTCGAGTTCGATCGTGATCATCATCCAAGCGGCGAATGCGAACAGAGTTGACTTGGCTGGTTGCGCCAATTTCCATGAGGTGGCGAGTGTTTACCCTTGTTTGCTCCTCATGGTGTGCGACACGGCGAACCATGACAGGAAGGGCCCGGTCGGCTGACCCTCCTCTGCTGAGGTCGTAGAAACTTCGTTACATGCCATAGGGAGGACGTTGACCTTGTTCTCGGCTCCATTGATGTATAGTCTCGGCCCATTTGTCCGTCGGGTCCTGGAAGTGTTGTGGAGGGATAGGGGCAGGGTGTGGATCGTAAACTTTGGGTTCCGATTCGGTTCCATCTGAGTCTTCTTCTTCTTCTTCACCGTCTATTGATTCTTCCTCTTCCATGGGTTCCTCATCTTTCATGGGTTCCTCGTCTTCCATGGGTTCCTCTTCGGGATCTTCCTCTAGGTCTTCCACAATCCAGCCGACATTCCCTTGGTTGGGGAGTAGTGATCACTCGGCAAATGAAATCCTGCCATCGTACCTATGCGAGAATAGGGATAAGGAGGAATGTCGTGAGAAACTTTGGGAATAAGAAGTTAGTTATCGCAGTTGTGATTATTACGACTTTTTGTGTTAAAATACTCCTATAGTATTTTTATGTTTGATTTTTGAAATCTTTGGTAAGTTGTAGACTTGTTGCTCATCATGATCCTTCTTCGGCATACATTGGTCCTACCTTGGCTAAATATAGTTGATCATGTTATATTCATCCAAGATCTGACTACATACCCCGAAGCTGAGTCGTGATGTCCAACTTGTCTTGATACTTTTATGTTATTACCTTTATGATACTGAATTAATGAGTTCGATTATATGTGTACTTTCTATAAAAATACAAATTTTTATTTTTAAAAGTACTTTTGAAAAGCTATGTCAGAGAATTTTGTCCCGTTGTGTTTATAGTTTGTATATCTTACGTGGTTCGATATATTTAGTTCACTATAAACAAAGCTCTGATACCAATCTGTCACACCCCCAAACCAGAACGGCGAAAACGTTCGGGGGCGGAGGACGTCATGCTCAGTATCATAACCATAGTGAAGAAAGTAAAACACAACCATCATAGATATAATTTAAAAGGTTACATTGTTTTCAAAAATACATGTTTCCGAATAAATTACATATGATGTCAAAATATAGCAAAAGAATCTACGCCTTAGCGTCTTGACTTCAGAAATCTTGTAGTTACCTGTATTACTGATTACCTGAGAATACAAGTTATTTTGAAAGAGTATCAGCATAAAGCTGGTGAGTTCATAAGTATTTTATGAAAAAATGGATGTTGTTTCCTTAAAGTTTGTTACAAGTTTGTTTCCATAAAATCCAATATTTTCTAAAAGGTTTGTTGTAGTCTTAACTGAAACAAGGCTTAGTATGTAAGTAAATCGCCATACTTATGTGTGTGTTTTATATTTAAATAAAACTCCTTTGTATAAAGCCTTAGAATTTCCGTGAACTGTATGTTCTGTTAATACCCCATGCGAGATGTTATAACCATACTAAAGACTAGAAGGCCTTGTATGCGACGTTCTTCAGACGTCGGAATGTTATGACACTTGTCACCCCACACCTGCCAGTCTAGCTGTTGCAAGCAGCTTAGGTGCGGGTTTGTCAGACCCAGTATAGATCTATACACAACTATCACGTTCTCCCTCCAAGAGATTCTGATTATAACTAAAGGACCTTTCTATGGTACCTAGAGTACCCCGAAGGAGAATGTCTCACAAATTTATTCATTAACAAGTTCACATAGTGTGTAGTGAAATACTCGTTTGTAACGATAGTGTTACTATTTTCTTTGTTAAATGTAGTGTTCAAAACTATACCTATTATAGTTTATCAAAAGTGTTTTATGATAGTATGAAACCTTGTTATGCATGTCTATGTATTTCAATAAAATGACATTGAAAATACTAAGTGTAAATCTTACACACCTTGCTCAACATGTTACAAGGTGTGAATAACCCCTTTTTTGTTTGTTTTGACAGTTTTACCCTTAACTGTCACTGTTTTAGAGTATTTATAGAAAAATCATCGTACGTCGAAAACTGCATCCGTAAACTCGGAGTGTTTGGAAAAAGAGTCTACTGTGTTCATAAATTTTTCCATAATTTTTGGTGGTCTCAAACCAGTGTGAAAATGTTCATCTTCACAAACTGGTCCGATTTTGTTGTTGCAGTGATAGGCAGTTTTGTAAAAATCACCATAAATTTTATAAACATCGTATGGAGATGTGAAAGTAGTCCTTTTAAAGGTATAAACCTGAACTATTTTCATATTAAACAGTTTTGAAAAATATTAAGTTTAACTTGGGTAAAACAGTTCGTGAACAGGTCACAACTTTTCTGTTGTAAGCTGTCAAGTTAAGTTTTGAATATGTTTTGGTGTTTTAACTTGTATTCCCCCCCCCCCCCTCTGAAAACTGAAGAAAACTAGGAAATGTAGGGGTATGAACTCACCTTAAGTTATTTCTAAAGGAGTGGAAAGTTGAAGTCGAGGAGTATCAAGTCAAGAACACTTGATGAACACACGGAAGCTTGGATGATCCTAAGAACGATTTTTGGTGATAAGATATGATTCGATGATCCAAGAGTGTTATGAAATTATGGAATAAAACTTGAGTTTAGATGGAATATTTACCAAAAATTTCAGTAGTAGATCAAGAACATTTTCACAAAGTGGTGAGAAGTAGAGAGAAAATGAGGCTCTCTTGGTGTTTTGAGAAGTATAAGTGTTTGGAATGATCAAGTAAGCCAAGAAGTTCTCCAAGGATTTCTATATATATTGAAGGTTGCTGGAGCAACTTGTAAGTTTGAAGTGATGTTTACCTTGGTTTGTGTGATGTGGATAAGGTTGGCTAATGAGGAGATGACACATGGAAGGCAAGTGGGCTCACTTGACCTACTTGTGGTGTAAACATCCTTAGATATTTCCTTTAATGTAAAATATTGATTTATAATTAATAAATCCTTGATAAATGAATAAAATATGAGTTTTGGTGGTTTAAAATGGTAAAAATATGAATTTGGTGAAAAATACCCGTCAAAAATGTCAAAAACGGGCTTAGGCAGCGAAAGTAGTCGAAAACCGGGCATTAAGGAGCGAACATGCGAGGTTCGGCTCTTGGAAGTGCTGAGGACCGAAGGTAGTGAAGGAACCGAGAGAAGGGAGAAGGGACCGAAGGTGGGGGTCTCGGTCCAAAATGTGAGGGAAACAAAATAAACCGAGAGAAGGGAGAAGGGACCGAATATCTGAAACACTTGAATTCTTGGCATACCAATACACATTTTATAGAATAACTTTTCACATGCAAGTATTGGTTAAGTTTGACCGGTTTGACTTGTTGACTTTGACTTTGACTTGTTGACTTTGACTTTGACTTGAATTTGACGGTTGTCACATGTGGGAAGAGAGGGCATGTGCAACGGGATTCCAAAAAGAATCAGATATGCTTTCAATATCACCAGCCAGGTCATTTCAGGTCCAGCTGTCCTGCGTTGAGGACGGAAGGAATTCAGATTCCAGCGATCTTCGTTCCTCAGGAGGTCAAGGTCGAGCCGCAAGAAGTCTCTGGTATGTAATTGGAAAACCCCATTCTGTAATAATATTGTGGTCAAGTCGTCTGTGATCAGTATTTATTTTGTCTTGGAATATTGTTGAGTATGGATAAGCAGTAATTTCAGGTTAGTTGCCTGTTCTGATCTATGTGTTGTGAAGTTTCATGAGTTGTTAGGACATTAGAGGTGTCAGGAGAAATTTATTATCAAAGGATTGTAGGTGATTAGAGTTCATGAATTCATTAGAGGATGGGAAGTAGAGTGGTTGATTAGAATTTTATCACCTATGGCAAGGGTTGTACCCTTTCAGTTTTTCTAGCTCGAAAGAGTGAGCAGGCTTGTCACCCCAAGATCGGGTTGTATTCCAGCTCGGGGTCAGTTGGTTGCAGGGATTGGCGATATTATTTCAGCGCAGGTGGGTCGATGTGGCATAAGTATTTTGTGAGGTCCGGTTTGCCTTGGATCTCTTGTATCAGGTGGTAAGGATTGATTGTGCGACCTATTGCAATTTTGGGATTATAGACTATGTCTTGGGAATATTTTATAGCCGGTTTAGGGAAGAGGTTGCTTCAGCTACTGCAGTTCAGCTGTGAACGTTTGAGCGGGAAACTTGTTTGGAACACCTTTGGAAAAAGGGGTAGCGTGTGGGAGGTCTGCGGTTAGGGTCCCACAGAAGGGTTATTCAACATTGTCAGGGATCAGTGGTTTTGGCAACCGTTCGTGATTGACGGACGAAAGCACCAAGGGAAGTAGCTCGTCGCCGAGGTATTAGTTGGAGTATCTATCTTTTGGTCTTCAGGACTTGAGTGTGGTCTCATTCAAACATCTGTGACAGTTGGTTTCACTGGGATTCGGGAAGTGTTCATTTGGTTCTTGAAGTGTGTGGCCAATTGGGATTGGCTAGTAATGGAGCGCTAGTTAGAAGGGTTGGTTGTTATCAGATCGATCGTTGGACAGTGAGAAGGATTGGGAATTCTCCAGTTTTAATGTATTGTGAAGACTTAGTCGAATCTAAGTGGGGGAGAATCACCCCGGGATACAGAAGCACGAGCGGTGTCGAAAATTGGGTTAAGTTCCGTATCGTGATCAGGAAGAAAGGCGGCCCAAGTGGCTATTTGGTTTGAGGGTTGTGGGAGTTGGGAGTTCGGTAAACTTCCCAGCATCTGTATCGCGTCTTCTCGGTGCTTGATAGCAGAATTTGGGGAATCAGTTTGGCGTTCCAGTCATGAATTGAGTTCATTTTGGATGTTCAGTCGGGTGTGTGATAGACTCTGAGGGTAAGTGGATTGATAGATTGAGGATAAGGTATCATACTGCGTTAGTGTTAGAAGGAAAGTGTTGTAAGACTGCGGGGGTAGACGTAGCATTCACTAGCGGTCAGATGGTGTGGGAAGTGCTGTGAGGTTGTGAGATGATTTGTAGTATTCACGGATTCTTACAGACGATCAGGTCAGGGTGGGCCTGTTCGCAAGATTGTGGGTAGACCATAGCATAATCGGAATCAGGAAAACGGTAGGTCGTTGGAGACCAGACATGATGTAAGACTACAGTATTGTAGTAGCGTTCACTTTTCGTATATTATTGGATGGCGTCAGGTTGTTAGGTTTCTATGATCAATGGATCAAAAGGATTGATGGAGCCATGAGTGGCGATATAGTTAGGGCGGTTATTGCTAGATGAAGTTCCTTCGGGAGTCGCGTGCGGCGACTGTGAGATTACCATTGGCTCAGCAACCGGTCAGGACTTCGGTATTCCAGATAAGTTGGGACCGGGGAGGTCTCAGTGGACTTCGGAAGCAACCAGAAGACAGCCTACTGTTTCGGTCAGTTTCTGTGATCAGGGGACATTAACTACTTGGGTTTGCAGGTGTGCGAAAAGTATATGTAAGCGTTTGTAGATCTATGTGCGGGTATTAAGTATGCTGCTATGTTATAGCAATCAGTAGGCCTGTCCCCAAGTATTGAACATGCTGATGGAGTATGCTGAAGACTCTGTATGGGTTTTGTTAGTTATGTGATCAGGTTCTGAGAATATATGTGTTATGGAGTAGCAACTTGTTCTGCAAGTGTATAGTGTAGGGTGAGGTTTCGGCACTGTGACGTTTGTTGGTGTTGTGAAGGACATTGTTTAGGCCCTTTTGGGCAATGGAGGAGGTGAGTGCCTCCAGGATGGACTGCTGGGCATCTGAAGCGACGACAGCGGTGTCGATAGGTTATCGGAAGCATTCCAGTTATAAGCTGAGGGCCGGAGAGGGCGTACCAGGCTCATGTTGTGGGCTCAGAGGTAATCCAGACCTATGCTGAGGACCATGTAATGACATTCCAGTCATAGGCTGTGGGCATAAAGATTGTGTTGGTTATGTCGCTGGTAGGAGCGCGTTCGAATTGGATGTATTGTTGAGATTCGGGGGACTTGCACTCGGTTGTGACGAATCAGAGGATGGTGGATGAGACGTAAGGATAGATCCTTGGAACTCAAGTTATGAGTAGACCCGAGTCATGTCATAGAGGTATTTCAATCTAGGGTATTCCATCCTGAGGATGACCGGACCCTATGATTGATTGGACCTGATATGTTTGGTATTCCAACCCGGGGGTTGATTGGGCCAAACATGTGTGGGGATACGAGGGTATTCCATCCTAGGGATGTCTGGACCCGTCGTAGGCATGCCGGTATTCCAGACCGAGGCTGATTGGGCCAGGTATGAGTGTTTGTACTTGTTAGCTGGTTTATTATGTATGATATTTAGGGAGCTGAAGGACGCTTTATCCTGTCAGCACAAAGGGGTCGCTTCAGGAAGAGGGAAAGTTGGGTTTCCGATACTTTGGATCATCAGGATTTTGCCAGGTTGGCAAAGTGGCAAGTAGAATAGACCTTTGGACAAAGGGTCAGTTGGATTTCGCATCGCCTTTCACGTTTTGCAATTGCGGAAGTGCATGACGGATGAGGAGGCAATAGTATCATTGGATTACATTCAGGTTGATGAATGGTTGAATTATGTTGAGAGGCATGTGGCCATACTGGAGAGGAAGATGAAAGTTATGCGGAACAAGGAGATACCTTTGGTAAAGGTATAGTAGGAACATCGGAGGGGTTCCGAGTAGACATGGGAGCCGGAGGCTGAGATACGGGAGCACTATCCGGAGTTGTTCATCGCAGCGGACTTCGAGGACGAAGTCTAGTTCAAGTGGGGGAGAATTGTAACGCCCCGATTCTCAGGTATTAATATTGTGGCTTTAATTTTCAAGTTTCAAGGTCTACTCGATGAGTTGGATGCCCTGACTCGTCGAGTAGTAGCAGGTTTGGGACACGTGTTTAAGTGACCAACTCGCCGAGTCGGAAGAGTGACTCGACGAGTTGGAGCTGGAGGGTGAAACCCTAATTTCCGGGGTTTTGCACCCTATTTAAAGAATCATAAGCCTCCTTCAGCTAGGGGTGTAAGTGAGACAAGCCAACTCGTGAGAAACTCGAGACCGACTCGGAAAATACTCGAACTCGACTCGGCCTTAATCGAGCCGAGCTCGAGCTCGAGCTACTCGAGTACCTTATCGAGCCGAGCTCGAGTACTAAAATACTCATCTCGTAAGGCTCGCGAGCTTAGTCGAGCTTAGTGTAATTTACATATATGCCATTTCTTTATAATTGTTCATTTATAGCATACATGTCATTTCTTTATAATTATTCATTTATGACATATATGGTTGATGTTATATTGATATTAGGTGATTAATAGTGGTTTTTTTTTGTAGTTTGGACATTTGCATGTGGAATGCTTAATATTTCTTACTCAATTTAGTGATTTTGATTTTTTTTAAATATTAGTCGAGCCGAGCCGAGCCGAGCTCGAGACTGTCGAGTATTTCACGAGCCCGAGCTCGAGCTTAAAATCAAGGTTCAAGTCGAGTTCGAGCCGAGTTTCGAGCTCGAGTATTTTAGTCGAGCCGAGCTTCAAGCTTGGTAGTATTCGGCTCGACTCAACTCGTTTACACCCCTACCTTCAGCCTCTTTACAGTCCCTTGAGAGCTCAGCAAAACCCTAATGCGTGTGTGTGTGCTCCATTGTGTGTTTTAAGCTTTGGAAGAGGATTATTGGGGAGAAGAGCTTGGGGAAAACAAGTGGATTGAAGCAAGGAACTCGTGGGAATCAAGATCTACTTCAGTTGGTATATTTTGGGAAGGTATTAAGCAATTATCTTAACCCCCATTTCATTCTAGATCTCTTTTGGATGGATTTTAGGGCTTTTCTAGTATAATAAGAAGCCATTCATGGGTATAAGCTAAGATCTAAAGTTGTAACTTCAGATTTGGACTTTCTTTGGACTCTAAGTCCATAAAGTTTCAGCTTTGGCAAGCATGAACCTTCCCTCTAGTGTGAGACTTCTTTGCAAGCTTGGTTTTTGTCATTTTAAGGCTTTAGAGCTTTGCATGCATGTAAAGTTTGCAACTTTACATGATAAACATGACTTGGGAAGCTGGATCTGCAATTTGGAGCCTTAGCATGGCTTAAAAAGCCTCTGTATGGATGAAGGACTGAAGGAACTCGGCGAGTTGCATGAACAACTCGGCGAGTCCGATGAAGATTGCCTTGGGCTCGGCGAGTCAGTCGATTGCTCGGCGAGTCGGTTAGGGTTTTCCCGACCTTTGGACACGTATGAACCCGACGAGTTGTAAAGAGGAAACTCGACGAGTTGGCCAAGAGAGTTTGCGGCCACTGACATTAGGAACTCGACGAGTCGCTCAAGTAACTCGGCGAGTTAGCAAGTTATGCAAGGAACTCGGCGAGTGGTTGGTTGTACTCGACGAGTTGAGGTCAACATGGACTGTTGACCGTGACAGTTGACTTTGACTTTGACCAGGGTTGACTATTGGACTTCTGGGGCATTTTGGGAAATTGGAAATTTACAAGCATGGTTCTATGGTGCATTCAGGTGGTGGAGTTGGACCGGCAATCCAAGAGCTTGGGTTTATCTTTGAGTTGACAGTGCGAGGTGAGTTATCCTCACTATAATCAAGGGTCTAAGGCACCAAGGCCGACCCTTTGGATTGTTATCTGGTTATGTTATGCTGGTATGATCTGTTAGATCAGTATCCTAGAGGGTAGGATAATATTATGTGGTATGTGGTATGATATGTTAGATCAGTATCCTAGAGGGTAGGATAATATTATGTAGTATGTGGTATGATCTGTTAAATCGGTATCCTGGTAGATAGGATGGTATTATGTGATATGTGGTCTGATCCGTTAGATCAGTTGTCGTCTATGGACTGTTATGTGATTATCTTTTATATAAATGCGCACATAATTGTTTGGCGGTTGAGGCTTATCTGCTTTGTGCGAAAGCCAATAGACCTGGGCATTCCAACCTGTTGGTTGTGGGCCGTGAGTATTCCATCCTGAGGATGATTGGACTCATAGTATGTGGGCATTCCAACCTGTTGGTTGTGGGGCTGGGGTATTCCATCCCGAGGATGATTGGACCCATAGTATGTTGGCATTCCAACCTGTTGCTTGTAGGCCTGGGGTATTCCAACCCGATGGTTGACTGGACCCATAGTATGTTGTTTATGATTATATGTGTATTATTGTGGGTATGAGTATTTTGGGGGAACTCACTAAGCTTTCGAGCTTACAATTTCAGTTTATTGTTTCCGGTACATCAGGGGATCGCGGCAAGGCGAAGGCATGGTCATACAGCTCCTCATGAATTGTTTATGTTTCTGGGAAACTCTGATATTATACATTTTGAAAACAAAGTTGTAATGATTTTTAATGATTTGAAATGTTTTTAAAAGTTTTAAATTGGCCTGAATTTTATGGGTGTTACATTATTAGATGTTATAATACGATTTAAAATCGTCACAAATTTTTTATAAAAAATAAGTGGAAGAAAATATTGTTTCATTATTAATATCAATAACATAATTATCTTTAACATGTATTTTCCAAACTTTTAACTATGTAATTTTATTTTGTGCAAAGCGCGAATATTGACCTAGTAAATAATGTATGATTCAAAACTTTTACACCAAATCAATTGGGATATTTTTTTATTTCCTTGGTACGCAATGTTTATAAGGAACGAGAAAACGAAGTCAACCCATACGGATCAACCAAGACCACTAGTACATTTATATGGTAAGAAAACTCAAGTCGAGGAAGGGAATTCAAAATCTTTTGCCTCAATGTCGGTGGGGAGAAGGGGAGAAATGTAGTCAACATGAACATATAATGATTTTTGGATCAAAATTATCTCTTGATTGTGCTGGACTTTTCATGTATGGTTATTGGTTGTGTTCATAATGTGAAACTCATTGAAAACTTATATAAGGTGTGGAGTGAAGAATGATTTAATATGATTAAAGTTAACTATATTGGTGGCATGTTGGTGTGAATTGAATTTAAGTCTCAAAATCCTTGCATTAAGTTCAAAAAATATGAAGAGTATATTGGTACTTTAAGGAGATGAGTTTGTTAACAAATAACTTTTTGGTTGATTAAAGGATGGCGTGACTTGAAATTGAGGACCTTCCTTTGTGTGCTTATACATCTGTTGCGTTCAAGAAAATTGCAAGTTCTTAGGGCGAAGCTATGTTTATTGATGGGGATAAAAAAGAAAGACACATTTAATGGACGATTGTGTGTAAAAACCAACATAAAATCACAAAAATAGCAGAGTGTGTTACGGTGGTAATTGAAGAGATGAAGTATACAGTGTGCGTGAAATTGATTAGATGGTGTGTTCCAAACATTTAGAAGAATGTGGATGATATAAGTCTACAAGAAGAATACAATGACCCATTTGATGGTGAGGATGCGAGTGAAAATGAGGAGGAAGATGTTTTTGTCGAGGTTGTTTAACCTACATATAAGCAAACACTAACAGTTTGGATAAAATTTATAGAGGTGGATCAAAACAAGTAGGAAAAAAGGTATACATAAGAGGGATGCCATGTGTTTTGAGGATGATAATACTAATTCAGACTAGCAAATATCTTAGAAAGAGATGGTCATTGTGAAACACATAACTAACGATAAGGAAGGATAAATAAAGTCAAATAATATCAATGAAGATGGAAGCTCGTCTCAATCCATGTCGAAACCACAAGGATTTGATGGGGGTCTATTTCATTATGTTGTTGTCGAGGGATTCCAAAAGAAAACCGTAGTCGAGGAGCATGATTTTGTGTTGATAATTCATTGGATAAGCCGGTTAATTCATCCTTCTACTCAGCCACGTCCAGATTTATTTGAAATGGTGTAAATCATACATTCTATTATTGAGAGAAAACATGATGGATACATGAATATTATTTCTCTTTAAATGTTTGTGGATTAGGAGCACTTTTAAATGGAATAAATACATGAAGTTGTGTAAAAAGCATATTGTTATATTTTTGGGGATTCATAAACATGTATGGTCCCTTAGATCTTGTAAAATTAAAGATTATTTAAGGAAAGGGGTATTACTATGCATTTGGGATCCTTCGGTGGTTGTAAAGGACATAGTTACTTGTAAGGAATACATTATCATTATCGAGGTGGAGTGAGTGTTTCCTAAGTTATAATTCTTGATGATCAATGTGTACAATCCTCATGATGAAAAGGGAAAGAAGGCACTTTGGGATCTCATCTGGTCTTTCTAGAATCTTGGTGTATATTTTAATATTATTGGAGACTTTAATGAAGTTAGAGACCCATTCGACCGGGTAGGTTTGATTTTTTCATAAGCTATGATAATTCATTTAATGATTTCATTCATAATACGGGTCACTTAATGTTCCTATGAGTGGCTATAATTTTACCCAAATTAGTGATAATGATAAAAAGTGAGCAAATTGGAAAGATTTTTAGTGTTTGAGAATCCTATAGATGTTTCGGGTTTTATATCAATGGCATTGGAGAGATCAATTTCAGATTATAGACCCGTTCTTTTCAAACATGTGGAGGCAGATTACATACCATTCCTTTCAAGTTGTATAATTCTTGGATGAAATGGGATGATTTTGACGATGTTGTTATAAATTGTTAGAATCATCCCTTATATTCGGTTAACACAAGCAAACAGGTGTTGTTTGAAAAAAAAATGAAGGGTTACCGACATAAAAACACATTAAAGTTTCAGTTTTGGTTTTAAATGATCATTTACCTTTTTTTTGTACCCCTTAGACCATCAAACTCGAAATTTTACCCGTCTAAAACACTATTTTGCTTAAAATTACCAATTTATCGGTCATGATTGTTGAATATACATTGACTTCTGATACTTAAATCCTCCCCTTCCACCACCGTGTCCACCCTTCTATTTTCCCCTTTCTCTCTTTTCTGCGGTAAAGGGGCCCTAATTTCCTCTCACAATCTTCCATGGTTTGCATCAATCGAAAATCATCACCATCCACCTCTTCCCACTTCCACCGCCATTAAAAAGCATTCAAGTTTCCGATTTCATTTGATTATATGCTTGGATGATTTGCGATGGAATGTTCTCTCAAATCGATTTAGTGGGTTAAACTGATTGGTGTTGTAAAGGCGATGAAAACCACACACACAGAGTGTATGTGTGTGTTTCCGTTTTTTCATCCTCTCAGTTTATCAATTCAAGAAATTATGTTACAATAATTTAAGAAGTTACTTCTCCATTACCACACAAACTCAAAATCGATGAAACCCAACACACACATTGTATGTGTGTATTTCCGTTTTCATCCTCTCATTTACTCTCACCCTGTCGTTAAGAAAAGTTGAGATATTTAAGGAGCACATCTCCATTACCCGCCGGCCATAATGTGAATGAATTACGAATGCGACTCTTGACGATGTGCGTGGGGAGGGGGTGTGTTTGCCATTTCCTTCTGCTTATCTCTACATTTCCCTCCATCAGTTGATTACCAAGTCTTCAATGAAAGGAAATGGAAGAAAAAAAACAGGGGGTTGGAGTGTAAAGACGATGAACAGGCTTCATATTTTCGTGTTCGGTAAAAATTGAAGAACATGGCAACTTCAGTTCCCCCTTTCTCTAAACATCATGTGTGGATCAAAGAAAATAAGATGATACGCAGGTCAAAATCGATTTGCAGATGTAGCTTAAAGATCAAAGAACAAGGGCCAGATTTAGAATTAGAGGAGCAGAGAGGAGTAAAGAGTCAGTGCAATGGAGGAGAAGGGCGGCGTGAGGAAAAAGGGTGGCATGCAGAAGAAGAGGAGGCGGCGGCAGGAGGGTTGAAAAAGAAATATAGATTATGTAATACAAGTGGAATTGATTATAAGAAATAGATGATGAGCAGGTCAGAATCGATTTGCAGATGTAGCTTAAATATCAAAGAACAAGGGCCAGATTTAGAATTAGAGGAGCAGAGAGGAGTAAAGAGTCATTGCAATGGAGGAGAAGGGCGGCGTGAGGAAAAAGGGTGGCGTGTAGAAGAAGAAGAGGAGGCGGCGACAGGAGGGTTGAAAAAAGAAATAGAGATTATGTAATACAAGTGGAATTGATTATAAGAGAGTCAAAGGTCAACGTCTACGTGGCATAAAATATGCCATGTGATCTACGTTTTAGCTGAATTTATATGTTAACGCAGAACAAAAGGTGATCTTCCCCTTAATAACAGGTCAATTGTGAGTTTATACCTTTAAAAGGAACAAAAACTAGTTTAAGGACCTTTTAAAACCAAACACAAAACCTTGTTAGGTTTTTATCAAAATTTAGGGAAAAAAGACAAAAACAATGGAAAAGGATGGTGAAAAGAATTTGTTACAGGAAGACTTTGTGAGATTGATCAAGGATATTAGGGGTGAAGCCAGGATGTAAGAATAACAGGGCTGATGGTCTAACGTCCTAATAATATATTAAAATATAGTGTTATATCCCAATGAAAATATAGTCTAAAATTTTATAAGAGACATTAAATTGAAGAATTTTGAGAAATAACAAAAAATGAGGGGTGGTTTAAAGAAAATAACCAAGAAAAAATAGATTTCGGAAATTGACCAAATGATCCGCACAACACCCTCTGTGGATCGATTAAAGCTTCTACGGATCCCTCGCAGCTCTGCGGAATTGCGTGGAATCGAGTTTTATGCGGAATTACAGGGATAAATTTGTAAATTCACAAAAAATACCCCTTTACGTTACACAGCTCCGCAGAAGCAGGCTAGGGCAGTCGATTCGCGAAGGAACTAGTGCGGTCTTCGATTCCTGGACGTCGAACTGAAAATGTCGGGGCGATCTCGATTCCTGGAGCAGCTGCACTCCGATGTGTTATCCGATGGATATGGAACTCAAGTAATATTTCAATTTTTTTTCCTAATCTTTGTATAAACTCGGAAGTAGAAATTGATTATATGAATTTGAAATTGATAGGTTAAATGTTACATATAAACATGTATGTTTGTTAGGGTGTTAGGACTGGAATCGAAGAAATAAGAAATCAATTTTTCCACTGGTTTTCGTCAAGAACAGATCCACAGAGACCCTCTGCTCAAGAACAGATCCGCAGAGGAGCCCTCTGCGGAACGATAAACCCCACTGCAGAATCTTTTTTTTTCGATTTTCTATAATTATTATCTCTTAAAATGGATTATTATCTCTTAAAATGGACCATTGAATATTGAGATCATTTTATGTTGATTATATGTAAATTAATATTAAAATCGATTTCCAATTATTTCTATAATTTAAAAAAAACATTGAAAATTTCTATAATTATTATTAAAATGGACCATTTATGTAAAATTTATAATATATATGAGACCATTTCTATAAAAATTATGTAAATTTGTTATAAAAAAGGGACAGTTTATTTTGAAAGATAATTATTCACGTAGACCATTGTATAAAAAGTTATAGAATAAAAACATTATTTTTGTTGCATAAAATTGCTAAAAAACAATATATAAGTACAATGTTATAAAAATAAAAGTACAATGCTATTTAAAGTTACTTTTCAGTATAATTTTTGAAATTTTTGCATATATGTTTAATCTTTTGCAACATAGTTTGAGTGGATGGGCTGCATAATGTACTTTTAAAGGGGCGTTGGGGACTGTGTTGAAAAAGTACATCACAAAACTAAATAGTAGGCGGGTTGAATTATTTCGAGAGACAGCTTTTGGGATCTTCATTGGTATGCCAATCCCGAATGGTGACCCGATGCTCTCTTACTTGATGATGTTGCATGAGGTTCGTGATGTAGAGGTAGCCACGGCTGGGAGGTTTCAGTTCGAGTTACAAGACAGGGTGGTTGAATATGGTGAAACGGAATTTTGTTTGATTGGCGGTTTGAGATTTGGACCGTATGTTTATATAATAAATACAAAAGTCAGCACAAGTTCAACATTAAGGAATCGTTGTTCCCCAATGCGAGAGATGAAGATTTACGACCGAAAGATTTAGAAGACTACATAAAAGGGCTTGCATTCTCGACGTGTAGCAATAAGGATGTGGTAATGGTTATGCAAATGATGTTTTTGTTGAGAGGTCTCATAGGACGAGACAACAATACGTGCATTCCGCCGGCAGTGTATGAGCTAGCTGATAGTCAATATAATTGGAACATGTATTAAATTTATTATTTATTATTTATTTATAAATACTTGATGATTTATATTAATTATAATGAGTACGACAGGTTTGCATGGGGTACATATTTGTGGAGGTATAGTGAAACACAATTACAATTATGGTTTGGTAAAATCTATAGATATTTACTAGATAATGAGAGTGTGGGTTACGCGAAGAGGATGAAGTATACGGTGACCGGTTTTCAGCTTCCGTTTAAGGTTAGTTTTAGGTGTAATTACTTATATTTTTTAAGTGCTTATAAGTTTGGACAAAGCATAATTTTTTCTCGTAATACTAGGTATGGATTTTGAAGACATTTCCAGAATCTTTGAGGTTTGCACATCACACAGAAAATGAAATTCCAAGAATGAGGGCATGGAGAATAAAAACACAATTATCTCTCGAGCAATGTTTATGTATATTAGACGTTTCAGTGGTATAGTTATACATTCCTTATATTAATTATACATGTTTAAAAATTACAACAATTTCATATACTCAATTTTAATTTTTTAATTTTGCAGGAAAATAACATCCCACGTGTTTTTGAACCAACGCCTGTTGAGATCAATTTGCAATTCTTAATGCGTTATGTAAGTTGGACTCTAGACAAAGTGTAGTCGCCACCGCAACAACATAGTCCTCCTAAGGAGCGGTCTCCATCACCGCAACAACATTGTCTTCCTAAGCAGCGGTCTCCATCACCTCACCTGTCTCAGTTTCAGGGAGCAGACTACACCTCAGGCTCTCATTTTTGGGGAGCAGATTACACCTCAGCCTCTCATTTTCAGGAAACATACCACAAACCTCCGGAAGACAGTAAAATAGACAAGTTATTTGGCGTTGTTACTCAATTGAAAACCACAATCGAGCAGTTTGGGAAGAGAATGGATAAATGGGAAAAAGATAAATAATTTGGTGTGAACGATATGGAAAATGTGGATGCGGGGGAAGCATTTTATCATGGTTTGGATCCCGAGTCGGGCCATACGTATGTGCAGACGCCACCGCCTTTTGTTGAAGTTGAAGATAACACGGTTACACCGTTAAAAGGGCAGTTAAAAATGAAATCAAAATTTTGTAGGGAGCCTTACACACAGGTATAAAATTAAGTAATTTCTATTTATATAGTATATAATCATTCCAAATTAATTAACATATTCATTTTGTAGGTTCCGTCGACGGAACCATTGAAGAACAGAAAAGGGAAAAAACCGCAGAAGTCCAATAATGTAGAAAAAAGACCATTACTATTGGACGGTTATCTCGATAGTGATAATGAATTTTGGAAATTGTGGGGAAAGAAGATGGGAGTGATATTTTTGGAGCATAAACTTTTAAAAGGTATTGATATGAATTGGAAATTTTGGTCAAGTTTACTTGGTATTGGCTCTCGATACTTGCTCTCTGAGGCACCACACATCCCTTATTTTATATTACAAAAGTGTTGGATAATTAATTGTACGAAATGAAATGTTTTTTTTTCTAACACGCATCATTTGGTTATCTGGACGTCCCTACTCAAGGAAATAAAGTCGTCGGCTGGTAGGTGGACGATTATTAATCCTGAAGGCACGACTTTGGAACCTGGGAAACAACATTATTTGAGGCGTGTAGCAGCCAGGATGGTTAATGGACCACATTGGAAGGATATTGATCGGGTTAGTATATTTATTTATATATATCATATAATATTAAATTTGTATATATCTAATAACTTATCATTTTTTTGAAGGTTTTAATTCCCATCAACATACCGCACCTGCATTGGTATTTGGCTGATTTGGATCTCCTTACATGGAAAATGAGCATATATGATTCAGCCGAATGGTGTGGTTTTTTTAAAACATATGCGGGTGACGGTAGTTTCAAATTGTTGGGAGATAGTATATTAAGTGAACTAGACCACATATCATATTGGGCCCATTTTCCCAATAGACATAAACCTACTAAGATGGAATTCGTTAAAGCTAAACATGTGACGCAGCAGGAAAAAGTAAAAGAATGAGAAAAACGAGATTGTGGAGTTTATGTGTGCATGTTCATGGAAATGCTTACATCGGGTGTACCAGTGGAGACACATCAGTCCCCTAGAGATACGGAATTTAGTTACCGTAATAGGATGGCAGAAATTATTTGGAATAGTAGACTTTGATTGTATTATGATTATTGATTTAAGAATATTTTCTTATGTTTTGATTATGTTATTTGGAATAGTAGACTAGTATAGTAGAGGTTTGATTAAGTTAAAATACAAGATAATACATATAACAAAACAAACGTACAACAACAGCTACATTAAGGCTAATTACCAATTGTCATTGGGATTTTACAAAAGATACAAAATGCAGCACATTACCACTTTAGGCTGACTTTACAAAAGATACAAAAAAAACTTCACATCCCAATACATACACCTTACACTAACAGCTACACCAAAAGCTTCACATCCAACACTAATTAGCTAACTTAAAACAAAACAAACATACCCAACAACTAGAACAACTACAAACATCTTGTACATACGTATGCTCTTATTGGAATCACACATCCCCTTCTCCATGCTTGCTACTAGACTCTTCTCCTTACTCAGGAGAAACTCCAACTCAACATTCTTAGTCCTCAAGTTTTTTATGACACCAAGATCCTCTTTGGAATCCAACTGCTGCTTCATGGAATAGATGAGGTTTTTATAGTAACTATCTTCCAGTGCAACATCTTTCCATTCAAAGTAATCACATTTCCTCAGTCTTGTCTGTATGGAACCCACATGAATAAAACATCAAAACATAATCACTAATCACCAAATGCAATTTAAGAAGCCCTAAAAAATCTTGCATTAACAAATCAAACTAGATCGAAGCTTACCAAGTTGTTGTTGGAGTTCCAAAAACGTCTGCCGGGGTTAGTGAGCTTCCAGCATGTCTGATCCTTAGCTGGAACATCGCAATCATAGTTGTTAACATCGTCTTTAACAAACATACGAGCAACTTGGAGGCGATTTCTTGCATTAGGCGAGTTCGCAGACATTGTGTTGAAGAATCGAACAAGCTGATTATATAAAGGAGGGTGTTTGCTTTGACTTTTCACGAACGGGTTAGAAAGAAATGAATGAGGTACAAATCGGGATTTTAATTAATAGCATAATTGGGAAGATAACACGTCAGGTGCCACGTTGGAAGTCCAAGTAAGGGGTTTTTGACACATCACTTAGCCACGTAAGAAGGAAACCGGTAGTGTACACCTCTGTAGATCAGTTATAGAACTGTTTTCTGTGGATCAGTGTACAACTCTGCATAACTGTTACGGAATACGCAAAATTGTTTTCTGCAGATCAGTATACACCTCTGCGAATCTGTGTACACCTATGCGGTTCAGTGTACACCTCTACAGATCAGTTATAGAAGTTATAGACGTATTTAAGTGGTTTTTTGTGAGTTTGTGAGTTTCAATTACCAGTAGAAGTTGTTTTTTCATTGTGTTTGTGGATAGTGATTTGTAAAATGAGTTTTATTATCTTGTGTACGGGAGGTTGTGGCAGTTAGTTAATGGAGATGAGGTTTATGTTATAAATAATGTGAAAAACTATGGTTTAAAACTTCCTCCTAACATTGACCACGAAATGTTATTACAAATGGTGAGAAGTAAGGCAGGTGTGTTAAATAGTCACATATGTTTGTCTTTTAAACACCCGGAGTTAGGGTATGTCATGGAGCTTGGAGATGAAACTGATGTATTTCAATTGAGACATGTAATGTCTAAATCAAAGAAGGCGGTGCATTTATATTTAACGGTGGTAGGTGAAGAAGCTGAAGAGCAAGCAGTGGTTATCAACCAGTTTAATCCAACAAAAACTAATAGAGGTCGTAGAGAAAGCCAATGTGATAGAAACCATTCAAGGGGAAGAGGAAATGAAGTGTCAGTGGGTGATGAATAAAAAAGATTCGGTCACTGATAAATTTGTATCTAATAATGTTACTTTTGTATCAGATAATGATAAAGAAGCAAAGTGGGCATGACTGAATTACAACGTCAAAATTTGTTCGAGCTTGGAGAAGTTCCTGAAATTCATGATCGAAGATGTGAAGAAAAATCAAATGAAGGGTGGTCGGATGATGAGTACACGTAACAAAAAAAACTGCTTTAATCCATGGTATTGTATTCCTTCTATTCCTGATTGTCCAGAACCTATTCTTGAACCTGGACCATTTCATAGTTTAGGTCAGAATGATAAATTAATTGTCAATCAAACCTATAACACCAAAAAAGAGATAACATTTGTTGTTAAATTCAAAGCCGTTAGAGAAAAGTTTCAGATAAAGGTTGAAAATTCTTCAAAATCTCGGTACCAGGTTGTTTGTATGCAAGAAAACTATCATTGGCGTTTATACGCATCTCTTATTAAAGGAACAGAAATGTTTGAAATTAAGACGTTTAATGATGAGCATACATGTTCTTCATTGCTTATACACCCAACTCATAGGCAAGCAAATAGCGAAGTTGTGGGAACCATAATACATAACATTATGGGTCAAGGAAGTTTGAGAGTTTGGAAGCCTAATGCTATAATTAGAGATATGAATGCTTTGCTACAAATAAATATGAGTTATTCACAAGCGTGGCATGCTAGAGAATTTGCTCTGGGATTGATGATGGGGACCCCCGAAGAATGTTTCTCCAAACTTCCAGTTTATTTTCACAATCTGAAGAAACATAATCCTGGTACTGTGGCGTACATAAAAACTGATTCGGAGGATCGTTTTGAGTATTGCTTTTTCGCTATTGGATGCGCGGTAATATATTTTTAAATATGTTTGTTATTTTCTTAAATGTTTATAAACAAATTATATTGTTGATATATTAATGGTTTTTATATTGTTGTTGCAGATACGTGCTTTCAGAGAGTGTTGTAGAAAAGTTATTATTATGGATGGTGCTCATTTGAAGGGAAAGTACAAAGGCACCATATTGCATGCAGTAGCCATGGATGGAAACAATCAGATCTTGCCTATTGGGTATGGAATTTGCCCAAAAGAGACTACGGATTCTTGGACATGGTTTCTTGAAAAACTACATGAATGCATTGGTGATGTGGAAGGTCTGACAATGGTCACAGATAGAGCACCCACAATTGCTGTAAGTATTCAAAATGTTTTTCCAAATGCTCAACATGGATTGTGTGGTTTTCATCTAATAGGAAACATAGTCCACACCTTTGGAAAAAACAAAAAAACAACAATTTTGTTTTGGAAGCTGGTAAGAGCTTACAAAACCACTGAGTTTGAATTTTATTGGGGGAGACTTTGTAATATAAGAGATGATGTAGCAACATATCTCAGTCAAATTCCACTTGAGAAATGGACCAGAGCGTATTGCAAGCGTATTGCCCTACCACAAGGTATGATTATATGACCTCAAATAGTGTGCAGTCCATGGATGTTGTATCAAATAAAGCAAGGAAGTTGCCTATATTACCACTTCTTGAGTTCTTTCGCGCACTTATGCAGAAATTGTTTTACAAACGGCGGATAGCTGCAGGTATGATTATGTTTAATTTTAAATTATATGATAAGTGTCATATATATTAATATATGTTTGTTTTAACAGAAAAAATACAATAATACTTACAAAGTGGGCTGAAGATATGGTTAAAAAAATAAAGAGGAGATTCAAGGATGGTCGGTATCCGGTGTTGACAATACAACATATCAAGTGCATGACTTCAAAAGTGGCGTCACAGTGAATTTGAGGGAAAAGACTTGTTCTTGCAGATATTGGCAACTAACTGGTTTGCCATGTGGTCATGTGATAATGGTTTTAATGCACTTGAAAAGTGATCATTGTGGGCATATGGTTATAGATGCTTATAAAATTGAAACATATCGAAGAACGTACGAGCATGCCGTATACCCTCTTTCAGAACTTAGTGATTGGGAGGTTCTGGATGACCTTATGGTTTTTAACCCTCCTATGATGGAAATACGTCAAGCCGGTAGACCAAAAAACACCAATTGTATTCCCTCTCAAGGTGAGGAACCATAAATAAGAAGGTGTAGTAGATGCCATAGCACAACTCATAATGCAAGGACGTGTAAGTAAATCGTTCCAAAGAACCAAAGTAAAAGTAAAAAATGTACTGGGGCATCATGGAGTGGGACAAAAGCGACAAAAGAGGAACCGACGCAAGCGACCGAAAACCAATGGCAGCATGAGCCAGAGAACCAATGGACGCAACATACCGAACAATAATGGCAGCAACAACCAGACAACCAATAAACACAACAGACCGAACATCAATGGCAACAACAGCCACATAACCAATGGACGTAAGGGACCGAATACCAACCGCAGGAAGAGCCACAGAACCAATGGCAGGGTTGCACCGAGTACCAATGGCAGCAAGAGTCAGATAACCAATGGACGCAAGTGACAGTCAACTTAGGGACACAAGCAACAGAAAACCCATGGACGGAATACGAGAACAGATCAAAGTTTCCATGGTTCGATTTGAATGAATGAAGTTTATTTCAACGTATGTTTATTATGAAGGTTGTATGTTTATGTTTTCTAAAGTATGTTTTGTAACCTACTTAAAGTATGTTTATTATTCAGAATACCGGTGTGTGTAATTTTATAAAAAAACATGGAATATTTGTATAATTTTAATTATGTTATTTATATGCACCGGTTTGTATTACGTTATTTATATGTATTTGGTTTGTATTAGGTTATTAACGAAACCAGTTGAGTTAACTTCTACTTTATTTCATAGAACATAAAATACAAAACAGTACAAATACATGGAAAACATACATCAGTAACAAACGTATTATATAAAACATTTCATTATTTTTAACCTTTTTTTGTAAATTTTTTTACATAATAATCACATAAGGTATTGGTGTATTTAAAAAAAATTAATATTAATAAACGAAAATGAACGCAAAAAAAAAAAGGAAAAAACGACAAAAAAATTAAAAAAATTAAAAAACCCAAGTTCCGCAGAGCTGTAGAGGGATCCACAGAAGCTTTAATCGATCCGCAGAGGGTGCTCTGCAGATCCTTTGGTCAATTTCCGAAATCTGTTTTTTCTTGGTTATTTTCTTTAAACCACCCCTCATTTTTGGTTATTTCTCGAAAATCTTCCATTAAATTTATGGCTTTTTTATTATGATTGCCTTATGATTAAAAAAATCCAATTTACCAATCATAATAATATAATAATTAAATATTACAAAAGTTGTTAAGAATACAATTAAATTTAAAATATATCTTATCTTATTAATAAAAATTTGAAAGAAGCATTGTAACTCAAAGCTTTTATCATCATTTTCTTTTAACTGTGAATCGGTATTAATCGTATTGGATATAAGTATTCACGTCATATTATTTTAAGCTTATTAAAACATAAGGGGGTCAATGGGCTTTTCTCACAACCTATATGGACTTGTTATATAATTTATAATTCCACGGGTACATTCAATTAAAATGGTTGGAGGGGGCGCTGCATCCGGCAGCCCCCCCACGAACTCCGCCCCTGAAGGAGATGTCACTCCAAGAGTCACGGGGACCGTTTGAATATTTTGAGAAAAATTCATGATTATGAGAAAATGAAAACTTTAGATGTTATTCAAAAAGCTAAGATTTAATAGAGCATTGAAAGGGAGGGAAACACAAAGTACGTTAATCGTATTCTTAATTGAAAGACCATGCAACTTGTTATTTGTGGCATAAAAACAGTTTGTGATTACCAGGAGGATCCGCAAATTGGTGAGAAGTTTTTTTTTTCGTAATAAATTAAATTCAGCAGGTCCGAAGGTGGGAGAGTTCAAAAACGTAGCACACAGTGTACACTCTTGCTTCAAATCAAGACAATTGTTTGGAAGTTCCGTGCACGATTAAGGAAATTAAAAGTGTTGTTTATTCATGTAGAGGGGATAGAGTTCCGGGCCTGGATGGTTTTTCCTTTAGGTTTGTAAAAAAAATCATGGGATTTACTGAAAAATGATATTTTTGATGGTGTCACAGAATTCCTTCTTTCGGCTAATATTCCCCATTGTTGTAGTAGTTCTTTCTTCACTCTAATTCCAAAGGTGAGGAGCTCATTAATAGTAATACATTATCCACCAATTAGTTTTAGTGGGTTAAAATAAAAAATCATTGCTAAGAGGTTGGCTAATTGATGATTTAAGATGAAATCATTCAAAGGTAAAAGTTGATGAACGAGGATGTTTGAAGTACATTGCTACTTCAGATTTTCGGCGAAGATAAGTGTTGTGCCTATTTGGGCGTTGACGTTATCTGGGACTCAAGTTTATTTCACGATTATAAGTTAAATAGATTTTTTCCAATAAGTGGAACTTAAAGTATGCGTCTTGTACCTATTTAAACTCTTATGATGTCTTATATTTATAACTATGTGGCCGTAGGGATATAAAGGTAAAGTAATTAACAACCTCATATGTGAAATTAAGTCTGACCTGGGTAATACTAATATGAGATAAAAGCAATGTTAGGGGAACAAGTTATGAGTAAGAGGAATTCTTATGATGACGTAAGCACTTAAGATCTGCCCTATTGTTTATTAAAGAACAAGATATAGATAGAATGAGAGGAGAAGATTGAACTAATGGATGACATTTGGAGTTTGAAGCAAAGGGGGTTGATAGTAGTCAAGTTATTTCATGAATTACTCCCAGCAATCGGTTGAGTTACTCTTTTATTTTAGAAGCTTGTTTTGAGTTTCGAGTTCCATTAATGGAGACCCGACTCTTGATATCCACTACCTGAAAGTTGAAATGGACGGCTTAAATGATGCTGTGAGGCTGTTAGAACATGGATTATAGCACCTTATGTACATTCAATTGAGAAATAAACATCACAGATGGTAAAACAAGAGCGAGCATTGAGTTTCGATTGTTGAATATGGATTTTTCCTTTGCATCCATTAACTAAATTCGAATATAATGTTATTATTGAGCATTTTTTTTATTCTAAATATATTTGTTCAGTAAAAGTCATCCCCATAAATGTTAGAATCAAATTGGAAGTGATTGTAAGACGTTAGGAGGTGAAGATAGTGTGATACCAGCAATGACCAAATAGCAAGCCGATGAGAAGAGAAGGACATGTTGGTTGAAAAAGCGGATAGTATCTTGGAAAGGAATAGTGAACACTTACGGGAAGCATAATGTAAGGTTGAATGTTACCTGGTAACGGGACGACATAACGAAGAAACGGTTGCCCGGAAAATAATTTTTGTCAGGTATTTAAACGAGTAAGAAATGTGTTGGATATGATTATAAAATTATATGGTTTCAAGATATAATATGATTTTTATGAGCAAAACAAGTGAAAAGGATTATGTAGATTAAAAACACGTATTTTGATAGGATGGATTTTAACAAGTTGGACTTATCTGATTAGTTTGAGTCTGCCCATTAGTTATTGTGTTTAGTTATTAATTTACTTAATAGATATGTGATATAAAACTAAATGGACAAAAGAAAAGCATAGTAGGTACATGAGTGGAAGGAGTCATTCGTAATTGAGTAATTATCAACATGAAATGAATTTGTTTTGTTTGTTGGTGTTGAGTGAATTTAAACTACAGAAAAATAAGAAAAGAAAAGGCAATGCAATCATAAACACATATGCATATGCAGTAGTAGTCTAAGTTTGATCTGAATATATACAGAAAGTAAAGAAGCAAAAGAATAATATTTAAGTTGTTTTTGTTGTGAAGGAAGGAACCAGGAAGGGAGCTGGCAGTGAAAGTGAAAGAGTCTGCATCCCAATTCCCACATTGGGTGAATGAAGGAAGCAGGCAAGAGGGAGGCGAGTACAAAAGGGGAAGCCCACAGCTGTAAGAAGCATACCTTTCTCGGCCTTTTGGCTAAGATCAAGTGTAGTATCTGTTCTTATCAGTTTAATATCTGATATGTGGGCCATCGGCCCACTCGATATTAATCTTATTTTTTATGGGGGAAGGCCCGTTACAGTAGCTTGCTGCTGGGGTTCTTCATGCGTCGCCTTGGTCTTACACTACAGCCAAGGCCAGGCGCACCCCTCCAATACTCAGTTCAATGTTTAAAATTAGCTTAAAATAGGCTTAGAGATTTGAAAGTCTTTGCTGTCTGATGTTTTCATGTGAACGCACTCCCATAGTTCCAACCATGGACCTGGCTTTTTGTATACTATAAGGACCTTTGAAGGGTTTCATTCATGTTAACAATATGGGAAGTTCCAAGAGACTCAAAAATCAGGTGGTTTTAATGACATATTTTCATCAGGAGATGAAACAGGACAAGGTACGGTTATTATGTATGACTCATCACTGTGACAAAATGGACAAACAATAAATGTTTTGAGGTAAAAATTTTAAAAAGTGGGTGTCCATTTGAATCGGAATAGTCGGCAATATGGGCCTGAAGAGCCAAGACTTGTAATCCTACCACTGTCGGAAGCGAGGAGTTGTCGCAGCTCTGTGAAGCCAGCCTAACGCATTGCCCCCTTCTCTAGGTTCCAAGAGACCCAAAAGCCTTCGCTCAAGCCAGACCCAACCAAACTGGACCAAATCATAATCCAACCCACTTTGATACCCCCACTTGGGTTACAGGCAAACGTTACCAGGCCCGGTGACCAACTCTCTACAAGATAAATCTATAAAATCGTCTTGGAATCCTTCACACACCAATGTGGGAACACTCATCAATATATATACATAAACAAACTGCATTTTCTTATCTAAATTAACAGTTCAACCAACATATTGCAATTGGACTTCTCGTCATGTAAAACAAAACTATCTACGACGTTAACGACATTGAGGGATTTTCGTTCTTCGAAATCATCACATGGTTTTTTTTTTGTAGTCCAACTTATCAAGAACTTGTATGACTATCCTGGTACCCCACAAGCTTTGGATTCCAGTGGGTCGGAAAGACAATTAATGTGAAGATACGACGACAAGGTCCGTCTTACTTCTGAAAGCTTCAGGATATGTTGTCTATGTTGTCCCACCAAAACATAACACCAACGCCAAATAGAAGCTTCATCTCGCAATGCCAATACCACCTTGTTCAATTTTGCAAATCGATAAAACTTTGACACGTAGAGATCCAATGTGGGGTATCCGATAATTCTCATAAATGGGGACACTACATCACTAGATATTTTTATACGATTGATATGACTTCGACGCATAGAGGTACACACCATCACCGTTTCGTTTATTCCATTTCATGTCAGCGTTACATACTTACATGTGCAGAGCTAGTGCATCCGCTTCAACTCCCTCTAAATGGGAAACGATGAAGGTCATTAAACCACCACTAATAGACCCTCACCCAGGAAAATCGTAGCATTTATCTTTGTAGAATTGAATCGTTATTTAGATTTCATAGTGTCACACACCCGTCATGTGATTTACTTTTTATGTAATAGAACTTGGTGTTTCCGTAATTGAAAATGATCATACTTCACACATCATAATAATACATAATATGATACAACTAACTGAGTATTCAATTTATGTAGAACAAAACACAACACTCAGTAAACATCAAGCCTAAAATCTCATAGACTGCAACATACCCAATGGAACATTTATGGACCGATCGGCCGAAAATGTATAAGCAATGAGCATGTTTAACACCAAACCCTAATGTCTACCTTATGGTCCTTGGTAGGCGCACTAGGTCTAAGGTACAAGGGAATAAAAACACACCATTGACATGATGACTTGTGTAGAAATTTCTTTCTAAGCGATGCCTTTTTTTAGATTTTTCTTCGATAATTATGGGCATGTATCAACATATCAAAAGAAACCCTACATAACATCCTATGACCATTATCGGATTACAAATAGCTTATTCGAAATGGATTTTTGAAAGGCTACATTATATGGACATCCATCTAAGATGACTTATTTGTGTTAACCCCACCAAATATAACAAACATACAGGAACATGACCTTGTAGTGTTAGGGATTCTTGGAGGATAGAAGCTCAGGTTGAGGGTTGTGAGGAGGGCTTCCTTTTATGTTATTGTTTCAATCCAGGTTTGGGATTGTATGGAATGTGTGTAATGAAAAGACACATGTACCAAGGAGTCACAATCAATCCATCATGTATTTGTAGGGGCATTAAAATTAAAGGACTTATAAATCATAAAATATGCATGTTACATTTCATCGCAAGCAATTTCATGAAATAAGACGGTTTCTGTTGAATATGTCGTTTCTTATGACATAATTCACAATAATGTATTGTTAGGCTTACTGGTATGTTCATTTGAATTTAGGACCTTTACTCAATTTTATTTCTCAATTACATGAGCATTTTCATTCCTTTTTAAATATGTTTTTGCATATTCATTGCTCATTTAATTATCATCGTACAAAAGGATAATATAATTGTTTCCTCCCCGAGGCTCGAACTCGTGACCCCCACCCTTCTATATTGCCCGTCGACTTAACCACTTGAGCTAAAGTTATTCAAGTATCTTAATTAAATATATGCAAAGAAGAGAATAATATGATCTAATGGGATTAAAAATAGAACAAATTACTGAAATCGTCCCTGTGGTTTTACGAAAATTACGTGTTTGGTCCTAACTTTTTTTTTTGCACTCTGACGATCCCTACCATTTTAGTTTGTTGCGTTCTTCGTCCCTGACCAAGGTGAAAAGACTCTTTTGCCCTTTCTAATATATTTTCCCTTATTATTATTATTGATTGTATGTTTATTAATAATAAAAACAATAATTAGGCCCACTTTACAACCCCCCCTATAACCAGTTAACCCCACCATATTTTTGCCCTCACCCACTTCTTTCATCACCGGCAACCATTGCCGACGACCTCCAATTGCCGGACACCATCTCGGACTACCTCTTCTTTCCGATCATCACCATCATTCCCACCCTCACCCACCATACATGAAGATGAACAACTCCAATCGCCGGACACAATCTCTGACCACCTCTTCTTTCCGATCATAACCAAAACCTACAACTCTTTTGGAATCCATTTATCAAGAAAGAGAATCCATATACTGATAGAAGAAATCGATTTCATAAAGTGTATATAGAGATGTGAAACTGTAAGGAAAGAAAAAAATGGAAAAGGGTGTGTGTGTAGGGGGGTTGGTTGCGGTAGTGTTAGCTCCGGTGGATGGCGACGTAGACGGGTGAGGTCACCGGCGTAGGGAAACGAGAGGAACGATGGTGAAGAGGGAGGAGCGAGGAGGGAGCAGATATAATCGATGGTCAGACCTCTCGATGGATCAGATGGGGGAGACGATAAGAAAACAGACTAATTAACCAGATATCCTTCCGTCTTCAGCCCTAAACCTTTGTAACTCATCTTCTTCCATCTACCACGTCTTCTTCACCCACTGAATTCAAGAAACATTTCCTTCTACCGCAACCATTTTCAATGATTGCAGGTTTTCATCGATTCAACAACCAATCAAATTGGAAATGATGGTTTTCTTCTGCTCGATTATCTCATTCCCCTCCCAAATCGGTAAAAGAACAGAACACTTACGCTCTATCTCTCGATTGTCTTCTTTCTCGACTGTCTGTTGATGAACCAGGGGAAACATGCTTTCACATTCTTCTTCTGGTTCGATTTTTGGGTTTCCGTGAAAAAGGATATCGGGGTTGTCATATGTCTCCACCCATATGTGTTCAATAATTTCTTCTTTAATCTGCATTCCATTGTTGCTTTTCGGTGGTGATTTGGATTTCAGTTGTTTTTTTTTTGCAGGTTTTGTTTCTTGATTTGGTTTTGATTTGATTTTAGTTGATTTTGATTTGATTTCTGTAGGTGGAGAAGGATGTAGAAAAAAATAATGGGGTAGAGAGTGGATCTAAGGAGAGGAAGAATTTTGATGGTGAGGAGTTCAATGGTTGCCGACGGTATAAGAGAAGGAAGGCCCCCGAAGAATGTGGTAGTCGGAGAAGATGACCCAACGGTGGCTGATTTGGGGCAACAAGAAGCAAGATAATTGATAGTGTCCGTGGGTTTGAGATGTGGGCCCATAAATATTTTTTGTTAAACTTTTTTGTTAATAAGATAATATTAATAAGAATTTAAAATCAATTATAGAAAAATAGAAAAACAAATAAAAAATAAAAGAAAGGGTATCTTAGTCATTTCAGGTGTGATAGGGACTGAACGTGCAACAAATATAATCAATAGGGATGGTTCGAGTGCAAAAAAAAAAGTTAGGGACCCAACGCGCAATTTTACCCAAACCAAGGGACGATTTCAGTAATTTGTTCTTAAAAATAATTAAAGCACATCGGTACAACCTAATTAACACCAAAATAATAGGGCTAAAGGCTCTTATTCAACTGTTAGTTTCAATTTGGCTATACCCACAATTAAATATTATGGGGTCCAAAAATTATACTATGCTACATAAATATTGCAATAACCTTTGGGCATAAATACAATATTTTTGCATGTTATGCTTAAAATTCATTCTATGAATCGTTTTCCAATTAGCCTTTGGGTTCCTTGAATAACAACTCAAACAATTGCTTAACTACAATGTAAAGGCTAAGCAACCTTTCTTTAGTACAACCACTTAAACATTACATCAAACTTACCACTCATCATTTATAATTTTAAAATTAAAGGTTTATCCAATTTTATAGATAGTGAGCTAGTTTGATAAACACTTATAAAATCATAATTATAATATCATATGCCAACTAAATTATCTAGTTCCTGAGAAGTAACATTAAAAACCATACAATTTTAAACCCTTACATATGGTAAGTGAGACTTAAACAAATAAGATATTAGTTTATGATAACACCATATTGTCCACAAATAATAGCAAAAAAAAAGTAATTAATGGCCATTAGAAAAACAACAAAACAAAACAAAACAATCTTATGCGTCTTGTATGACGATGCCAAATTTTACTTAACAAGCCAAATTATTTTTTTCATGTTGAAAAAAAAAATATGTCACCAAATGCTCCATTTTTTAAATTTATCTTTTCTGAAACAAATATATATATATATAAATATATATATATATATATATATATATATATATATATATATATATATATATATATATATATATAGATATATATATACTAGATGTGTTCCCGCGCAAAGCGGCGGCGAAAAATATCTTTTTTGGCGAATAGATTTCTTACGGGGAAATAATTATTAAATTTTAGACAAAACTGCAAATTTGGTCCTTGTGGTTTTCAAAAACTTTTGGATGGGGTCCAAAAAGTTTCCAACTTGCATAAAAGGTCCAAAATCAACGTTTTTCTGGGTGTTTGGTCCAAAAAAACTTAAAACGACGATTATGCCCTTTTATTTTCTTTTTTGTATTTTTTATAATTATTCTAACACTGTTTTAATTAAAAAATAAAGAAAAAAGAAAAAAAGTATCCCCCACCTACTGCTCTCTCTCTCTCTCTCTCTCTCTCTCTCTCTCTCTCTCTTCGTCTTCTCAAAAATCTCATGGACTTCATCTTTGATATCCCCAAATTGATGAACAAAAGCCAAAATAAGCAATAGAAAGAAATTGAAACCCAAACACACAGACACACACATTCTAACGCAAAGCACCCACATCGATTGGAAACAATCTCATCACAGTGAGTCTCTTGTCTCGATCAGACGAAGCAAATAAAAAGGGGAAGGCAATCACCTTCAAATTAGAGTGGTGGATGGACAGAGAGGGTCGACGGAAGCAACATTAGGAGGTGGCGATGGTTCACAGCAGTGGCAGCAACGAGGTGGTGGTCGGTGACGGGTGGCTAGCGATAGCAGCTCCGCTGCCTCGTTCCCTTTGCGTCTGGCAGCACACGACGGGAAGACGAGGGAGGAGGGGAGAATTTGGTGGTGGTCAAAAATTATGGTGGTAGGAGGGTAATGACGACCGCAAGCAGTGGCGGCCGTGGGTGGCAGAGGTTGCTCTGACAGCCTCCTGCTGTTGTGTCCGGGTTTCTGCTTGACGAGAATGACAAGAGGCGTATATGGGGAGGTGACAGGGGGTCGGAGTAGGGCAGGAGATACAAAGGAGAGGGTGTTTGGATTGTTGTTGTCTTGGTGGTCGGAAAACGGCTCCACCTTCGGTGGATTTTCTTGGCCATGAATGAAGAAGAAGGAGGAGGGGTAGTATTTTTATGGTAAGATGCAAACCAGAGGGGGAAGAGATGGTATCAGAGAGAGAGAGAGAGAGAGAGAGAGAGAGAGAGAGAGAGAGAGAGAGAGAGAGAGAGAGAGAGATTTTAGTTTTTTTTAATTATTTACATACCAAAATAAATAAAGAAAATAGAAAAGTAAAATGAAAAGGGTAAATACGTCTTTTCAAGTGTATCGGGGACCAAAACCCCAGAAAAACTTTGATTTTGGATCTTCGATGCAAGTTGGAAACTTTTTGGACCCCATCCAAAGGTTTTTGAAAACCACAGGGACTAAATTTGCAGTTTTGTCTAAATTTTATTATTAGTTATTATGTAAAAAAGTTACCAGTTTTAAATAAAATATTTATGTTTAGACCTTATACTTATATTGTATTTTATATAGTTAATGTAAAGTAACTAATATTGGTGTCTTTTTTTTAACAGTAAAAAATTAATACCGGTGTGTATTTTAAAAAATTTAAATTAATTTATATAAATGAATTTAATATTTTAATATTATCATTTTGTTCGAAATTAAATTTCTTAATAACTTTCCTTAATTCAAGTCTTCAAATATGCATAATTGATTTATACAAAAAAACTTTCTAATTTATACCTCTTAAAATTGAAAATATGATTAATATGTTTTATATATATATATATATATATATATATATATATATATATATATATATATATATATATATATATATATATATATATATATATATATATATATATATATATATATATAGGTTTAGGTTCTATGGAAAATAAAAAACCCTAAACATCATAAAAATGCATAAAAAAAATACTTAGAGATCACAGGTTTTTTTTTTTGAATTTTTTTATAAATAATCGCAGCTTTTAATTAAAATTCGCTGAAAAAAAAATAAAAAATCAAAATTTTTTTTATAAAAATAAAAAAATTCAAAATTTTTTTTAGCGAATTTGTATAGAATGTTGCGATTTTTTCAAAAAAAAATTCAAAAAAAAGTTTTGTGATCTCCAGGTATTTTTTTACTGTTGAAAAAAAAAGACACCAATATTAATTACTTTACATTAACTATATAAAATACAATATAAGTATAAGGTCTAAACATAAATATTAATTACTTTATGAAGTGTGGATGTTTTTCTAGGTAAGTTCAATTGAGAAAAAATAAAAAGTTGAGAATGGAGGAATCAATCTCAGCCAATCATTTTTATATATGTAAAATACATTTAGATTAAGTCATTAACGTACGATGTTCTTATGGATCGTTCATATGTTCTTCATCAACATCATCTGTTTTTCATTCATCTGGATCGTTCCTGTGTTCTTCATCAATATCATTTGTTCTTCATCAACATCATATGTTCTACTACTTGTTTGTCATCAACGTCTTCATCAACATCATATGTTCTACTACTTGTTTGTCATCAACGTCACATGTTCTTCATAGAAAAACATCGACACTTCATAAAAACATTAATTCTTCATCAAAATTCTTCGTTTATTCATCAAAACGTTGTGATTCATCATCAAAAACATTTATTCATACTATTAAATGTAAGTCGTGATTTAATCTTGTCCAGTTTCGTTGATGTCAAGCAAAATCGTTAAACATAATCCATATTTATTGATGTCACGTCATTTAGCGAACACCAGTCATCGAAATTTCATCAATCGAACATCACCAATATCAAACAACAGATAGCAATCGAAACTTCATCAACATAACCATATATTTGAAGAATTTTAAAAAAAATCATTTTCCAGGTTTGAAAAAATTCGATTTTCATACATTTTTTCACAATTTTTGATCTCAACGTATTGATTATTGATCGATTTTGATAGAATTTGATTTGTGTTGTAATTATTGGCTTCAATTATTGATTTTTTTACCATAATTATATAAGATAATTTATTTGCACGCAAACTGTTCGATGAAATGCTTAAACTAGATATATCACGTAATATTCACAAGTGAATATGTCTTTACACGAGAACCAATGTATGTCTTTTAAAAACACAAACTAAGTATGTAATTCATGTGTGAATAACATACAAAAATTATATTCACATGTGAATATATGTAATATTCACAAATGAATACATGTAATATTTATAAATGATAACGCATTTTTTTTGTAAAATTAAAAAAATGAAAATACTTCGTTTTGAGGTATAAAGCAAGTTTGTAATTCATATGTGAATAACATATATAAACTATATCCACATGTGAATATATGTAATATTCACAAATGAATATATGTAATAATCAAATGTGAATATATATGTATTATTCACAAATGAATAAAACTGTTAATAAAACCAAGAAGTACAAAATATATAAAATTAAAGATAAAAAAAGTATCCGATCAGAATATATATTTATTCACATATAATTAAGCTTTTTATGGTTAATAAAATAATCATATAAGCATATTTTTTTTATTACTGTTATATTCATTTGTGAATAAATGATAACTTTTTTTTTTTCAGAAAATTATAAAAACAGAAAAACGTCATTTTGAGGCCCTAAACAGTCCTGAATAACCGAAAAACAGCGTACGTCACGGCAAAGCTGTGAGTTTTGTAAATCACACCATTTTACATCAAATATGTGAATTTCGTCCAATTCCGAGACTAAAATTCATTGCGGCAATTTTTTTGATGATGTCACTAAATTTTCATTCCTACTAGTGATGACATCATTATGACAGGTTATTCTATTCATATATTAATAAAATTTAGAAATCATTACGACATATTTACTAATAATGTCACTAACTTCAATCCTACTACTAAAAACATCATTATAATCTATTATTTTTATTTATGTGAATAAACTATACATGTTGATTTATTCATTTGTGAATATAACCTTTATATATAAAAATAAATAATACACTATAAGAATTGGTTTGTGAATAAGTTTTTTTTGTATATTGTAACAATATTATTTTACATGTAAATTTTACATTATACTTAGACAAACAACATTGTATTGGTTAATAATATTATTTACATTTGAATTTAACACGATCAAAATGAAGAATATATTACATTGTATAACATTTACACATTAATATAAAAATATATTGTCTTCGTTAATGATATCTTCTCATTTACATTAACCAATCGTCAACCATTGGGATATGAACCAACCATTGATTGAAATGTAATTCATCTATTGAGTTATAACAAATCCTGACAAACATATGAATACACATAAAAAATGTTAATAAAAATATATTGTTAGTTTATCATAATAGCATTTTATCACATGATATATTCATATATGAATGTATAAGCATATGTGGATATTATGTGATATTTGTTGTTTATATTATATATTCATACATAGTATATTCATATGCGTACGCCGTGCGTACACCCTGTACGCCCAACGTACACTCCACCCCAAAATCTCACATTTCATAATTAAGACTTGAATAAAAACAAATATAATACCTGATAAATCCCGGATGTTACACCCATTCGAGAGGGTAGGTTTGGTTTTTTCTTAAGCTATGATAATTCATTTAATGAGTTCATTCATAATTCATAATACAGGTCACTTAATGTTCCTATGAGTGGATATAATTTTACCCAAATTAGTGATAATGATGAAAGTGAGCAAATTGGAAATATTTTTAGTGTTCGAGAATCTTGTAGATGTTTCAGGTTTTATATCGAGAGATCAACTTCAGATTATATAGACCCGTTCTTTTCAAACATGTGGTGCCAGATTACATACCATTCCTTTCAAGTTGTATAATTATTGGATGAAATGGGATAATTTTGACGATGTTGTTATAAAGACTTAGAATCATCCCTTAGATTTGGTTATCACAAGCAAACATGTGTTGTTTGAAAAAAAAATGAAGGGTTACCGACATAAAAAGACATTAAAATTTCAGTTTTGGTTTTAAATGACCATTTACCCTTTTTTATTTTGTACCCCTTAGACCATCCAACTCGAAATTTTACCCGTATAAAACACTATTTTGCTTAAAATTACCAGTTTCTCGGTCATAATTGTTGAATATACATTGACTTCTGATACTTAAAGCCTCCCCTTCCACCACCGTGTCCACCCTTCTATTTTCCCCTTTCTCTCTTTTCTGCGGTAAAGGGGCCCTAATTTCCTCTCACAATCTTCCAAGGTTTGCATCAATCGAAAATCACCACCGTCCACCTCTTCCCACTTCCACCGCCATTAAAATGCATTCAAGTTTCCGATTTCATTTGATTATGTGCTTGGATGATTTGCGATGGAATGTTCTCTCAAATCGATTTAGTGGTTAAAATGATCGGGCTGGGAGTTTGCCATTTCCTTCTGCTTATCTCTACATTTCCCTCCATCAGTTGATTACCAAGGATTCAATGAAAGGAAATAGAAGAAAAAAACAGGGGGTTGGAGCGTAAAGACGATGAACAGGCTTCATATTTTCGTGTCCGGTAAAAATTGAAGAACATGGAAACTTCAGTTCCCCCTCTCTTTAAACATCATGTGTGAGTAAAAGAAAATAAGATGATGAGCAGGTCAGAATTGATTTGCAGATGTAGCTTAAAGATCAAAGAACAAGGGCCAGATTTAGAATTAGAGGAACAGAGAGGAGTAGAGAGTCAGTGCAATGGAGGAGAAGGGTGGCGTGAGGGAAAAGGGTGGCGTGCAGAAGAAGAGGAGGCGGCGGCAGGAGGGTTGAAAAAGAAATAGAGATTATGTAATACAAGTGGAATTGATTATAAGAGTCAAAGGTCAACGTCTAAGTGGCATAAAATATGCCATGTCGTCTACGTTTTAGCTGAATTTATATGTTAACGCATAACAAAAGGTGATATTCCCCTTAATAACAGGTCAATTGTGAGTTTATACCTTTAAAAGGAACAAAAACTAGTTTAAGGACCTTTTAAAACCAAACACAAAACCTTGTTGGGTTTTTATGACAATAACCCAAAAATGAATGAATTTATCAAAATTTAGGGGAAAAAAGACAAAAAGAATGGAAAAGGATGGTGAAAAGAATGTGTTACAGGAAGACTTTGTGAGATTGATCAAGGAGATGCCACTCCAAGAGTCACGGGGACCGTTTGAATATTTTGAGAAAAATTCATGATTATGAGAAATTGGAAACTTTAGATGTTATTCAAAAGCTAAGATTTAATAGAGCATTGAAAGGGACGGAAACACAAAGTACGTTAATGGTATTCTTAATTGAAAGGCCATGCAACTAGTTATTTGTGGCATAAAAGCAGTTTGTGATTACCAGGAGGATCCGCAAATTGGTGAGAATATTTTTTTTTCGTAATAAATTAAATTCAGCAGGTTCGAAGGTGGGAGAGTTCAAAAACGTAGCACACAGTGTACAACTCTTGCTTCAGATGAAGACAATTGTTTGGAAGTTCTGTGCACGATCTAGGAAATTAACAGTGTTGTTTATTCATGTAGAGGGGATAGAGTTCCGGGTCCGGATGGTTTTTCCTTTAGGTTTGTAAAAAAAATCATGGTTTTTACTGAAAAATGATATTTGTGATGGTGTCACGGAATTCTTTCTTTCGGCTAATATTCCCCATGGCTGTAGTAGTTCTTCACTCTGATTCCAAATGTGAGGAGCTCTTTAATAGTAATACATTATCCACCAATTAGTTTTAGTGGGTTAAAATACAAAATCATTGCTAAGTGGTTGGCTAATTGATGATTTAAGATGAAATCATTCAAAGGTAAAAGTTAATGAACGAGGATGTTTGAAGTACATTGCTACTTCAGATTTTCGGCGAAGATAAGTGTTGTGCCTATTTGGGCGTTGAAGTTATCTGAGACTCAAGTTTATTTCACGATTATAAGTTAAATAGATTTTTTCCAATAAGTGGAACTTAAAGTATGTGTCTTGTACCTATTTAAACTCCTCTTATGATGTCTTATATTGATAACTATGTGGCCGTAGGGATATAAAGGTAAAGTAACTAAAGACCTCGTATGTGAAATTAAGTCTGACCTGGGTAATACTAATATGAGATGAAAAGCAATGTTAGGGGAACAAGTTATGAGTAAGAGGAATTCTTATGATGACGTAAGCACTTAAGATTAGCCTTATTGTTTATTAAAGAACAAGATATAGATAGAATGAGAGGAGAAGATTGAACTAATGGATGACATTTGGAGTTTGAAGCAAAGGAGGTTGATAGTAGTCAAGTTACATCATGAATTACATCCCAGCAATCAGTTGAGTTACTCTTTTATTTTAGAAGCTTGTTTTGAGTTTTGAAAGTCTTTGCTGTCTGATGTTTTCATGTGAACCCACTCCCATAGTTCCAACCATGGACCTGGCTTTTTATACTATAAGGACCTTTGAAGGGTTTTATTCATGTTAACAATATGGGAAGTTCCAAGAGACTCAAAAATCAGTTGGTTTTAATGATATATTTTCATCCGGAGATGAAACAAGAGACTCAAAAATCAGTTGGTTTCAATGATATATTTTCATCAGGAGATGAAACAGAACAAGATACGGTTATTATGTATGACTCATCATTGTGACAAAATGGACAAACAAGAAATTTTTGAGGTAAAAAATTTAAAAAGTGGGTGTCCATTTGAGTCGGACTAGTCGGCAATATAGGCCAGAAGAGCCAAGACTTGTTATCCTACCACTGTCGGAAGCAAGGAGTTGTCGCAGCTCTGTGAAGCCAGCCTAACGCATTGCCCCCTTCTCTAGGTTCCAAGAGACCCAAAGCCTTCGCTCAAGCCACTTGAACCAACTCTCGACTTGGAACGGGCAAGTCAAATTACACACCACCAGATCCAACCAAACTGGACCAAATCATAATCCAACCCACTTTGATACCCCCACTTGGGTTACAGGCAAACGTTACCAGGCCCGGTGACCAACTCTCTACAAGATAAATCTATAAAATCGTCTTGGAATCCTTCACACACCAATGTGGGAACATTCATCAATATATATACATAAACAAACTACATTTTCTTGTCTAAATTATTAACAGTTCAAGTTATTTTGAAAGAGTATCAGCATAAAAGTGGTGAGTTCATAAGTATTTTATGAAAAATGGATGTTGTTTCCTTAAAGTTTGTTACAAGTTTGTTTCCAGAAAATCCAATATTTTCTAAAAGGTTTGTTGTAGTCTTAACTGAAACAAGGCTTAGTATGTAAGTAAATCGTCATACTTATGTGTGTGTTTTATATTTAAATAAAACTCGTTTGTATAAAGCCTTAGAATTTTCGTGAATTGTATGTTTTGTTAATACCCCATGTGAGATGTTATAACCATACTAAAGACTAGAAGGCCTTATATGCGACGTTCTTCAGGCATCGGAATGTTATGACACTTGTCACCCCATACCTGTCGGTCTAGCTGTTGCAAGCAGCTTAGGTGCGGGTTTGTCAGACCCAGTATAGATCTATACACAACTATCATGTTCTCCCTCCAGGAGATTCTGATTATAACTAAAGGACTTTTCTATGGTACCTAGAGTACCCCGAAGGAGAATGTCTCACAAATTTATTCATTAACAAGTTCACATAGTGTGTAGTGAAATACTCGTTTGTAACGATAGTGTTACTGTTTTCTTTGTTAAATGTAGTGTTCAAAACTATACCTATTATAGTTTATCAAAAGTGTTGTATGATAGTATGAAACCTTGTTATGCATGTCTATGTATTTCAATAAAATGACATTAAAAATACTAAGTATAAATCTTACACACCTTGCTCAACATGTTACAAGGTGTGAATAACCCCTTTTTTGTTTGTTTTGACAGTTTTATCCTTAACTGTCACTATTTTAGAGTATTTATAGAAAAATAATCGTAAGTCAAAAACTACATCTGTAAACTCGGAGAGTTTGTAAAAAGAGTCTATTGTGTTCATAAATTTTCCCATAATTTTTGGTGGTCTCAAACCAGTGTGAAAATGTTCATCTTCACAACCTGGTCCGATTTTGTTGCTGCAGTGATAGGCAGTTTTGTAAAAATCACCATAAATTTTATAAAAATCGTATGGAGATGTGCAAGTAGTCCTTTTAAAGGTATAAACGTGAACTATTTTCATATTAAAAAGTTTTGAAAAATATTAAGTTTAACTTGGGTAAAACAGTTCGTGAACAGGTCACAACTTTTCTGTTGTAAGCTGTCAAGTTAAGTTTTGAATATGTTTTGGTGTTTTAACTTGTATCCCCCCCCCCCTGAAAACTGAAGAAAACTAGAAAATGTAGGGGTATGAACTCACATTGAGTGATTTCTATAGGAGTGGAAAGTTGAAGTCGAGGAGTATCAAGTCAAGAACACTTGATGAACACACGGAAGCTTGGATGATCCTAAGAACGATTTTTGGTATTAAGATATGAGTCGATGATCCAAGAGTGTTATGAAATTATGGAATAATACTTGAGTTTAGATGGAATGTTTACCAAAAAGTTCAGTAGTAGCTCAAGAACACTTTCACAAAGTGGTGAGAAGTAGAGAGAAAATGAGGCTCTCTTGGTGTTTTGAGAAGTATAAGTGTTTGGAATGATCAAGTAAGCCAAGAAGTTCTCCAAGGATTTCTATATATATATTGAAGGTTGTTGGAGCAACTTGTAAGTTTGAAGTGATGTTTACCTTGGTTTGTGTGATGTGGATAAGGTTGGCTAATAAGGAGATGACACATGGAAGGCAAGTGGGCACACTTGACCCACTTGTGGTGTAAACATTCTTAGATATTTCTTTTAATATAAAATATTGATTTATAATTAATAAATCCTTGATAAATGAATAAAATATGATTTTTGGGGGTTTAAAATGGTAAAAATATGAATTTGGTGAAAAATCCCCGTCAAAAATGTCAAAAACGGGCTTAAGAAGCGAAAGTAGTCGAAAACCGGGCATTAAGGAGCGAACCTGCGAGGTTCGGCTCTTGGAAGTGCTGAGGAACGAAGGTAGTGAAGGAACCGAGAGAAGGGAGAAGGGACCGAAGGTGGGGGTCTCGGTCCGAAATGTGAGGGAAGCGAAATAGACCGAGCCCTCGGTCTATTTCGGCTGTATCAAGGTTCGATCCTGCTGAGGTTCGGTCCGAGGAGGGCAGTTCGCTTCTGACAAGTTCGGTTCTGACAGCTTCGGTTCCGAGAGGCTTCGGCTCTAAGAGGTTAGGTTCCTAAGAGGTTCGGTTCCTCAGAGGTTCGGTTCCTAAGAGGGGTTTCGGTCCTATTTAGCTGTTTTTCAATATAACTTACCGTTTTGAGCGGTTTTTGGCCAAGTTAAGGGTCGGGATGACCCGGATGACTATAAAAAGTTGAGAGAGATTTTGAGAGAGATTTTGGGAGAGATTTGGGAGAGATTTGTTTTTAGATATTATTATTGTATAATCTCGTAATGCAAGGTTCGTGAACCTCGTTATGCTTCGTTTATGATTGTTTTAAGTCCCCGAAAGGGTCCTTAGTCGTGTTTTGAAGCGTTTAACTCCCTTTTTAGGGTTTTACATTGCTAAACACATAGAATATTTGAAACACTTGAATTCTTGGCATACCAATACACATTTTATAGAATAACTTTTCACATACAAGTATTGGTTAAGTTTGACCGGTTTGACTTGTTGACTTTGACTTTGACTTGTTGACTTTGACTTTGACTTGTTGACTTTGACTTTGACTTGAATTTGACGGTTGTCACATGTGTGGAGAGAGAGCATGTGCAACGGGATTCCAAAAAGAATCAGATATGCTTTCACTGTCACCAGCCAGGTCATTTCAGGTCCAGCTGTCCTGCGTTGAGGACGGAAGGAATTCAGATTCCAGCGATCTTCGTTCCTCAGGAGGTCAAGGTCAAGCCGCAAGAAGTCTCTAGTATGTAATTGGAAAACACCATTCTATAATAATATTGTGGTCAAGTCGTCTATGATCGGTATTTATTTTGTCTTGGAATATTGTTGAGTATGGATAAGCAGTAATTTCGGGTTAGTTGCCTGTTCTGATCTATGTGTTGTGAAGTTTCATGACTTGTTAGGACATTGGAGGTGTCAGGAGAAATTTATTATCAAAGGATTGTAGGTGATTAGAGTTCATGAATTCATTAGAGGATGGGAAGTAGAGTGGTTGATTAGAATTTTATCACCTATGGCAAGGGTTGTGCCCTTTCAGTTTTTCTAGCTCGAAGGAGTGAGCAGGCTTGTCACCCCAAGATCGGGTTGTATTCCAGCTCGGGGTCAGTTGGTTGCAGGGATTGGCGATATTATTTCAGCGCAGGTGGGTCGATGTGGCATAAGTATTTTGTGAGGTCCGGTTTGCCTTGGATCTCTTGTATCAGGTGGTAAGGATTGATTGTGCGAACTATTGCAATTTTGGGATTATAGACTATGTCTTGGGAATATTTTGTAGCCGATTTAGGGAAGAGGTTGCTTCAGCTACTGCAGTTCAGCTGTGAACGTTTAAGCGGGAAACTTGTTTGGAACACCTTTGGAAAAAGGGGTAGCGTGTGGGAGGTCTGCGGTTAGGGTCCCACAGAAGGGTTATTCAGCATTGTCAGGGATCAGTGGTTTTGGCAACCGTTCGTGATTGACGGACGAAAGCACCAAGGGAAGTAGCTCGTTGTCGAGGTATTAGTTGGAGTATCTATCTTTTGGTCTTCAGGACTTGAGTGTGGGCTCATTCAAACATTTGTGACAGTTGGTTTCACTGGGATTCTGGAAGTGTTCATTTGGTTCTTGAAGTGTGTGGCCAATTGGGATTGGCTAGTAATGGAGCACTAGTTAGAAGGGTTGGTTGTTATCAGATCGATCGTTGGATAGTGAGAAGGATTGGCAATTCTCCAGTTTTAATGTATTGTGAAGACTTAGTCGAATCTAAGTGGGGGAGAATCACCCCGGGATACAGAAGCACGAGCGGTGTCGAAAATTAGGTTAAGTTCCGTATCGTGGTCAGGAAGAAAGGCGGCCCAAGTGGCTATTTGGTTTGAGGGTTGTGGGAGTTGGGAGTTCGGTAAACTTCCCAGCATGTGTATCGCGTCTTCTCGGTGCTTGATAGCAGAATTTGGGGAATCAGTTTGGCGTTCCAGTCATGAATTGAGTTCATTTCGGATGTTCAGTCGGGTGTGTGATAGACTCTGAGGCTAAGTGGATTGATAGATTGAGGATAAGGTATCATACTGCGTTAGTGTTATAACGAAAGTGTTGTAAGACTACGGGGGTAGACGTAGCATTCACTAGCGGTCAGATGGTGTGGGAAGTGCTGTGAGGTTGTGAGATGATTTGTAGTATTCACGGATTCTTACAGACGATCAGGTCAGGGTGAGCCTGTTCGCAAGATTGTGGGTAGACCATAGCATAATCGGAATCAGGAAAACGGTAGGTCGTTGGAGACCAGACATGATGTAAGACTACAGTATTGTGGTAGCGTTCACTTTTCGTATATGATTTGATGGCGTCAGGTTGTTAGGTTTCTATGATCAATGGATCAGAAGGATTGATGGAGCCATGCGTGGCGATATAGTTAGGGCGGTTATTGCTAGACGAAGTTCCTTCGGGAGTCACGTGCGGCGTAGTTAGGGCGGTTATTGCTAGACGAAGTTCCTTCGGGAGTCACGTGCGGCGACTGTGAGATTACCATTGGCTCAGGAACCGGTCAGGACTTCGGTATTCCAGATAAGTTGGGACCGGGGAGGTCTCAGTGGACTTCGGAAGCAACCAGAAGACAGCCTACTGTTTCGGTCAGTTTCTGTGATCAGGGGACATTAACTACTTGGGTTTGCAGGTGTGCGAAAAGTATATGTAAGCGTTTGTAGATCTATGTACGGGTATTGAGTATGCTGCTATGTTATAGCAATCAGTAGGTTTGTCCCCAAGTATTGAACATGCTGATGGAGTATGCTGAAGACTCTGTATGGGTTTTGTTAGTTATGTGATCAGGTTCTGAGAATATATGTGTTATGGAGTAGCAACTTGTTCTGCAAGTGTACAGTGTAGGGTGAGGTTTCGGCACTGTGACGTTTGTTGGTGTTGTGAAGGACATTGTTTAGGCCCTTTTGGGCAATGGAGGAGGTGAGTGCCCCCAGGATGGAGTGTTGGGCATCTGAAGCGACGACAGCGGTGTCGATAGGTTATCGGAAGCATTCCAGTCATAAGCTGAGGGCCGGAGAGGGCGTACCAGGCTCATGTTGTGGGCTCAGAGGTAATCCAGACCTATGCTGAGGACCATGTAATGACATTCCAGTCATAGGCTGTGGGCATAAAGATTGTGTTGGTTATGTCGCTGGTAGGAGCGCGTTCGGATTGGATGTATTGTTGAGATTCGGGGGACTTGCACTCGGTTGTGACGAATCAGAGGATGGTGGATGAGACGTAAGGATAGATCCTTGGATCTCAAGTTATGAGTAGACCCGAGTCATGTCATAGAGGTATTCCAATCTAGGGTATTCCATCATGAGGATAACCGGACCCTATGATTGATTGGACCTGATATGTTTGGTATTCCAACCCGGGGGTTGATTGGGCCAAACATGTGTGGGGATACGAGGGTATTCCATCCTAGGGATGTCTGGACCCGTCGTAGGTATGCCTGGTATTCCAGACCGAGGCTGATTGGGCCAGGTATGAGTGTTTGTACTTGTTAGCTGGTTTATTATGTATGATATTTAGGGAGCTGAATGACGCTTTATCCTGTCAGCACAAAGGGTTCGCTTCAGGAAGAGGGAAAGTTGGGTTTCCGATACTTTGGATCATCAGGATTTTGCCAGGTTGGCAAAGTGGCAAGTAGAATAGACCTTTGGAAAAAGAGTCAGTTGGATTTCACATCGCCTTTCACGTTTTGCAATTGCGGAAGTGCATGCCGGATGAGGAGGCAGTAGTATCATTGGATGACATTCAGGTTGATGAACGGTTGAATTATGTTGAGAGGCATGTGGCCATACTGGAGAGGAAGATGAAAGTTATGCGGAACAAGGAGATACCTTTGGTAAAGGTATAGTAGGAACATCGGAGGGGTTCCGAGTGGACTTGGGAGCCGGAGGCTGAGATACGGGAGCACTATCCGGAATTGTTCATCGCAGCGGACTTCGAGGACGAAGTCTAGTTCAAGTGGGGGAGAATTGTAACGCCCCGATTCTCAGGTATTAATATTGTGGCTTTAATTTTCAAGTTTCAAGGTCTACTCGACGAGTTGGATGCCCTGACTCGTCGAGTAGTAGCAGGTTTGGGACACGTGTTTAAGTGACCAACTCGCCGAGTCGGAAGAGTGACTCGACGAGTTGGAGCTGGAGGGTGAAACCCTAATTTCCGGGGTTTTGCACCCTATTTAAAGAATCATAAGCCTCCTTCAGCTAGGGGTGTAAGTGAGACAAGCCAACTCGTGAGAAACTCGAGACCGACTCAGAAAATACTCGAACTCGACTCGGCCTTAATCGAGCCGAGCTCGAGCTCGAGCTACTCGAGTACCTTATCGAGCCGAGCTCGAGTACTAAAATACTCAGCTCGTAAGGCTCGCGAGCTTAGTCGAGCTTAGTGTAATTTACATATAATTGTTCATTTATAGCATACATGTCATTTCTTTATAATTATTCATTTATGACATATATGGTTGATGTTATATTGATATTAGGTGATTAATAGTGGTTTTTTTTTTGTAGTTTGGACATTTGCATGTGGAATGCTTAATATTTCTTACTCAATTTAGTGATTTTGATTTTTTTTAAATATTAGTCGAGTCGCGCCGAGTCGAGCTCGAGACTGTCGAGTATTTCACGAGCCCGAGCTCGAGCTTAAAATCAAGGTTCGAGTCGAGTTCGAGCCGAGTTTCGAGCTCGAGTATTTTAGTCGAGCCGAGCTTCAAGCTTGGTAGTATTCGGCTCGACTCGGCTCGTTTACACCCCTACCTTCAGCCTCTTTACAGTCCCTTGAGAGCTCAGCAAAACCCTAATGCGTGTGTGTGTGCTCCATTGTGTGTTTTAAGCTTTGAAAGAGGATTATTGGGGAGAAGAGCTTGGGGAAAACAAGTGGATTGAAGCAAGGAACTCGTGGGAATCAAGATCTACTTCAGTTGGTATATTTTGGGAAGGTATTAAGCAATTATCTTAACCCCCATTTCATTCTAGATCTCTTTTGGATGGATTTTAGGGCTTTTCTAGTATAATAAGAAGCCATTCATGGGTATAAGCTAAGATCTAAAGTTGTAACTTCAGATTTGGACTTTCTTTGGACTCTAAGTCCATAAAGTTTCAGCTTTGGCAAGCATGAACCTTCCCTCTAGTGTGAGACTTCTTTGCAAGCTTGGTTTTTGTCATTTTAAGGCTTTAGAGCTTTGCATGCATATAAAGTTTGCAACTTTACATGATAAACATGACTTGGGAAGTTGGACCTGCAATTTGGAGCCTTAGCATGGCTTAAAAAGCCTCTGTATGGATGAAGGACTGAAGGAACTCGGCGAGTTGCATGAACAACTCGGCGAGTCCGATGAAGATTGCCTTGGGCTCGGCGAGTCGGTTAGGGTTTTCCCGACCTTTGGACACGTATGAACCCGACGAGTTGTAAAGGGGAAACTCGACGAGTTGGCCAAGAGAGTTTGCGGCCACTGACATTAGGAACTCGACGAGTCGCTCAAGTGACTCGGTGAGTTAGCAAGTTATGCAAGGAACTCAGCGAGTGGTTGGTTGTACTCGACGAGTTGAGGTCAACATGGACTGTTGACCTTGACAGTTGACTTTGACTTTGACCAGGGTTGACTATTGGACTTCTGGGGCATTTTGGGAAATTGGAAATTTACAAGCATGGTTCTATGGTGCATTCAGGTGGTGGAGTTGTACCGGCAATCCAAGAGCTTGGGTTTATCTTTGAGTTGACAGTGCGAGGTGAGTTATCCTCACTATAATCAAGGGTCTAAGGCACCAAGGCCGACCCTTTGGATTGTTATCTGGTTATGTTATGCTGGTATGATCTGTTAGATCAGTATCCTAGAGGGTAGGATAATATTATGTGGTATGTGGTATGATATGTTAGATCAGTATCCTAGAGGGTAGGATAATATTATGTAGTATGTGGTATGATCTGTTAAATCGGTATCCTGGTAGATAGGATGGTATTATGTGCTATGTGGTCTGATCCGTTAGATCAGTTGTCGTCTATGGACTGTTATGTGATTATCTGTTATATAAATGCGTACATAATTGTTTGGCGGTTGAGGCTTATCTGCTTTGTGCGAAAGCCAATAGACCTGGGCATTCCAACCTGTTGGTTGTGGGCCGTGAGTATTCCATCCCGAGGATGATTGGACTCATAGTATGTGGGCATTCCAACCTGTTGGTTGTGGGGCTGGGGTATTCCATCCCGAGGATGATTGGACCCATAGTATGTTGGCATTCCAACCTGTTGCTTGTAGGCCTGGGGTATTCCAACCCGATGGTTGACTGGACCCATAGTATGTTGTTTATGATTATATGTGTATTATTGTGGGTATGGGTATTTTGGGGGAACTCGCTAAGCTTTCGAGCTTACAACTTCAGTTTATTGTTTCCGGTACATCAGGGGATCGCGGCAAGGCGAAGGCATGGTCATACAGCTCCTCATGAATTGTTTATGTTTTTGGGAAACTCTGATATTATACATTTTGAAAACAAAGTTGTAATGATTTTTAATGATTTGAAATGTTTTTAAAAGTTTTAAATTGGCCTGAATTTTATGGGTGTTACATTATTAGATGTTATAATACGATTTAAAATCGTCACAAATTTTTTATAAAAAATAAGTGGAAGAAAATATTGTTTCATTGTTAATATCAATAACATAATTATCTTTAACATGTATTTTCCAAACTTTTAACTATGTAATTTTATTTTGTGCAAAGCGTGAATATTGACCTAGTAAATAATGTATGATTCAAAACTTTTGCACCAAATCAATTGGGATATTTTTTTATTTCCTTGGTACGCAATGTTTATAAGGAACGAGAAAACGAAGTCAACCCATACGGATCAACCAAGACCACTAGTACATTTATATGGTAAGAAAACTCAAGTCGAGGAAGGGAATTCAAAATCTTTTGCCTCAATGTCGGTGGGGAGAAGGGGAGAAATGTAGTCAACATGAACATATAATGATTTTTGGATCAAAATTATCTCTTGATTGTGCTGGACTTTTCATGTATGGTTATTGGTTGTGTTCATAATGTGAAACTCATTGAAAACTTATATAAGGTGTGCAGTGAAGAATGATTTAATATGATTAAAGTTAACTATATTGGTGGCATGTTGGTGTGAATTGAATTTAAGTCTCAAAATCCTTGCATTAAGTTCAAAAAATATGAAGAGTATATTGGTACTTTAAGGAGATGAGTTTGTTAACAAATAACTTTTTGGTTGATTAAAGGATGGCGTGACTTGAAATTGAGGACCTTCCTTTGTGTGCTTATACATCTGTTGCGTTCAAGAAAATTGCAAGTTCTTAGGGTGAAGCTATGTTTATTGATGGGGATAAAAAAGAAAGACATATTTAATGGACGATTGTGTGTAAAAACCAACATAAAATCACAAAAATAGCAGAGTGTGTTACGGTGGTAATTGAAGAGGTGAAGTACACAGTGTGCGTGAAATTGATTAGATGGTGTGTTCCAAACATTTAGAAGAATGTGGATGATATAAGTCTACAAGAAGAATACAATGACCCATTTGATGGTGAGGATGCGAGTGAAAATGAGGAGGAGGATGTTTTTGTCGAGGTTGTTTAACCTACATATAAGCAAACACTAACAGTTTGGATAAAATTTATAGAGGTGGATCAAAACAAGTAGGAAAAAAAGGTATACATAAGAGGGATGCCATGTGTTTTGAGGATGATAATACTAATTCAGACTAACAAATATCTTAGAAAGAGATGGTCATTGTGAAACACATAACTAACAATAAGGAAGGATAAATAAAGTCAAATAATATCAATGAAGATGGAAGCTCGTCTCAATCCATGTCGAAACCATAAGGATTTGATGGGGGTCTATTTCATTATGTTGTTGTCGAGGGATTCCAAAAGAAAACCATTGTCGAGGAGCATGATTTTTTGTTGATAATTCATTGGATAAGCCGGTTAATTCATCCTTCTACTTATCCACGTCCAGATGCACTCGAAATGGTGTAAATCATACATTCTTATATTATTGAGAGAGAACATGATGTATACATGAATATTCTTTCTCTTTAAATGTTTGTGGGATTAAGAGCACTTTTAAATGGAATAAATACATGAAGTTGTGTAAAAAGCATATTGTTATATTTTTGGGGATTCATAAACATGTATGGTCCCTTATATCTTGTAAAATTAAAGATTATTTAAGGAAAGGGGTATTACTATGCATTTGGGATCCTTCGGTGGTTGTAAAGGACATAGTTTCTTGTAAGGAATACATTATCATTATCGAGGTGGAGTGAGTGTTTCCTAAGTTATAATTCTTGATGATCAATATGTACAATCCTCGTGATGAAAAGGGAAAGAAGGCACTTTGGGAGCTCATCTGGTCTTTCTAGAATCTTGGTGTATATTTCATTATTATTGGAGACTTTAATTCATTTAGAGACTTTATTATTGGAAAGAAGTTAGAGACCCATTCGAGAGGGTAGGTTTGATTTTTGCATAAGCTATGATAATTCATTTAATGATTTCATTCATAATACGGGTCACTTAATGTTCCTATGAGTGGCTATAATTTTACCCAAATTAGTGATAATGATGAAAAGTGAGCAAATTGGAAAGATTTTTAATGTTTGAGAATCCTATAGATGTTTCGGGTTTTATATCAATGGCATTGGAGAGATCAATTTCAGATTATAGACCCGTTCTTTTCAAACATGTGGAGGCAGATTACATACCATTCCTTTCAAGTTGTATAATTCTTGGATGAAATGGGATGATTTTGACGATGTTGTTATAAATTCTTAGAATCATCCCTTATATTCGGTTAACACAAGCAAACAGGTGTTGTTTGAAAAAAAAATGAAGGGTTACCGACATAAAAACACATTAAAGTTTCAGTTTTGGTTTTAAATGATCATTTACCTTTTTTTTTGTACCCCTTAGACCATCAAACTCGAAATTTTACCCGTCTAAAACACTATTTTGCTTAAAATTACTAGTTTCTCGGTCATAATTGTTGAATATACATTGACTTCTGATACTTAAAGCCTCCCCTTCCACCACCACCGTGTCCACCCTTCTATTTTCCCCTTTCTCTCTTTTCTGCGGTAAAGGGGCCCTAATTTCTTCTCACAATCTTCCAAGGTTTGCATCAATCGAAAATCACCACCGTCCACCTCTTCCCACTTCCACCGCCATTAAAAAGCATTCAAGTTTCCGATTTCATTTGATTATGTGCTTGGATGATTTGCGATGGAATGTTCTCTCAAATCGATTTAGTGGTTAAAATGATCGGTGTTGTAAAGGCGATGAAAACCACACACACAGAGAGTGTATGTGTGTGTTTCAATTTTTTCATCCTCTCAGTTTATCAATTCAAGAAATTAAGTTACAATAATTTAAGAATTTACTTCTCCATTGCCACACAAACTGTAAAATGATGAAACCCAACACAAACATTGTATTTGTGTGTTGCCGTTTTCATCCCCTCATTTACTCTCACCCTGTCGTTAAGAAAACTTGAGGTATTTAAGGAGCACATCTCCATTAAAAGAGGTAAAATACCCGTCGGCCATAATGAGAATGAATTACGAAAGCGACTCTTCAAAAATAACCAAACACAAAAGCTTGTTGGGTTTTTATGACAATAACCCAAAAATGAATGAATTTATCAAAAATTAGGGAAAAAAGACAAAAAGAATGGAAAAGGATGGTGAAAAGAATGTGTTACATGAAGACTTTATGAGATTGATCAAGGAGATGTCACTCAAAGAGTCACGGGGACCGTTTGAATATTTTGAGAAAAATTCATGATTATGAGAAATTGGAAACTTTAGATGTTATTCAAAAGCTAAGATTTATTAGAGCATTGAAAGGGACGGAAACACAAAGTACGTTAATGGTATTCTTAATTGAAAGAACATGCAACTTGTTATTTGTGGCATAAAAGCAATTTGTGATTACCAGGAGGATCCGCAAATTGGTGAGAAGATTTTTTTTTCGTAATAAATTAAATTCAGCAGGTTCGAAGGTGGGAGAGTTCAAAAACGTAGCACACAGTGTACAACTCTTGCTTCAGATGAAGACAATTGTTTGGAAGTTCCATGCACGATCAAGGAAATCAACAGTGTTGTTTATTCATGTAGAGGGGATAGAGTTCCGGGTTCGGATGGTTTTTCCTTTAGGTTTGTAAAAAAAATCATGGTTTTTACTGAAAAATGATATTTGTGATGGTGTTACGAAATTCTTTCTTTCGGCAAATATTCCCCATGACTGTAGTAGTTCTTCACTCTCATTCCAAAGGTGAGGAGCTCATTAATAGTAATACATTATCCACCAATTAGTTTTAGTGGGTTAAAATAAAAAATCATTGCTAAGTGGTTGGCTAATTGATGATTTAAGATGAAATCATTCAAAGGTAAAAGTTGATGAACGAGGATGTTTGAAGTACATTGCTACTTCAGATTTTCGGCGATGATAAGTGTTGTGCCTATTTGGGCGTTGACGTTATCTGGGACTCAAGTTTATTTCACGATTATAAGTTAAATAGATTTTTTCCAATAAGTGGAACTTAAAGTATGCGTCTTGTACCTATTTAAACTCCTCTTATGATGTCTTATATTTATAACTATGTGGCCGTAGGGATATAAAGGTAAAGTAATTAACAACCTCATATGTGAAATTAAGTCTGACCTGGGTAATACTAATATGAGATAAAAGCAATGTTAGGGGAACAAGTTATGAGTAAGAGGAATTCTTATGATGACGTAAGCACTTAAGATCTGCCCTATTGTTTATTAAAGAACAAGATATAGATAGAATGAGAGGAGAAGATTGAACTAATGGATGACATTTGGAGTTTGAAGCAAAGGGGGTTGATAGTAGTCAAGTTATTTCATGAATTACTACATCCCAGCAATCGGTTGAGTTACTCTTTTATTTTAGAAGCTTGTTTTGAGTTTCGAGTTCCATTAATGGAGACCCGACTCTTGATATCCACTACCTGAAAGTTGAAATGGACGGCTTAAATGATGCTGTGAGGCTGTTAGAACATGGATTATAGCACCTTATGTACATTCAATTGAGAAATAAACATCACAGATGGTAAAACAAGAGCGAGCATTGAGTTTCGATTGTTGAATATGGATTTTTCCTTTGCATCCATTAACTAAATTCGAATATAATGTTATTATTGAGCATTTTTTTTATTCTAAATATATTTGTTCAGTAAAAGTCATCCCCATAAATGTTAGAATCAAATTGGAAGTGATTGTAAGATGTTAGGAGGTGAAGATAGTGTGATACCAGCAATGACCAAATAGCAAGCCGATGAGAAGAGAAGGACATGTTGGTTGAAAAAGCGGATAGTATCTTGGAAAGGAATAGTGAACACTTACGGGAAGCATAATGTAAGGTTGAATGTTACCTGGTAACGGGACGACATAACGAAGAAACGGTTGCCCGGAAAATAATTTTTGTCAGGTATTTAAACGAGTAAGAAATGTGTTGGATATGATTATAAAATTATATGGTTTCAAGATATAATATGATTTTTATGAGCAAAACAAGTGAAAAGGATTATGTAGATTAAAAACACGTATTTTGATAGGATGGATTTTAACAAGTTGGACTTATCTGATTAGTTTGAGTCTGCCCATTAGTTATTGTGTTTAGTTATTAATTTACTTAATAGATATGTGATATAAAACTAAATGGACAAAAGAAAAGCATAGTAGGTACATGAGTGGAAGGAGTCATTCGTAATTGAGTAATTATCAACATGAAATGAATTTGTTTTGTTTGTTGGTGTTGAGTGAATTTAAACTACAGAAAAATAAGAAAAGAAAAGGCAATGCAATCATAAACACATATGCATATGCAGTAGTAGTCTAAGTTTGATCTGAATATATACAGAAAGTAAAGAAGCAAAAGAATAATATTTAAGTTGTTTTTGTTGTGAAGGAAGGAACCAGGAAGGGAGCTGGCAGTGAAAGTGAAAGAGTCTGCATCCCAATTCCCACATTGGGTGAATGAAGGAAGCAGGCAAGAGGGAGGCGAGTACAAAAGGGGAAGCCCACAGCTGTAAGAAGCATACCTTTCTCGGCCTTTTGGCTAAGATCAAGTGTAGTATCTGTTCTTATCAGTTTAATATCTGATATGTGGGCCATCGGCCCACTCGATATTAATCTTATTTTTTATGGGGGAAGGCCCGTTACAGTAGCTTGCTGCTGGGGTTCTTCATGCGTCGCCTTGGTCTTACACTACAGCCAAGGCCAGGCGCACCCCTCCAATACTCAGTTCAATGTTTAAAATTAGCTTAAAATAGGCTTAGAGATTTGAAAGTCTTTGCTGTCTGATGTTTTCATGTGAACGCACTCCCATAGTTCCAACCATGGACCTGGCTTTTTGTATACTATAAGGACCTTTGAAGGGTTTCATTCATGTTAACAATATGGGAAGTTCCAAGAGACTCAAAAATCAGGTGGTTTTAATGACATATTTTCATCAGGAGATGAAACAGGACAAGGTACGGTTATTATGTATGACTCATCACTGTGACAAAATGGACAAACAATAAATGTTTTGAGGTAAAAATTTTAAAAAGTGGGGTGTCCATTTGAATCGGAATAGTCGGCAATATGGGCCTGAAGAGCCAAGACTTGTAATCCTACCACTGTCGGAAGCGAGGAGTTGTCGCAGCTCTGTGAAGCCAGCCTAACGCATTGCCCCCTTCTCTAGGTTCCAAGAGCAAGAGACCCAAAGCCTTCGCTCAAGCCACTTGAACCAGCTCTCGACTTGGAACGGGCAAGTCAAATTACACACCACCAGACCCAACCAAACTGGACCAAATCATAATCCAACCCACTTTGATACCCCCACTTGGGTTACAGGCAAACGTTACCAGGCCCGGTGACCAACTCTCTACAAGATAAATCTATAAAATCGTCTTGGAATCCTTCACACACCAATGTGGGAACACTCATCAATATATATACATAAACAAACTGCATTTTCTTATCTAAATTAACAGTTCAACCAACATATTGCAATTGGACTTCTTGTCATGTAAAACAAAACTATCTACGACGTTAACGACATTGAGGGATTTTCGTTCTTCGAAACCATCACATGGTTTTTTTTTTCTAGTCCAACTTATCAAGAACTTGTATGACTATTAATGTGAAGAGATGACGACAAGGTCCCTCTTACTTCTAAAAGCTTCGGGAGAAGTCGTCTATGTTGCCCCACCAAAACATAACACCAACGCCAAATACAAGCTTCACCTCGCAATGTCGATTTACTTTATATGTAATCTGATTTATTGTTTATGTTATTGAAAATAATTATACTTCACACACCATACCTTTTATTTAAATAATACAAAATAGAACACAATTAATTATGAGAAACTTTGCACTTCAACTTATATAGAACATTTTTATATGTAAACATCTCGGAGGCACTCGTCGAGATATAGTATTTTCAAGTGTTAGATGGAAATGAAAGATGATTGCGGTTCAAAATGGTAAAGCACATACAATGTTAATTGTGCAACGTTTTGAAAAAAATAGCGTTGACCTAACCTATAGCGTTTTGATGTGGTGGGGGAGGGGGGATTGTTAGCTGCATTCGAGGTGGATTCAGTGCGAAGGTCAACGAGAATCGTGTCGGATAATCCTAATGCATGCTTCCTGCAACGACCATTCCTGGTAACACGCAGGGTTGACAAAGATAGGTTAGAAAGCTATACCGGGGAGGGACCCCGGTATTACTCTCTGATGCCAAAGTTAGAAGTCATGTTCGATGATAAATTTTGGGTGGAGTCAATTTGCTTGAGATTACTTACCCTTTATGAACAGATGGAGCCTCGTTTTATAGTCATGACTAAAACCAGTCCAATGCCTCTCATCCCGAGTCTTGCCTTGGTCCTTAGGTTGCAACGGTGACACCCTTTTAAGTAAAATATGCTTGACCCCTTTTCCGTGTTTCCTAGGATGTTACTTTATAGGTTGAATAGGTTGAATACCGTTTTTGTGGTTTTTTACCGGGATGTTTTTTTTGGCAGCCTGATATTGCTTGAGTTGGCTTGATATTACTTGGGTTGACGCCCATACCCCATTAGGTAAGATATGTAGATTGTCAATGGATGTTTGGAAAGAAAACAGAATCAAATGAGAAGGCTAATTTAAAGAAGTTTGGAAATTTGCCTTTCATGAATTCTATTAAAAATTTTCATGGGGATTTGGAAATGAAGGGTATGTGGAAGATATGTGAAAAATACGGTGTAGTGGTTGATGCTTCTATGGCTAAGAAGTTGTCAGGGAGTAACTTACTTTTGTCATATTCTTGCACATTGATAATCTATCTATATATCTATAATAATATATGCATATTTTCAAGCACAACATGCATTTGAACCACCCAAAACTCTTCCAATTTCAACCTAATATATCTAATATATTAGCTTAAATATATTATTAAATGTGAAATATGATCATATTAATGGTAGATTTTTTTGAATTATCAATATAATATACTTAAAATGTTAAATCCAAAATATAAATAAAATAACATTTAAATATCATATCAAATCCAAAATATAAATAAAAAATTTGAATAAACTTAAAAATATTAAATTACTACTTTTTTAATTTATTTTAAATTTTCCAAATGTAAAACCTAAATTGACATGTCAATTTAACTAAAAGTATTTAAAATTATTATTTAAGATAATATTTTTTCCCTAATAAGTGACTTTTGATTAATTTACAATAATACTAGTTATAAATAACATAAAGTTATTTATGACATTACATTACAAAGGTCAAAAACTAATATCTAAATTAAATAATGACTTTTGATTAATTTACAATAATACTAGTTATAAATAACATAAAGTTATTTATGACATTACATTACAAAGGTCAAAAACTAATATCTAAATTAAATAATGATACTGCTCAAAAGCAACACTAAATCTAACTTCATATTTTATTTTGTTCAAAAATCAGTCGCGAGTAGCGGCAATTAATAAATATGATTTTATTAGATGTTATAATATGATTTAAAATTGTCACAAATATGTTATAAAAATCAAGTGTAAGAAAATTTTGTTTCATTGTTACTATCAATAACATAATTATCTTTAACATGTATTTTCCAAACTTTTAACTATGTAATTTTATTTTGTACAACGCGCGGATATTCACCTAATAAATAATGTATGATTCAAAACTTTTGCACCAAATCAATTGGGATATTTTTTTTATTTCCTTGGTCCGCAATGTTTATAAGGAAATAGAAAACGAAGTCAACCCATACAGGTCAACCAAGACTACTAGTACATTTATATGGTAAGAAAACTCAAGTCGAGGAAAGGAATTCAAAATCTTTTGCCTCAATGTCGGTGGGGAGAAGGGGAGACATGTAGTCAACATGAACATATAATGATTTTTGGATCAAAATTATCTCTTAATTGTTCTTGACTTGTCATGTATGGTTATTGGTTGTGTTCGAAATGTGAAACTCATTGAAAACTTATATAAGGTGTGGAGTGAAGAATGATTTAATATGATTAAAGTTAACTATATTGGTGGCATGTTGGTGTGAATTGAATTTAAGTCTCAAAATCCTTGCATTAAGTTCAAAAAATATGAAGAGTATATTGGTACTTTAAGGAGATGAGTTTGTTATCAAATAACTTTTTGGTTGATTAAAGGATGGCGTGACTTGAAATTGAGGACCTTCCTTTGTGTGCTTATACATCTGTTGTGTTCAAGAAAATTGCAAGTTCTTAGGGTGAAGCTATATTTATTGATGGGGATAAAAAAGAAAGACACATTTAATGGACGATTGTGTGTAAAAACCAACATAAAATCACAAAAATAGCAAAGTGTGTTACGGTGGTAATTGAAGTGGTGAAGTATACAGTGTGCGTGAAATTGATTAGATGGTGTGTTCCAAACATTTAGAAGAATGTGGATGATATAAGTCTACAAGAAGAATACAATGACCCATTTGATGGTGAGGATGCGAGTGAAAATGAGGAGGATGTTTTTGTCGAGGTTGTTTAACCTACATATAAGCAAACACTAACAGTTTGGATAAAATTTATAGAGGTGGATCAAAACAAGTAGGAAAAAAAGGTATACATAAGAGGGATGCCATGTGTTTTGAGGATGATAATACTAATTCAGACTAGCAAATATCTTAGAAAGAGATGGTCATTCTGAAACACGTAACTAACAATAAGGAAGGATAAATAAAGTCAAATAATATCAATGAAGATGGAAGCTTATCTCAATCCATGTCGAAACCACAAGGATTTGATGGGGGTCTATTTCATTATGTTGTTGTCGAGGGGTTCCAAAAGCAATCCACAATCGAGGAGCATGATTTTGTGTTGATAATTCATTGGATAAGCCGGTTAATTCATCCTTCTACTCAGCCACGTCCAGATTTATTTGAAATGGTGTAAATCATACATTCTTATATTCTTGAGAGAAAACATGATGGATACATGAATATTATTTCTCTTTAAATGTTTGTGGATTAGGAGCACTTTTAAATGGAATAAATACATGAAGTTGTGTAAAGAGCATATTGTTATATTTTTGGGGATTCATAAACATGTATGGTCCCTTAGATCTTGTAAAATTAAAGATTATTTAAGGAAAGGGGTATTACTATGCATTTGGGATCCTTCGGTGGTTGTAAAGGACATAGTTACTTGTAAGGAATACATTATCATTATCGAGGTGGAGTGAGTGTTTCCTAAGTTATAATTCTTGATGATCAATGTGTACAATCCTCGTGATGAAAAGGGAAAGAAGGCACTGTGGGAGCTCATCTGGTCTTTCTAGAATCTTGGTGTATATTTTAATATTATTGGAGACTTTAATGAAGTTAGAGACCCATTCGACAGGGTAGGTTTGGTTTTTTCTTAAGCTATGATAATTCATTTAATGATTTCATTCATAATACGGGTCACTTAATGTTTCTATGAGTGGGTATAATTTTACCCAAATTAGTGATAATGATGAAAAGTTAGCAAATTGAAAAGATTTTTAGTGTTTGAGAATCATGTAGATGTTTCGGGTTTTATATCAATGGCATTGGAGAGATCAATTTCAGATTATAGACCCGTTCTTTTCAAACATGTGGTGGCAGATTACATACCATTCCTTTCAAGTTGTATAATTCTTGGATGAAATGGGATGATTTTGACGATGTTGTTATAAATTCTTAGAATCATCCCTTATATTCGGTTAACACAAGCAAACAGGTGTTGTTTGAAAAAAAAATGAAGGGTTACCGATATAAAAACACATTAAAGTTTCAGTTTTGGTTTTAAATGATCATTTACCTTTTTTTTGTACCCCTTAGACCATAAACTTGAAATTTTACCCGTCTAAAACACTATTTTGCTTAAAATTACCAATTTATCGGTCATGATTGTTGAATATACATTGACTTCTTATACTTAAATCCTCCCCTTCCACCACCGTGTCCACCCTTCTATTTTCCCCTTTCTCCCTTTTCTGCGGTAAAGGGGCCCTAATTTCCTCTCACAATCTTCCATGGTTTGCATCAATTGAAAATCATCACCATTCACCTCTTCCCACTTCCACCGCCATTAAAAAGCATTCAAGTTTCCGATTTCATTTGATTATATGCTTGGATGATTTGTGATGGAATGTTCTCTCAAATCGATTTAGTGGGTTAAACTGATTGGTGTTGTAAAGTCGATGAAAACCACACACACAGTGTATGTGTATGTGTGTGTGTCCGTTTTTTCATCCTCTCAGTTTATCAATTCAAGAAATTATGTTACAATAATTTAAGAATTTACTTCTCCATTACCACACAAACTCAAAATCGATGAAACCCAACACACACATTGTATGTGTGTATTTCCGTTTTCATCCTCTCATTTACTCTCACCCTGTCCTTAAGAAAAGTTGAGATATTTAAGGAGCACATCTCCATTAAAAGAGGTAAAATACCCGCCGGCCATAATGTGAATGAATTACGAATGTGACTCTTCAAATTTCAAGAACCGTGACGATGTGCGTGGGGAGGGGGTGTGTTTGCCATTTCCTTCTGCTTATCTCTACATTTCCCTCCATCAGTTGATTACCAAGTCTTCAATGAAAGGAAATGGAAGAAAAAAAAACAGGGGGTTGGAGTGTAAAGACGATGAACAGGCTTCATATTTTCGTGTTCGGTAAAAATTGAAAAACATGGCAACTTCAGTTCCCCCTTTCTCTAAACATCATGTGTGGATCAAAGAAAATAAGATGATACGCATGTCAAAATCGATTTGCAGATGTAGCTTAAAGATCAAAGAACAAGGGCCAGATTTAGAATTAGAGGAGCAGAGAGGAGTAAAGAGTCAGTGCAATGGAGGAGAAGGGCGGCGTGAGGAAAAAGGGTGGCATGCAGAAGAAGAGGAGGCGGCGGCAGGAGGGTTGAAAAAGAAATAGAGATTATGTAATACAAGTGGAATTGATTATAAGAAATAGATGATGAGCAGGTCAGAATCGATTTGCAGATGTAGCTTAAAGATCAAAGAACAAGGGCCAGATTTAGAATTAGAGGAGCAGAGAGGAGTAAAGAGTCATTGCAATGGAGGAGAAGGGCGGCATGAGGAAAAAGGGTGGCGTGTAGAAGAAGAAGAGGAGGCGGCCATGTGATCTACGTTTTAGCTGAATTTATATGTTAACGCGGAACAAAAGGTGATCTTCCCCTTAATAACAGGTCAATTGTGAGTTTATATCTTTAAAAGGAACAAAAACTAGTTTAAGGACCTTTTAAAACCAAACACAAAACCTTGTTAGGTTTTTATCAAAATTTAGGGAAAAAAGACAAAAACAATGGAAAAGGATGGTGAAAAGAATTTGTTACAGGAAGACTTTGTGAGATTGATCAAGGATATTAGGGGTGAAGCCAGGATCTAAGAATAACAGGGCTGATGGTCTAACGTCCTAATAATATATTAAAATATAGTGTTATATCCCAATGAAAATATAGTCTAAAATTTTATAAGAGACATTAAATTGAAGAATTTCGAGAAATAACAAAAAATGAGGGGTGGTTTAAAGAAAATAACCAAGAAAAAATATATTTCGGAAATTGACCAAATGATCCGCACAGCACCCTCTGTGGATCGATTAAAGCTTCTACGGATCCCTCGCAGCTCTGCGGAATTGCGTGGAATCGAGTTTTATGCGGAATTACAGGGATAAATTTGTAAATTCACAAAAAATACCCCTTTACGTTACACAGCTCCGCAGAAGCAGGCTAGGGCAGTCGATTCGCGAAGGAACTAGTGCGGTCTTCGATTCCTGGACGTCGAACTGAAAATGTCGGGGCGATCTCGATTCCTGGAGCAGCTGCACTCCGATGTGTTATCCGATGGATATGGAACTCAAGTAATATTTCAATTTTTTTTCCTAATCTTTGTATAAACTCGGAAGTAGAAATTGATTATATGAATTTGAAATTGATAGGTTAAATGTTACATATAAACATGTATGTTTGTTAGGGTGTTAGGACTGGAATCGAAGAAATAAGAAATCAATTTTTCCACTGGTTTTCGTCAAGAACAGATCCACAGAGACCCTCTGCTCAAGAACAGATCCGCAGAGGAGCCCTCTGCGGAACGATAAACCCCACTGCAGAATCTTTTTTTTTTTCGATTTTCTATAATTATTATCTCTTAAAATGGATTATTATCTCTTAAAATGGACCATTGAATATTGAGATCATTTTATGTTGATTATATGTAAATTAATATTAAAATCGATTTCCAATTATTTCTATAATTTAAAAAAAACATTGAAAATTTCTATAATTATTATTAAAATGGACCATTTATGTAAAATTTATAATATATATGAGACCATTTCTATAAAAATTATGTAAATTTGTTATAAAAAAGGGACAGTTTATTTTGAAAGATAATTATTCACGTAGACCATTGTATAAAAAGTTATAGAATAAAAACATTATTTTTGTTGCATAAAATTGCTAAAAAACAATATATAAGTACAATGTTATAAAAATAAAAGTACAATGCTATTTAAAGTTACTTTTCAGTATAATTTTTGAAATTTTTGCATATATGTTTAATCTTTTGCAACATAGTTTGAGTGGATGGGCTGCATAATGTACTTTTAAAGGGGCGTTGGGGACTGTGTTGAAAAAGTACATCACAAAACTAAATAGTAGGCGGGTTGAATTATTTCGAGAGACAGCTTTTGGGATCTTCATTGGTATGCCAATCCCGAATGGTGACCCGATGCTCTCTTACTTGATGATGTTGCATGAGGTTCGTGATGTAGAGGTAGCCACGGCTGGGAGGTTTCAGTTCGAGTTACAAGACAGGGTGGTTGAATATGGTGAAACGGAATTTTGTTTGATTGGCGGTTTGAGATTTGGACCGTATGTTTATATAATAAATACAAAAGTCAGCACAAGTTCAACATTAAGGAATCGTTGTTCCCCAATGCGAGAGATGAAGATTTACGACCGAAAGATTTAGAAGACTACATAAAAGGGCTTGCATTCTCGACGTGTAGCGATAAGGATGTGGTAATGGTTATGCAAATGATGTTTTTGTTGAGAGGTCTCATAGGACGAGACAACAATACGTGCATTCCGCCGGCAGTGTATGAGCTAGCTGATAGTCAATATAATTGGAACATGTATTAAATTTATTATTTATTATTTATTTATAAATACTTGATGATTTATATTAATTATAATGAGTACGACAGGTTTGCATGGGGTACGTATTTGTGGAGGTATAGTGAAACACAATTACAATTATGGTTTGGTAAAATCTATAGATATTTACGAGATAATGAGAGTGTGGGTTACGCGAAGAGGATGAAGTATACGGTGACCGGTTTTCAGCTTCCGTTTAAGGTTAGTTTTAGGTGTAATTACTTATATTTTTTAAGTGCTTATAAGTTTGGACAAAGCATAATTTTTTCTCGTAATACTAGGTATGGATTTTGAAGACATTTCCAGAATCTTTGAGGTTTGCGCATCACACAGAAAATGAAATTCCAAGAATGAGGGCATGGAGAATAAAAACACAATTATCTCTCGAGCAATGTTTACGTATATTAGACGTTTCAGTGGTATAGTTATACATTCCTTATATTAATTATACATGTTTAAAAATTACAACAATTTCATATACTCAATTTTAATTTTTTAATTTTGCAGGAAAATAACATCCCACGTGTTTTTGAACCAACGCCTGTTGAGATCAATTTGCAATTCTTAATGCGTTATGTAAGTTGGACTCTAGACAAAGTGCAGTCGCCACCGCAACAACATAGTCCTCCTAAGGAGCGGTCTCCATCACCGCAACAACAATGTCTTCCTAAGCAGCGGTCTCCATCACCTCACTTGTCTCAGTTTCAGGGAGCAGACTACACCTCAGGCTCTCATTTTTGGGGAGGAGATTACACCTCAGCCTCTCATTTTCAGGAAACATACCACAAACCTCCGGAAGACAGTAAAATAGACAAGTTATTTGGCGTTGTTACTCAATTGAAAAAGATAAATAATTTGGTGTGAACGATATGGAAAATGTGGATGCGGGGGAAGCATTTTATCATGGTTTGGATCCCGAGTCGGGCCATACGTAGGTGCAGACGCCACCGCCTTTTGTTGAAGTTGAAGATAACACGGTTACACCGTTAAAAGGGCAGTTAAAAATGAAATCAAAATTTTGTAGGGAGCCTTACACACAGGTATAAAATTAAGTAATTTCTATTTATATAGTATATAATCGTTCCAAATTAATTAACATATTCATTTTGTAGGTTCCGTCGACGGAACCATTGAAGAACAGAAAAGGGAAAAAACCGCAGAAGTCCAATAATGTAGAAAAAAGACCATTACTATTGGACGGTTATCTCGATAGTGATAATGAATTTTGGAAATTGTGGGGAAAGAAGATGGGAGTGATATTTTTGGAGCATAAACTTTTAAAAGGTATTTATATGAATTGGGAATTTTGGTCAAGTTTACTTGGTATTGGCTCTCGATACTTGCTCCCTGAGGCACCACACATCCCTTATTTTATATTACAAAAGTGTTGGATAATTAATTGTACGAAATGAAATGTTTTTTTTCTAACACGCATCATTTGGTTATCTGGACGTCCCTACTCAAGGAAATAAAGTCGTCGGCTGGTAGGTGGACGATGATTAATCCTGAAGGCACGACTTTGGAACCTGGGAAACAACATTATTTGAGGCGTGTAGCAGCCAGGATGGTTGATGGACCACATTGGAAGGATATTGATCGGGTTAGTATATTTATTTATATATATATATATCATATAATATTAAATTTGTATATATCTAATAACTTATCATTTTTTTGAAGGTTTTAATTCCCATCAACATACCGCACCTGCATTGGTATTTGGCTGATTTGGATCTCCTTACATGGAAAATGAGCATATATGATTCAGCCGAATGGTGTGGTTTTTTTTAAAACATATGCAGGTGACGATAGTTTCAAATTGTTGGGAGATAGTATATTAAGTGAACTAGACCACATATCATATTGGGCCCATTTTCCCAATAGACATAAACCTACTAAGATGGAATTCGTTAAAGCTAAACATGTGACGCAGCAGGAAAAAGTAAAAGAATGAGAAAAACGAGATTGTGGAGTTTATGTGTGCATGTTCATGGAAATGCTTACATCGGGTGTGCCAGTAGAGACACATCAGTCCCCTAGAGATACGGAATTTAGTTACCGTAATAGGATGGCAGAAATTATTTGGAATAGTAGACTTTGATTGTATTATGATTATTGATTTAAGAATATTTTCTTATGTTTTGATTATGTTATTTGGAATAGTAGACTAGTATAGTAGAGGTTTGATTAAGTTAAAATACAAGATAATACATATAACAAAACAAACGTACAACAACAGCTACATTAAGGCTAATTACCAATTGTCATTGGGATTCTACAAAAGATACAAAATGCAGCACATTACCACTTTAGGCTGACTTTACAAAAGATACAAAAAAACTTCACATCCCAATACATACACCTTACACTAACAGCTACACCAAAAGCTTCACATCCAACACTAATTAGCTAACTTAAAACAAAACAAACATACCCAACAACCAGAACAACTACGAACATCTTGTACATAGGTATGCTCTTATTGGAATCACACATCCCCTTCTCCATGCTTGCTACTAGACTCTTCTCCTTACTCAGGAGAAACTCCAACTCAACATTCTTAGTCCTCAAGTTTTTTATGACACCAAGATCCTCTTTGGAATCCAACTGCTGCTTCATGGAATAGATGAGGTTTTTATAGTAACTATCTTCCAGTGCAACATCTTTCCATTCAAAGTAATCACATTTCCTCAGTCTTGTCTGTATGGAACCCACATGAATAAAACATCAAAACATAATCACTAATCACCAAATGCAATTTAAGAAGCCCTAAAAAATCTTGCATTAACAAATCAAACTAGATCGAAGCTTACCAAGTTGTTGTTGGAGTTCCAAAAACGTCTGTCGGGGTTAGTGAGCTTCCAGCATGTCCGATCCTTAGCTGGAACATCGCAATCATAGTTGTTAACATCGTCTTTAACAAACACACGAGCAACTTGGAGGCGATTTCTTGCATTAGGCGAGCTCGCAGACATTGTGTTGAAGAATCGAACAAGCTGATTATATAAAGGAGGGTGTTTGCTTCGACTTTTCACGAAGGGGTTAGAAAGAAATGAATGAGGTACAAATCGGGATTTTAGTTAATAGCATAATTGGGAAGATAACACGTCAGGTGCCACGTTGGAAGTCCAAGTAAGGGGTTTTTGACACATCACTTAGCGGAAATCGGTAGTGTACACCTCTGCAGATCAGTTATAGAACTGTTTTCTGTGGATCAGTGTACAGCTCTGCATAACTGTTACGGAATACGCAAAATTGTTTTCTGCAGATCAGTATACACCTCTGCGAATCTGTGTACACCTATGCGGATCAGTGTACACCTCTACAGATCAGTTATACAAGTTATAGACGTATTTAAGTGGTTTTTTGTGAGTTTGTGAGTTTCAATTACCAGTAGAAGTTGTTTTTTCATTGTGTTTGTGGAGAGTGATTTGTAAAATGAGTTTTATTATCTTGTGTACGGGAGGTTGTGGCAGTTAGTTAATGAAGAAGAGGTTTATGTTATAAATAATGTGAAAAACTATGTTTTAAAACTTCCTCCTAACATTGACCACAAAATGTTATTACAAATGGTGAGAAGTAAGGCATGTGTGTTAAATAGTCACATATGTTTGTCTTTTAAACACCCGGAGTTAGGGTATGTCATGGAGCTTGGAGATGAAACTGATGTATTTCAATTGAGACATGTAATGTCTAAATCAAAGAAGGCGGTGCATTTGTATTTAACGGTGGTAGGTGAAGAAGCTGAAGAGCAAGCGGTGGTTATCAACCAGTTTAATCCAACAAAAACTAATAGAGGTCGTTGAGAAAGCCAATGTGATGGAAACCGTTCAAGGGGAAGAGGAAATGAAGTGTCAGTGGGTGATGAAAAAAAAAGTTTCGGTTACTGATAAATTTGTATCTGATAATGTTACTTTTGTATCAGATAATGATAAAGAAGCAAAAGTGGGCATGACTGAATTACAACGTCAAAATTTGTTCGAGCTTGGAGAAGTTCCTGAAATTCATGATCGAAGATGTGAAGAAAAATCAAATGAAGGGTGGTCGGATGATGAGTACACGTAAAGAAAAAACTGCTTTAATCCATGGTATTGTATTCCTTCTATTCCTGATTGTCCAGAACCTATTCTTGAACCTGGACCATTTCATAGTTTAGGTCATAATGATAAATTAATTGTCAATCAAACCTATAACACCAAAAAAGAGATAACATTTGCTGTTAAATTCAAAGCCGTTAGAGAAAAGTTTTAGATAAAGGTTGAAAATTCTTCAAAATCTCGGTACCAGGTTGTTTGTATGCAAGAAAACTGTCATTGGCATTTATACGCATCTCTTATTAAAGGAACAGAAATGTTTGAAATTAAGACGTTTAATGATGAGCATACATGTTCTTCATTGCTTATACACCCAACTCATAGGCAAGCAAATAGCGAAGTTGTGGGAACCATAATACATAACATTATGGGTCAAGGAAGTTTGAGAGTTTGGAAGCCTAATGCTATAATTAGAGATATGAATGCTTTGCTACAAATAAATATGAGTTATTCACAAGCGTGGCATGCTAGAGAATTTGCTCTGGGATTGATGATGGGGACCCCCGAAGAATGTTTCTCCAAACTTCCAGTTTATTTTCACAATCTGAAGAAACATAATCCTGGTACTGTGGCGTACATAAAAACTGATTCGGAGGATCGTTTTGAGTATTGCTTTTTCGCTATTGGATGCGCGGTAATATATTTTTAAATATGTTTGTTATTTTCTTAAATGTTTATAAACAAATTATATTGTTGATATATTAATGGTTTTTATATTGTTGTTGCAAATACGTGCTTTCAGAGAGTGTTGTAGAAAAGTTATTATTATGGATGGTGCTCATTTGAAGGGAAAGTACAAAGGCACCATATTGCATGCAGTAGCCATGGATGGAAACAATCAGATCTTGCCTATTGGGTATGGAATTTGCCCAAAAGAGACTACGGATTCTTGGACATGGTTTCTTGAAAAACTACATGAATGCATTGGTGATGTGGAAGGTCTGACAATGGTCACAGATAGAGCACCCACAATTGCTGTAAGTATTCAAAATGTTTTTCCAAATGCTCAACATGGATTGTGTGGTTTTCATCTAATAGGAAACATAGTCCACACCTTTGGAAAAAACAAAAAAACAACAATTTTGTTTTGGAAGCTGGTAAGAGCTTACAAAACCACTGAGTTTGAATTTTATTGGGGGAGACTTTGTAATATAAGAGATGATGTAGCGACATATCTCAGTCAAATTCCACTTGAGAAATGGACCAGAGCGTATTGCCCTACCACAAGGTATGATTATATGACCTCAAATAGTGTGCAGTCCATGGATGTTGTATCAAATAAAGCAAGGAAGTTGCCTATATTACCACTTCTTGAGTTCTTTCGCGCACTTATGCAGAAATTGTTTTACAAACGGCGGATAGCTGCAGGAATGATTATGTTTAATTTTAAATTATATGATAAGTGTCATATATATTAATATATGTTTGTTTTAACAGAAAAAGTACAACAATACTTACAAAGTGGGCTGAAGATATGGTTAAAAAAATAAAGAGGAGATTCAAGGATGGTCGGTATCCGGTGTTGACAATACAACATATCAAGTGCATGACTTCAAAAGTGGCGTCACAGTGAATTTGAGGGAAAAGACTTGTTCTTGTAGATATTGGCAACTAACTGGTTTGCCATGTGGTCATGTGATAATGGTTTTAATGCACTTGAAAAGTGATCATTGTGGGCATATGGCTATAGATGCTAATAAAATTGAAACATATCGAAGAACGTACGAGCATGCCGTATACCCTCTTTCAGAACTTAGTGATTGGGAGGTTCTGGATGACCTTATGGTTTTTAACCCTCCTATGATGGAAATACGTCAAGCCGGTAGACCAAAAAACACCAATTGTATTCCCTCTCAAGGTGAGGAACCATAAATAAAAAGGTGTAGTAGATGCCATAGCACAACTCATAATGCAAGGACGTGTAAGTAAATCGTTCCAAAGAACCAAAGTAAAAGTAAAAAATGTACTGGGGCGTCATGGAGTGGGACAAAAGCGACAAAAGAGGAACCGACGCAAGCGACCGAAAACCAATGGCAGCATGAGCCAGAGAACCAATGGACGCAACATACCGAACAATAATGGCAGCAACAACCAGACAACCAATGGACACAACAGACCGAACATCAATGGCAGCAACAGCCACATAACCAATGGACGTAAGGGACCGAATACCAACCGCAGGAAGAGCCACAGAACCAATGGCAGGGTTGCACCGAGTACCAATGGCAGCAAGAGTCAGATAACCAATGGACGCAAGTGACAGTCAACTTAGGGACACAAGCAACAGAAAACCCATGGACGGAATACGAGAACAGATCAAAGTTTCCGTGGTTCGATTTGAATGAATGAAGTTTATTTCAACGTATGTTTATTATGAAGGTTGTATGTTTATGTTTTCTAAAGTATGTTTTGTAACCTACTTAAAGTATGTTTATTATTCAGAATACCGGTGTGTGTAATTTTATAAAAAAACATGGAATATTTGTATAATTTTAATTATGTTATTTATATGCACCGGTTTGTATTACGTTATTTATATGTATTTGGTTTGTATTAGGTTATTAACGAAACCAGTTGAGTTAACTTCTACTTTATTTCATTGAACATAAAATACAAAACAGTACAAATACATGGAAAACATACATCAGTAACAAACGTATTATATAAAACATTTCATTATTTTTAACCTTTTTTTGTAAATTTTTTTACATAATAATCACATAAGGTATTGGTGTATTTAAAAAAAATTAATATTAATAAACGAAAATGAACGCAAAAAAAAACGCAAAAAATGACAAAAAAATTTAAAAAATTAAAAAACCCAATTTCCGCAGAGCTGTAGAGGGATCCATAGAAGCTTTAATCGATCCGCAGAGGGTGCTCTGCAGATCCTTTGGTCAATTTCCGAAATCTGTTTTTTCTTGGTTATTTTCTTTAAACCACCCCTCATTTTTGGTTATTTCTCGAAAATCTTCCATTAAATTTATGGCTTTTTTATTATGATTGCCTTATGATTAAAAAATCCAATTTACCAATCATAATAATATAATAATTAAATATTACAAAAGTTGTTAAGAATACAATTAAATTTAAAATATATCTTATCTTATTAATAAAAATTTGAAAGAAGCATTGTAACTCAAAGCTTTTATCATCATTTTCTTTTAACTGTGAATCGGTATTAATCTAATTGGAATGGGTATAAGTATTCACGTCATATTATTTTAAGCTTATTAAAACATAAGGGGGTCAATGGGCTTTTCTCACAACCTATATGGACTTGTTATATAATTTATAATTCCATGGGTACATTCAATTAAAATGGTTGGAGGGGGCGCTGCATCCGGCAGCCCCCCCACGAACTCCGCCCCTGAAGGAGATGCCACTCCAAGAGTCACGGGGACCGTTTGAATATTTTGAGAAAAATTCATGATTATGAGAAAATGAAAACTTTAGATGTTATTCAAAAAGCTAAGATTTAATAGAGCATTGAAAGGGAGGGAAACACAAAGTACGTTAATCGTATTCTTAATTGAAAGACCATGCAACTTGTTATTTGTGGCATAAAAACAGTTTGTGATTACCAGGAGGATCCGCAAATTGGTGAGAAGTTTTTTTTTCGTAATAAATTAAATTCAGCAGGTCCGAAGGTGGGAGAGTTCAAAAACGTAGCACACAGTGTACACTCTTGCTTCAAATCAAGACAATTGTTTGGAAGTTCCGTGCACGATTAAGGAAATTAAAAGTGTTGTTTATTCATGTAGAGGGGATAGAGTTCCGGGCCTGGATGGTTTTTCCTTTAGGTTTGTAAAAAAAATCATGGGATTTACTGAAAAATGATATTTTTGATGGTGTCACAGAATTCCTTCTTTCGGCTAATATTCCCCATTGTTGTAGTAGTTCTTTCTTCACTCTAATTTCAAAGGTGAGGAGCTCATTAATAGTAATACATTATCCACCAATTAGTTTTAGTGGGTTAAAATAAAAAATCATTGCTAAGTGGTTGGCTAATTGATGATTTAAGATGAAATCATTCAAAGGTAAAAGTTGATGAACGAGGATGTTTGAAGTACATTGCTACTTCAGATTTTCGGCGAAGATAAGTGTTGTGCCTATTTGGGCGTTGACGTTATCTGAGACTCAAGTTTATTTCACGATTATAAGTTAAATAGATTTTCCAATAAGTGGAACTTAAAGTATGCGTCTTGTACCTATTTAAACTCCTCTTATGATGTCTTATATTTATAACTATGTGGCCGTAGGGATATAAAGGTAAAGTAATTAACAACCTCATATGTGAAATTAAGTCTGACCTGGGTAATACTAATATGAGATAAAAGCAATGTTAGGGGAACAAGTTATGAGTAAGAGGAATTCTTATGATGACGTAAGCACTTAAGATCTGCCCTATTGTTTATTAAAGAACAAGATATAGATAGAATGAGAGGAGAAGATTGAACTAATGGATGACATTTGGAGTTTGAAGCAAAGGGGGTTGATAGTAGTCAAGTTATTTCATGAATTACTACATCCCAGCAATCGGTTGAGTTACTCTTTTATTTTAGAAGCTTGTTTTGAGTTTCGAGTTCCATTAATGGAGACCCGACTCTTGATATCCACTACCTGAAAGTTGAAATGGACGGCTTAAATGATGCTGTGAGGCTGTTAGAACATGGATTATAGCACCCTATGTACATTCAATTGAGAAATAAACATCACAGATGGTAAAACAAGAGCGAGCATTGAGTTTCGATTGTTGAATATGGATTTTTCCTTTGCATCCATTAACTAAATTCGAATATAATGTTATTATTGAGCATTTTTTTTATTCTAAATATATTTGTTCAGTAAAAGTCATCCCCATAAATGTTAGAATCAAATTGGAAGTGATTGTAAGATGTTAGGAGGTGAAGATAGTGTGATACCAGCAATGACCAAATAGCAAGCCGATGAGAAGAGAAGGACATGTTGGTTGAAAAAGCGGATAGTATCTTGGAAAGGAATAGTGAACACTTACGGGAAGCATAATGTAAGGTTGAATGTTACCTGGTAACGGGACGACATAACGAAGAAACGGTTGCCCGGAAAATAATTTTTGTCAGGTATTTAAACGAGTAAGAAATGTGTTGGATATGATTATAAAATTATATGGTTTCAAGATATAATATGATTTTTATGAGCAAAACAAGTGAAAAGGATTATGTAGATTAAAAACACGTATTTTGATAGGATGGATTTTAACAAGTTGGACTTATCTGATTAGTTTGAGTCTGCCCATTAGTTATTGTGTTTAGTTATTAATTTACTTAATAGATATGTGATATAAAACTAAATGGACAAAAGAAAAGCATAGTAGGTACATGAGTGGAAGGAGTCATTCGTAATTGAGTAATTATCAACATGAAATGAATTTGTTTTGTTTGTTGGTGTTGAGTGAATTTAAACTACAGAAAAATAAGAAAAGAAAAGGCAATGCAATCATAAACACATATGCATATGCAGTAGTAGTCTAAGTTTGATCTGAATATATACAGAAAGTAAAGAAGCAAAAGAATAATATTTAAGTTGTTTTTGTTGTGAAGGAAGGAACCAGGAAGGGAGCTGGCAGTGAAAGTGAAAGAATCTGCATCCCAATTCCCACATTGGGTGAATGAAGGAAGCAGGCAAGAGGGAGGCGAGTACAAAAGGGGAAGCCCACAGCTGTAAGAAGCATACCTTTCTCGGCCTTTTGGCTAAGATCAAGTGTAGTATCTGTTCTTATCAGTTTAATATCTGATATGTGGGCCATCGGCCCACTCGATATTAATCTTATTTTTTATGGGGGAAGGCCCGTTACAGTAGCTTGCTGCTGGGGTTCTTCATGCGTCGCCTTGGTCTTACACTACAGCCAAGGCCAGGCGCACCCCTCCAATACTCAGTTCAATGTTTAAAATTAGCTTAAAATAGGCTTAGAGATTTGAAAGTCTTTGCTGTCTGATGTTTTCATGTGAACGCACTCCCATAGTTCCAACCATGGACCTGGCTTTTTGTACTATAAGGACCTTTGAAGGGTTTCATTCATGTTAACAATACGGGAAGTTCCAAGAGACTCAAAAATCAGGTGGTTTTAATGACATATTTTCATCAGGAGATGAAACAGGACAAGGTACGGTTATTATGTATGACTCATCACTGTGACAAAATAGACAAACAATAAATGTTTTGAGGTAAAAATTTTAAAAAGTGGGTGTCCATTTGAATCGGACTAGTCGGCAATATGGGCCTGAAGAGCCAAGACTTGTAATCCTACCACTGTCGGAAGCGAGGAGTTGTCGCAGCTCTGTGAAGCCAGCCTAACGCATTGCCCCCTTCTCTAGGTTCCAAGAGACCCAAAAATCAGGTGGTTTTAATGACATATTTTCATCAGGAGATGAAACAGGACAAGGTACGGTTATTATGTATGACTCATCACTGTGACAAAATGGACAAACAATAAATGTTTTGAGGTAAAAATTTTAAAAAGTGGGTGTCCATTTGAATCGGACTAGTCGGCAATATGGGCCTGAAGAGCCAAGACTTGTAATCCTACCACTGTCGGAAGCGAGGAGTTGTCGCAGCTCTGTGAAGCCAGCCTAACGCATTGCCCCCTTCTCTAGGTTCCAAGAGACCCAAAGCCTTCGCTCAAGCCACTTGAACCAGCTCTCGACTTGGAACGGGCAAGTCAAATTACACACCACCAGACCCAACCAAACTGGACCAAATCATAATCCAACCCACTTTGATACCCCCACTTGGGTTACAGGCAAACGTTACCAGGCCCGGTGACCAACTCTCTACAAGATAAATCTATAAAATCGTCTTGGAATCCTTCACACACCAATGTGGGAACACTCATCAATATATATACATAAACAAACTGCATTTTCTTATCTAAATTAACAGTTCAACCAACATATTGCAATTGGACTTCTCGTCATGTAAAACAAAACTATCTACGACGTTAACGACATTGAGGGATTTTCGTTCTTCGAAACCATCACATGGTTTTTTTTTTCTAGTCCAACTTATCAAGAACTTGTATGACTATCCTGGTACCCCACAAGCTTTGGATTCCAGTGGGTCGGAAAGACAATTAATGTGAAGATACGACGACAAGGTCCGTCTTACTTCTGAAAGCTTCAGGATATGTTGTCTATGTTGTCCCACCAAAACATAACACCAACGCCAAATAGAAGCTTCATCTCGCAATGCCAATACCACCTTGTTCAATTTTGCAAATCGATCAAACTTTGACACGTAGAGATCCAATGTAGGGTATCCGATAATTCTCATAAATGGGGCCACTACGTCACTAGATATTTTTATACGATTGATATGACTTCGACGCATAGAGGTACACACCATCACCGTTTCGTTTATTCCATTTCATGTCAGCGTTACATACTTACATGTGCAGAGCTAGTGCATCCGCTTCAACTCCCGCTAAATGGGAAACGATGAAGGTCATTAAACCACCACTAATAGACCCTCACCCAGGAAAATCGTAGCATTTGTCTATGTAGAATTGAATCGTTATTTAGATTTCATAGTGTCACACACCCGTCATGTGATTTACTTTTTATGTAATAGAACTTGGTGTTTCCGTAATTGAAAATGATCATACTTCACACATCATAATAATACATAATATGATACAACTAACTGAGTATTCAATTTATGTAGAACAAAACACAACACTCAGTAAACATCAAGCCTAAAATCTCATAGACTACAACATACCCAATGGAACATTTATGGACCGATCGGCCGAAAATGTATAAGCAATGAGCATGTTTAACACCAAACCCTAATGTCTACCTTATGGTCCTTGGTAAGCGCACTAGGTCTAAGGTACAAGGGAATGAAAACACACCATTGACATGATGACTTGTGTAGAAATCTCTTTCTAAACGATGCCTTTTTTTAGATTTTTCTTCGATAATTATGGGCATGTATCAACATATCAAAAGAAACCCTACGTAACATCCTATGACCATTATCGGATTACAAATAGCTTATTCGAAATGGATTTTTGAAAGGCTACATTATATGGACATCCATGTAAGATGACTTATTTGTGTTAACCCCACCAAATATAACAAACATACAGGAACATGACCTTGTAGTGTTAGGGATTCTTGGAGGATAGAAGCCCAGGTTGAGGGTTGTGAGGAGGGCTTCCTTGTATGTTATTGTTTCAATCCAGGTTTGGGATTGTATGGAATGTGTGTAATGAAAAGACACATGCACCAAGGAGTCACAATCAATCCATCATGTATTTGTAGGGGCATTAAAATTAAAGGACTTATAAATCATAAAATATGCATGTTACATTTCATCGCAAGCAATTTCATGAATATAAGACGGTTTCTGTTGAATATGTCGTTTCTTATGACATAATTCACAATAATGTATTGTTAGGCTTACTGGTATGTTCATTTGAATTTAGGACCTTTACTCAAATTTATTTCTCAATTACATGAGCATTTTCATTCCTTTTTAAATATGTTTTTGCATATTCATTGCTCATTTAATTATCATCGTACAAAAGGATAATATAATTGTTTCCTCCCCGAGGCTCGAACTCGTGACCCCCACCCTTCTATATTGCCCATCGACTTAACCACTTGAGCTAAAGTTATTCAAGTATCTTAATTAAATATATGCAAAGAAGAGAATAATATGATCTAATGGGATTAAAAATAGAACAAATTACTGAAATCGTCCCTGTGGTTTTACGAAAATTACGTGTTTGGTCCTAACTTTTTTTTTGCACTCTGACGATCCCTACCATTTTAGTTTGTTGCGTTCTTCGTCCCTGACCAAGGTGAAAAGACTCTTTTGCCCTTTCTAATATATTTTCCCTTATTATTATTATTGATTGTATGTTTATTAATAATAAAAACAATAATTAGGCCCACTTTACAACTCCCCCCCCCCCCCCACCATAACCAGTTAACCCCACCATATTTTTGCCCCCACCCACTTCTTTCATCACCGGCAACCATTGCCGACGACCTCCAATTGCCGGACACCATCTCCGACTACCTCTTCTTTCCGATCATCACCATCATTCCCACCCTCACCCACCATACATGAAGATGAACAACTCCAATCGCCGGACACAATCTCTAACCACCTCTTCTTTCCGATCATAACCAAAACCTACAACTCTTTTGGAATCCATTTATCAAGAAAGAGAATCCATATACTGATAGAAGAAATCGATTTCATAAAGTGTATATAGAGACGTGAAACTGTAAGGAAAGAAAAAAAATGGAAAAGGGTGTGTGTGTAGGGGGGTTAGTTGCGGTAGTGTTAGCTCCGGTGGATGGCGACGTAGACAGGTGAGGTCACCGGCGTAGGGAAACGAGAGGAACAATGGTGAAGAGGGAGGAGCGAGGAGGGAGCAGATATAATCGATGGTCAGACCTCTCGATGGATCAGATGGGGGAGACGATAAGAAAACAGACTAATTAACCAGATATCCTTCCGTCTTCAGCCCTAAACCTTTGTAACTCATCTTCTTCCATCTACCACGTCTTCTTCACCCACTGAATTCAAGAAACATTTCCTTCTACCGCAACCAATTTCAATGATTGTAGGTTTTCATCGATTCAACAACCAATCAAATTGGAAATGATGGTTTTCTTCTGCTCGATTATCTCATTCCCCTCCCAAATCGGTAAAAGAACAGAACACTTACGCTCTATCTCTCGATTGTCTTCTTTCTCGACTGTCTGTTGATGAACCAGGGGAAACATGCTTTCACATTCTTCTTCTGGTTCGATTTTTGGGTTTCCGTGAAAAAGGATATCGGGGTTGTCATCTGTCTCCACCCATATGTGTTCAATAATTTCTTCTTTAATCTGCATTCCATTGTTGCTTTTCGGTGGTGATTTGGATTTCAGTTGTTTTTTTTTTGCTGGTTTTGTTTCTTGATTTGGTTTTGATTTGATTTTAGTTGATTTTGATTTGATTTCGGTAGGTGGAGAATGATGTAGAAAGAAATAATGGGGTAGAGAGTGGATCTAGGGAGAGGAAGAATTTTGATGGTGAGGGGTTCAATGGTTGCGGACGGTATAAGAGAAGGAAGGCCCCCGAAGAATGTGGCAGTCGGAGAAGATGACCCAACGGTGGCTGATTTGGGGCAACAAGAAGCAAGATAATTGATAGTGTCCGTGGGTTTGAGATGTGGGCCCATAAATAATTTTTGTTAAACTTTTTTGTTAATAAGATAATATTAATAAGAATTTAAAATCAATTATAGAAAAATAGAAAAACAAATAAAAAATAAAAGAAAGGGTATCTTAGTCATTTCAGGTGTGATAGGGACTGAACGTGCAACAAATATAATCAATAGGGATGGTCCGAGTGCAAAAAAAAAAGTTAGGGACCCAACACGCAATTTTACCCAAACCACAGGGACGATTTCAGTAATTTGTTCTTAAAAATAATTAAAGCACATCGGTATAACCTAATTAACACCAAAATAATAGGGCTAAAGGCTCTTATTCAACTGTTAGTTTCACTTTGGCTATACCCACAATTAAATATTATGGGGTCCAAAAATTATACTATGCTACATAAATATTGCAATAACCTTTGGGCATAAATACAATATTTTTGCATGTTATGCTTAAAATTCATTATATGAATCGTTATCCAATTAGCCCTTGGGTTCCTTGAATAACAACTCAAACAATTGCTTAACTACAATGTAAAGGCTAAGCAACCTTTCTTTAGTACAACCACTTAAACATTACATCAAACTTACCACTCATCATTTATAATTTTAAAATTAAAGGTTTATCCAATTTTATAGATAGTGAGCTAGTTTGATAAACACTTATAAAATCATAATTATAATATCATATGCCAACTAAATTATCTAGTTCCTGAGAAGTAACATTAAAAACCATACAATTTTAAACCCTTACATATGGTAAGTGAGACTTAAACAAATAAGATATTAGTTTATGATAACACCATATTGTACACAAATAATAGCAAAAAAAAAGTAATTAATGGCCATTAGAAAAACAACAAAACAAAACAAAACAATCTTATGCGTCTTGTATGACGATGCCATATTTTACTTAACAAGCCAAATTATTTTTTTCATGTTGAAAAAAAAATACGTCACCAAATGCTCCATTTTTTAAATTTATCTTTTCCAAAACAATATATATATATATATATATATATATATATATATATATATATATATATATATATATATACTAGATGTGTTCCCGCGCAAAGCGGCAGCGAAAAATATATTTTTTGGCGAATAGATTTCTTACGGGGAAATAATTATTAAATTTTAGACAAAACTGCAAATTTGGTCCTTGTGGTTTTCAAAAACTTTTGGATGGGGTCCAAAAAGTTTCCAGCTTGCATAAAAGGTCCAAAATCAAGGTTTTTCTGGGTTTTTGGTCCAAAAAAACTTAAAAAGACGATTATGCCCTTTTATTTTCTTTTTTGTATTTTTTATAATTATTCTAACACTGTTTTAATTAAAAAATAAAGAAAAAAGAAAAAAAGTATCCCCCACCTACTGTTCTCTCTCTCTCTCTCTCTCTCTCTCTCTCTCTCTCTCTGTCTCTCTCTCTCTCTCTCTCTCTTTTCATCTTCTCAAAAATCTCATGGACTTCATCTTTGATATCCCCAAATTGATGAACAAAAGCCAAAATCAAGCAATAGAAAGAAATTGAAACCCAAACACACAGACACACACATTCTAACGCAAAGCACCCACATCGATTGGAAACAATCTCATCACAGTGAGTCTCTTGTCTCGATCAGACGAAGCAAATAAAAGGGGGAAGGCAATCACCTTCAAATTAGAGTGGTGGATGGACAGAGAGGGTCGACGGAAGCAACATTAGGAGGTGGCGATGGTTCACAGCAGTGGCAGCAACGAGGTGGTGGTCGGTGACGGGTGGCTAGCGATAGCAGCTCCGCTGCCTCGTTCCCTTTGCGTCTGGCAGCACACGACGGGGAAGACGAGGGAGGAGGGGAGAGTTTGGTGGTGGTCAAAAATTATGGTGGTAGGAGGGTAATGACGACCGCAAGCAGTGGCGGCCGTGGGTGGCAGAGGTTGCTCTGACAGCCTCCTGCTGTTGTGTCCGGGTTTCTGCTTGACGAGAATGACAAGAGGCGTATATGGGAAGGTGACAGGGGGTCGGAGTAGGGCAGGAGATACAAAGGAGGGGGTGTTTGGATTGTTGTTGTCTTGGTGGTCGGAAAACGGCTCCACCTTCGGTGGATTTTCTTGGCCGTGAATGAAGAAGAAGGAGGAGGGGTAGTATTTTTATGGTAAGATGCAAACCAGAGGGGGAAGAGATGGTATCAGAGAGAGAGAGAGAGAGAGAGAGAGAGAGAGAGAGAGAGAGAGAGAGAGATTTTAGTTTTTTTTAATTATTTACATACCAAAATAAATAAAGAAAATAGAAAAGTAAAATGAAAAGGGTAAATACGTCTTTTCAAGTGTATCGGAGACCAAAACCCCAGAAAAACTTTGATTTTGGATCTTCGATGCAAGTTGGAAACTTTTTGGACCCCATCCAAAGGTTTTTGAAAACCACAGGGACTAAATTTGCAGTTTTGTCTAAATTTTATTATTAGTTATTATGTAAAAAAGTTACCAGTTTTAAATAAAATATTTATGTTTAGACCTTATACTTATATTGTATTTTATATAGTTAATGTAAAGTAACTAATATTGGTGTCTTTTTTTCAACAGTAAAAAATTAATACTGGTGTGTATTTTAAAAAATTTAAATTAATTTATATAAATGAATTTAATATTTTAATATTATCATTTTGTTCGAAATTAAATTTCTTAATAACTTTCCTTAATTCAAGTCTTCAAATATGCATAATTGATTTATACAAAAAACTTTCTAATTTATACCTCTTAAAATTGAAAATATGATTAATATGTTTTATAATAGAGTATATATATATATATATATATATATATATATATATATATATATATATATATATATATATATATATATATATATATATATATATATATATATATGTTTAGGTTCTATGGAAAACAAAAAACCCTAAACATCATAAAAATGCATAAAAAAAATACTTAGAGATCACAAAATTTTTTTTTGAATTTTTTTATAAATAATCGCTGCTTTTTCTTAAAATTCGCTGAAAAAAAAATAAAAAATCAAAATTTTTTTTATAAAAAAAAAATTCAAAATTTTTTTCAGCGAATTTGTATAGAAAGCTGCGATTTTTTCAAAAAAAAGTTTTATGATCTCCAGGTATTTTTTTACTGTTGAAAAAAAAAAGACACCAATATTAATTACTTTATATTAACTATATAAAATACAATATAAGTATAAGGTCTAAACATAAATATTAATTACTTTATGAAGTGTCGATGTTTTTCTAGGTAAGTTCAATTGAGAAAAAATAAAAAGTTGAGAATGGAGGAATCAAATCTCAGCCAATCATTTTTATATATGTAAAATACATTTAGATTAAGTCATTAACGTATGATGTTCTTATGGATCGTTCATATGTTCTTCATCAACATCATCTGTTTTTCATTCATCTGGATCGTTCCTGTGTTCTTCATCAATATCATTTGTTCTTCATCAACATCATATGTTCTACTACTTGTTTGTCATCAACGTCTTCATCAACATCATATGTTCTACTACTTGTTTGTCATCAACGTCACATGTTCTTCATAGAAAAACATCGACACTTCATAAAAACATTAATTCTTCATCAAAATTCTTCGTTTATTCATCAAAACGTTGTGATTCATCATCAAAAACATTTATTCATACTATTAAATGTAAGTCGTGATTTAATCTTGTCCAGTTTCGTTGATGTCAAGCAAAATCGTTAAACATAATCCATATTTATTAATGTCACGTCATTTAGCGAACACCAGTCATCGAAATTTCATCAATCGAACATCACCAATATCAAACAACAGATAGCAATCGAAACTTCATCAACATAACCATATATTTGAAGAATTTTAAAAAAAATCATTTTCCAGGTTTGAAAAAATTCGATTTTCATACATTTTTTCACAATTTTTGATCTCAACGTATTGATTATTGATCGATTTTGATAGAATTTGATTTGTGTTGTAATTATTGGCTTCAATTATTGATTTTTTTACCATAATTATATAAGATAATTTATTTGCACACAAACTGTTCGATGAAATGCTTAAACTAGATATATCACGTAATATTCACAAGTGAATATGTCTTTACACGAGAACCAATGTATGTCTTTTAAAAACACAAACTAAGTATGTAATTCATGTGTGAATAACATACAAAAATTATATTCACATGTGAATATATGTAATATTCACAAATGAATACATGTAATATTTATAAATGATAACGCATTTTTTTTGTAAAATTAAAAAAATGAAAATACTTCGTTTTGAGGTATAAAGCAAGTTTGTAATTCATATGTGAATAACATATATAAACTATATCCACATGTGAATATATGTAATATTCACAAATGAATATATGTAATAATCAAATGTGAATATATATGTATTATTCACAAATGAATAAAACTGTTAATAAAACCAAGAAGTACAAAATATATAAAATTAAAGATAAAAAAAGTATTCGATCAGAATATATATTTATTCACATATAATTAAGCTTTTTATGGTTAATAAAATAATCATATAAGCATATTTTTTTATTACTGTTATATTCATTTGTGAATAAATGATAACTTTTTTTTTCAGAAAATTATAAAAACAGAAAAACGTCATTTTGAGGCACTAAACAGTCCTGAATAACCGAAAAACAGCGTACGTCACGGCAAAGCTGTGAGTTTTGTAAATCACACCATTTTACATCAAATATGTGAATTTCGTCCAATTCCGAGACTAAAATTCATTGCGGCAATTTTTTTGATGATGTCACTAAATTTTCATTCCTACTAGTGATGACATCATTATGACAGGTTATTCTATTCATATATTAATAAAATTTAGAAATCATTACGACATATTTACTGATAATGTCACTAACTTCAATCCTACTACTAAAAACATCATTATAATCTATTATTTTTATTTATGTGAATAAACTATACATGTTGATTTATTCATTTGTGAATATAACCTTTATATATAAAAATAAATAATACACTATAAGAATTGGTTTGTGAATAAGTTTTTTTGTATATTGTAACAATATTATTTTATATGTAAATTTTACATTATACTTAGACAAACAACATTGTATTGGTTAATAATATTATTTACATTTGAATTTAACACGATCAAAATGAAGAATATATTACATTGTATAACATTTACACATTAATATAAAAATATATTGTCTTCGTCAATGATATCTTCTCATTTACATTAACCAATCGTCAACCATTGGGATATGAACCAACCATTGATTGAAATGTAATTCATCTATTGAGTTATAACCAATCCTGACAAACATGTGAATACACATAAAAAATGTTAATAAAAATATATTGTTAGTTTATCATAATAGCATTTTATCACATGATATATTCATATATGAATGTATAAGCATATGTGGATATTATGTGATATTTGTTGTTTATATTATATATTCATACATAGTATATTCATATGCGTACGCCGTGCGTACACCCTGTACGCCCAACGTACGCTCCACCCCAAAATCTCACATTTTCATAATTAAGACTTGAATAAAAACAAATATAATACCTGATAAATCCCGGATGTTACACCCATTCGAGAGGGTAGGTTTGGTTTTTTCTTAAGCTATGATAATTCATTTAATGAGTTCATTCATAATTCATAATACAGGTCACTTAATGTTCCTATGAGTGGATATAATTTTACCCAAATTAGTGATAATGATGAAAGTGAGCAAATTGGAAATATTTTTAGTGTTCGAGAATCTTGTAGATGTTTCAGGTTTTATATCGAGAGATCAACTTCAGATTATATAGACCCGTTCTTTTCAAACATGTGGTGCCAGATTACATACCATTCCTTTCAAGTTGTATAATTATTGGATGAAATGGGATAATTTTGACGATGTTGTTATAAAGACTTAGAATCATCCCTTAGATTTGGTTATCACAAGCAAACATGTGTTGTTTGAAAAAAAAATGAAGGGTTACCGACATAAAAAGACATTAAAATTTCAGTTTTGGTTTTAAATGACCATTTACCCTTTTTTATTTTGTACCCCTTAGACCATCCAACTCGAAATTTTACCCGTATAAAACACTATTTTGCTTAAAATTACCAGTTTCTCGGTCATAATTGTTGAATATACATTGACTTCTGATACTTAAAGCCTCCCCTTCCACCACCGTGTCCACCCTTCTATTTTCCCCTTTCTCTCTTTTCTGCGGTAAAGGGGCCCTAATTTCCTCTCACAATCTTCCAAGGTTTGCATCAATCGAAAATCACCACCGTCCACCTCTTCCCACTTCCACCGCCATTAAAATGCATTCAAGTTTCCGATTTCATTTGATTATGTGCTTGGATGATTTGCGATGGAATGTTCTCTCAAATCGATTTAGTGGTTAAAATGATCGGGCTGGGAGTTTGCCATTTCCTTCTGCTTATCTCTACATTTCCCTCCATCAGTTGATTACCAAGGATTCAATGAAAGGAAATAGAAGAAAAAAACAGGGGGTTGGAGCGTAAAGACGATGAACAGGCTTCATATTTTCGTGTCCGGTAAAAATTGAAGAACATGGAAACTTCAGTTCCCCCTCTCTTTAAACATCATGTGTGAGTAAAAGAAAATAAGATGATGAGCAGGTCAGAATTGATTTGCAGATGTAGCTTAAAGATCAAAGAACAAGGGCCAGATTTAGAATTAGAGGAACAGAGAGGAGTAGAGAGTCAGTGCAATGGAGGAGAAGGGTGGCGTGAGGGAAAAGGGTGGCGTGCAGAAGAAGAGGAGGCGGCGGCAGGAGGGTTGAAAAAGAAATAGAGATTATGTAATACAAGTGGAATTGATTATAAGAGTCAAAGGTCAACGTCTAAGTGGCATAAAATATGCCATGTCGTCTACGTTTTAGCTGAATTTATATGTTAACGCAGAACAAAAGGTGATATTCCCCTTAATAACAGGTCAATTGTGAGTTTATACCTTTAAAAGGCACAAAAACTAGTTTAAGGACCTTTTAAAACCAAACACAAAACCTTGTTGGGTTTTTATGACAATAACCCAAAAATGAATGAATTTATCAAAATTTAGGGGGAAAAAGACAAAAAGAATGGAAAAGGATGGTGAAAAGAATGTGTTACAGGAAGACTTTGTGAGATTGATCAAGGAGATGCCACTCCAAGAGTCACGGGGACCGTTTGAATATTTTGAGAAAAATTCATGATTATGAGAAATTGGAAACTTTAGATGTTATTCAAAAGCTAAGATTTAATAGAGCATTGAAAGGGACAGAAACACAAAGTACGTTAATGGTATTCTTAATTGAAAGGCCATGCAACTAGTTATTTGTGGCATAAAAGCAGTTTGTGATTACCAGGAGGATCCGCAAATTGGTGAGAATATTTTTTTTTCGTAATAAATTAAATTCAGCAGGTTCGAAGGTGGGAGAGTTCAAAAACGTAGCACACAGTGTACAACTCTTGCTTCAGATGAAGACAATTGTTTGGAAGTTCCGTGCACGATCTAGGAAATTAACAGTGTTGTTTATTCATGTAGAGGGGATAGAGTTCCGGGTCCGGATGGTTTTTCCTTTAGGTTTGTAAAAAAAATCATGGTTTTTACTAAAAAATGATATTTGTGATTGTGTCACGGAATTCTTTCTTTCGGCTAATATTCCCCATGGCTGTAGTAGTTCTTCACTCTGATTCCAAATGTGAGGAGCTCTTTAATAGTAATACATTATCCACCAATTAGTTTTAGTGGGTTAAAATACAAAATCATTGCTAATTGGTTGGCTAATTGATGATTTAAGATGAAATCATTCAAAGGTAAAAGTTAATGAACGAGGATGTTTGAAGTATATTGCTACTTCAGATTTTCGGCGAAGATAAGTGTTGTGCCTATTTGGGCGTTGACGTTATCTGAGACTCAAGTTTATTTCACGATTATAAGTTAAATAGATTTTTTCCAATAAGTGGAACTTAAAGTATGTGTCTTGTACCTATTTAAACTCCTCTTATGATGTCTTATATTGATAACTATGTGGCCGTAGGGATATAAAGGTAAAGTAACTAAAGACCTCATATGTGAAATTAAGTCTGACCTGGGTAATACTAATATGAGATGAAAAGCAATGTTAGGGGAACAAGTTATGAGTAAGAGGAATTCTTATGATGATGTAAGCACTTAAGATTAGCCTTATTGTTTATTAAAGAACAAGATATAGATAGAATGAGAGGAGAAGATTGAACTAATGGATGACATTTGGAGTTTGAAGCAAAGGAGGTTGATAGTAGTCAAGTTACATCATGAATTACATCCCAGCACTCAGTTGAGTTACTCTTTTATTTTAGAAGCTTGTTTTGAGTTTTGAAAGTCTTTGCTGTCTGATGTTTTCATGTGAACCCACTCCCATAGTTCCAACCATGGACCTGGCTTTTTATACTATAAGGACCTTTGAAGGGTTTTATTCATGTTAACAATATGGGAAGTTCCAAGAGACTCAAAAATCAGTTGGTTTTAATGATATATTTTCATCCGGAGATGAAACAAGAGACTCAAAAATCAGTTGGTTTCAATGATATATTTTCATCAGGAGATGAAACAGAACAAGATACGGTTATTATGTATGACTCATCATTGTGACAAAATGGACAAACAAGAAATTTTTGAGGTAAAAAATTTAAAAAGTGGGTGTCCATTTGAGTCGGACTAGTCGGCAATATAGGCCAGAAGAGCCAAGACTTGTTATCCTACCACTGTCGGAAGCGAGGAGTTGTCGCAGCTCTGTGAAGCCAGCCTAACGCATTGCCCCCTTCTCTAGGTTCCAAGAGACCCAAAGCCTTCGCTCAAGCCACTTGAACCAACTCTCGACTTGGAACGGGCAAGTCAAATTACACACCACCAGATCCAACCAAACTTGACCAAATCATAATCCAACCCACTTTGATACCCCCACTTGGGTTACAGGCAAACGTTACCAGGCCCGGTGACCAACTCTCTACAAGATAAATCTATAAAATCGTCTTGGAATCCTTCACACACCAATGTGGGAACATTCATCAATATATATACATAAACAAACTACATTTTCTTGTCTAAATTATTAACAGTTCAAGTTATTTTGAAAGAGTATCAGCATAAAAGTGGTGAGTTCATAAGTATTTTATGAAAAATGGATGTTGTTTCCTTAAAGTTTGTTACAAGTTTGTTTCCAGAAAATCCAATATTTTCTAAAAGGTTTGTTGTAGTCTTAACTGAAACAAGGCTTAGTATGTAAGTAAATCGTCATACTTATGTGTGTGTTTTATATTTAAATAAAACTCGTTTGTATAAAGCCTTAGAATTTTCGTGAATTGTATGTTTTGTTAATACCCCATGTGAGATGTTATAACCATACTAAAGACTAGAAGGCCTTATATGCGACGTTCTTCAGGCATCGGAATGTTATGACACTTGTCACCCCACACCTGTCGGTCTAGCTGTTGCAAGCAGCTTAGGTGCGGGTTTGTCAGACCCAGTATAGATCTATACACAACTATCATGTTCTCCCTCCAGGAGATTCTGATTATAACTAAAGGACTTTTCTGTGGTACCTAGAGTACCCCGAAGGAGAATGTCTCACAAATTTATTCATTAACAAGTTCACATAGTGTGTAGTGAAATACTCGTTTGTAACGATAGTGTTACTGTTTTCTTTGTTAAATGTAGTGTTCAAAACTATACCTATTATAGTTTATCAAAAGTGTTGTATGATAGTATGAAACCTTGTTATGCATGTCTATGTATTTCAATAAAATGACATTAAAAATACTAAGTATAAATCTTACACACCTTGCTCAACATGTTACAAGGTGTGAATAACCCCTTTTTTGTTTGTTTTGACAGTTTTATCCTTAACTGTCACTATTTTAGAGTATTTATAGAAAAATAATCGTAAGTCAAAAACTACATCTGTAAACTCGGAGAGTTTGTAAAAAGAGTCTATTGTGTTCATAAATTTTCCCATAATTTTTGGTGGTCTCAAACCAGTGTGAAAATGTTCATCTTCACAACCTGGTCCGATTTTGTTGCTGCAGTGATAGGCAGTTTTGTAAAAATCACCATAAATTTTATAAAAATCGTATGGAGATGTGCAAGTAGTCCTTTTAAAGGTATAAACGTGAACTATTTTCATATTAAAAAGTTTTGAAAAATATTAAGTTTAACTTGGGTAAAACAGTTCGTGAACAGGTCACAACTTTTCTGTTGTAAGCTGTCAAGTTAAGTTTTGAATATGTTTTGGTGTTTTAACTTGTATCCCCCCCCCCCCTGAAAACTGAAGAAAACTAGAAAATGTAGGGGTATGAACTCACATTGAGTGATTTCTATAGGAGTGGAAAGTTGAAGTCGAGGAGTATCAAGTCAAGAACACTTGATGAACACACGGAAGCTTGGATGATCCTAAGAACGATTTTTGGTATTAAGATATGAGTCGATGATCCAAGAGTGTTATGAAATTATGGAATAATACTTGAGTTTAGATGGAATGTTTACCAAAAAGTTCAGTAGTAGCTCAAGAACACTTTCACAAAGTGGTGAGAAGTAGAGAGAAAATGAGGCTCTCTTGGTGTTTTGAGAAGTATAAGTGTTTGGAATGATCAAGTAAGCCAAGAAGTTCTCCAAGGATTTCTATATATATATTGAAGGTTGTTGGAGCAACTTGTAAGTTTGAAGTGATGTTTACCTTGGTTTGTGTGATGTGGATAAGGTTGACTAATAAGGAGATGACACATGGAAGGCAAGTGGGCACACTTGACCCACTTGTGGTGTAAACATTCTTAGATATTTCTTTTAATATAAAATATTGATTTATAATTAATAAATCCTTGATAAATGAATAAAATATGAGTTTTGGGGGTTTAAAATGGTAAAAATATGAATTTGGTGAAAAATCCCCGTCAAAAATGTCAAAAACGGGCTTAAGAAGCGAAAGTAGTCGAAAACCGGGCATTAAGGAGCGAACCATCGAGTTTCGGCTCTTGGAAGTGCTGAGGAACGAAGGTAGTGAAGGAACCGAGAGAAGGGAGAAGGGACCGAAGGTGGGGGTCTCGGTCCGAAATGTGAGGGAAGCGAAATAGACCGAGCCCTCGGTCTATTTCGGCTGTATCAAGGTTCGATCCTGCTGAGGTTCGGTCCGAGGAGGGCAGTTCGCTTCTGACAAGTTCGGTTCTGACAGCTTCGATTCCGAGAGGCTTCGGCTCTAAGAGGTTCGATTCCTAAGAGGTTCGGTTCCTCAGAGGTTCGGTTCCTAAGAGGGGTTTCGGTCCTATTTAGCTGTTTTTCAATATAACTTACCGTTTTGAGCGGTTTTTGGCCAAGTTAAGGGTCGGGATGACCCGGATGACTATAAAAAGTTGAGAGAGATTTTGAGAGAGATTTTGGGAGAGATTTGGGAGAGATTTGTTTTTAGATATTATTATTGTATAATCTCGTAATGCAAGGTTCGTGAACCTCGTTATGCTTCGTTTATGATTGTTTTAAGTCCCCGAAAGGGTCCTTAGTCGTGTTTTGAAGCGTTTAACTCCCTTTTTAGGGTTTTACATTGCTAAACACATAGAATATTTGAAACACTTGAATTCTTGGCATACCAATACACATTTTATAGAATAACTTTTCACATACAAGTATTGGTTAAGTTTGACCGGTTTGACTTGTTGACTTTGACTTTGACTTGTTGACTTTGACTTTGACTTGAATTTGACGGTTGTCACATGTGTGGAGAGAGGGCATGTGCAACGGGATTCCAAAAAGAATCAGATATGCTTTCACTGTCACCAGCCAGGTCATTTCAGGTCCAGCTGTCCTGCGTTGAGGACGGAAGGAATTCAGATTCCAGCGATCTTCGTTCCTCAGGAGGTCAAGGTCAAGCCGCAAGAAGTCTCTGGTATGTAATTGGAAAACACCATTCTATAATAATATTGTGGTCAAGTCGTCTATGATCGGTATTTATTTTGTCTTGGAATATTGTTGAGTATGGATAAGCAGTAATTTCGGGTTAGTTGCCTGTTCTGATCTATGTGTTGTGAAGTTTCATGAGTTGTTAGGACATTGGAGGTGTCAGGAGAAATTTATTATCAAAGGATTGTAGGTGATTAGAGTTCATGAATTCATTAGAGGATGGGAAGTAGAGTGGTTGATTAGAATTTTATCACCTATGGCAAGGGTTGTGCCCTTTCAGTTTTTCTAGCTCGAAGGAGTGAGCAGGCTTGTCACCCCAAGATCGGGTTGTATTCCAGCTCGGGGTCAGTTGGTTGCAGGGATTGGCGATATTATTTCAGCGCAGGTGGGTCGATGTGGCATAAGTATTTTGTGAGGTCCGGTTTGCCTTGGATCTCTTGTATCAGGTGGTAAGGATTGATTGTGCGAACTATTGCAATTTTGGGATTATAGACTATGTCTTGGGAATATTTTGTAGCCGATTTAGGGAAGAGGTTGCTTCAGCTACTGCAGTTCAGCTGTGAACGTTTAAGCGGGAAACTTGTTTGGAACACCTTTGAAAAAAGGGGTAGCGTGTGGGAGGTCTGCGGTTAGGGTCCCACATAAGGGTTATTCAGCATTGTCAGGGATCAGTGGTTTTGGCAACCGTTCGTGATTGACGGACGAAAGCACCAAGGGAAGTAGCTCGTTGTCGAGGTATTAGTTGGAGTATCTATCTTTTGGTCTTCAGGACTTGAGTGTGGGCTCATTCAAACATTTGTGACAGTTGGTTTCACTGGGATTCAGGAAGTGTTCATTTGGTTCTTGAAGTGTGTGGCCAATTGGGATTGGCTAGTAATGGAGCACTAGTTAGAAGGGTTGGTTGTTATCAGATCGATCGTTGGATAGTGAGAAGGATTGGCAATTCTCCAGTTTTAATGTATTGTGAAGACTTAGTCGAATCTAAGTGGGGGAGAATCACCCCGGGATACAGAAGCACGAGCGGTGTCGAAAATTAGGTTAAGTTCCGTATCGTGGTCAGGAAGAAAGGCGGCCCAAGTGGCTATTTGGTTTGAGGGTTGTGGGAGTTGGGAGTTCGGTAAACTTCCCAGCATGTGTATCGCGTCTTCTCGGTGCTTGATAGCAGAATTTGGGGAATCAGTTTGGCGTTCCAGTCATGAATTGAGTTCATTTCGGATGTTCAGTCGGGTGTGTGATAGACTCTGAGGCTAAGTGGATTGATAGATTGAGGATAAGGTATCATACTGCGTTAGTGTTATAACGAAAGTGTTGTAAGACTACGGGGGTAGACGTAGCATTCACTAGCGGTCAGATGGTGTGGGAAGTGCTGTGAGGTTGTGAGATGATTTGTAGTATTCACGGATTCTTACAGACGATCAGGTCAGGGTGAGCCTGTTCGCAAGATTGTGGGTAGACCATAGCATAATCGGAATCAGGAAAACGGTAGGTCGTTGGAGACCAGACATGATGTAAGACTACAGTATTGTGGTAGCGTTCACTTTTCGTATATGATTTGATGGCGTCAGGTTGTTAGGTTTCTATGATCAATGGATCAGAAGGATTGATGGAGCCATGCGTGGCGATATAGTTAGGGCGGTTATTGCTAGACGAAGTTCCTTCGGGAGTCACGTGCGGCGTAGTTAGGGCGGTTATTGCTAGACGAAGTTCCTTCGGGAGTCACGTGCGGCGACTGTGAGATTACCATTGGCTCAGGAACCGGTCAGGACTTCGGTATTCCAGATAAGTTGGGACCGGGGAGGTCTCAGTGGACTTCGGAAGCAACCAGAAGACAGCCTACTGTTTCGGTCAGTTTCTGTGATCAGGGGACATTAACTACTTGGGTTTGCAGGTGTGCGAAAAGTATATGTAAGCGTTTGTAGATCTATGTACGGGTATTGAGTATGCTGCTATGTTATAGCAATCAGTAGGTTTGTCCCCAAGTATTGAACATGCTGATGGAGTATGCTGAAGACTCTGTATGGGTTTTGTTAGTTATGTGATCAGGTTCTGAGAATATATGTGTTATGGAGTAGCAACTTGTTCTGCAAGTGTACAGTGTAGGGTGAGGTTTCGGCACTGTGACGTTTGTTGGTGTTGTGAAGGACATTGTTTAGGCCCTTTTGGGCAATGGAGGAGGTGAGTGCCCCCAGGATGGAGTGCTGGGCATCTGAAGCGACGACAGCGGTGTCGATAGGTTATCGGAAGCATTCCAGTCATAAGCTGAGGGCCGGAGAGGGTGTACCAGGCTCATGTTGTGGGCTCAGAGGTAATCCAGACCTATGCTGAGGACCATGTAATGACATTCCAGTCATAGGCTGTGGGCATAAAGATTGTGTTGGTTATGTCGCTGGTAGGAGCGCGTTCGGATTGGATGTATTGTTGAGATTCGGGGGACTTGCACTCGGTTGTGACGAATCAGAGGATGGTGGATGAGACGTAAGGATAGATCCTTGGATCTCAAGTTATGAGTAGACCCGAGTCATGTCATAGAGGTATTCCAATCTAGGGTATTCCATCATGAGGATGACCGGACCCTATGATTGATTGGACCTGATATGTTTGGTATTCCAACCCGGGGGTTGATTGGGCCAAACATGTGTGGGGATACGAGGGTATTCCATCCTAGGGATGTCTGGACCCGTCGTAGGTATGCCTGGTATTCCAGACCGAGGCTGATTGGGCCAGGTATGAGTGTTTGTACTTGTTAGCTGGTTTATTATGTATGATATTTAGGGAGCTGAAGGACGCTTTATCCTGTCAGCACAAAGGGTTCGCTTCAGGAAGAGGGAAAGTTGGGTTTCCGATACTTTGGATCATCAGGATTTTGCCAGGTTGGCAAAGTGGCAAGTAGAATAGACCTTTGGAAAAAGAGTCAGTTGGATTTCACATCGCCTTTCATGTTTTGCAATTGCGGAAGTGCATGCCGGATGAGGAGGCAGTAGTATCATTGGATGACATTCAGGTTGATGAACGGTTGAATTATGTTGAGAGGCATGTGGCCATACTGGAGAGGAAGATGAAAGTTATGCGGAACAAGGAGATACCTTTGGTAAAGGTATAGTAGGAACATCGGAGGGGTTCAGAGTGGACTTGGGAGCCGGAGGCTGAGATACGGGAGCACTATCCGGAATTGTTCATCGCAGCGGACTTCGAGGACGAAGTCTAGTTCAAGTGGGGGAGAATTGTAACGCCCCGATTCTCAGGTATTAATATTGTGGCTTTAATTTTCAAGTTTCAAGGTCTACTCGACGAGTTGGATGCCCTGACTCGTCGAGTAGTAGCAGGTTTGGGACACGTGTTTAAGTGACCAACTCGCCGAGTCGGAAGAGTGACTCGACGAGTTGGAGCTGGAGGGTGAAACCCTAATTTCCGGGGTTTTGCACCCTATTTAAAGAATCATAAGCCTCCTTCAGCTAGGGGTGTAAGTGAGACAAGCCAACTCGTGAGAAACTCGAGACCGACTCAGAAAATACTCGAACTCGACTCGGCCTTAATCGAGCCGAGCTCGAGCTCGAGCTACTCGAGTACCTTATCGAGCCGAGCTCGAGTACTAAAATACTCAGCTCGTAAGGCTCGCGAGCTTAGTCGAGCTTAGTGTAATTTACATATAATTGTTCATTTATAGCATACATGTCATTTCTTTATAATTATTCATTTATGACATATATGGTTGATGTTATATTGATATTAGGTGATTAATAGTGGTTTTTTTTTTTTGTAGTTTGGACATTTGCATGTGGAATGCTTAATATTTCTTACTCAATTTAGTGATTTTGATTTTTTTTAAATATTAGTCGAGCCGCGCCGAGTCGAGCTCGAGACTGTCGAGTATTTCACGAGCCCGAGCTCGAGCTTAAAATCAAGGTTCGAGTCGAGTTCGAGCCGAGTTTCGAGCTCGAGTATTTTAGTCGAGCCGAGCTTCAAGCTTGGTAGTATTCGGCTCGACTCGGCTCGTTTACACCCCTACCTTCAGCCTCTTTACAGTCCCTTGAGAGCTCAGCAAAACCCTAATGCGTGTGTGTGTGCTCCATTGTGTGTTTTAAGCTTTGAAAGAGGATTATTGGGGAGAAGAGCTTGGGGAAAACAAGTGGATTGAAGCAAGGAACTCGTGGGAATCAAGATCTACTTCAGTTGGTATATTTTGGGAAGGTATTAAGCAATTATCTTAACCCCCATTTCATTCTAGATCTCTTTTGGATGGATTTTAGGGCTTTTCTAGTATAATAAGAAGCCATTCATGGGTATAAGCTAAGATCTAAAGTTGTAACTTCAGATTTGGACTTTCTTTGGACTCTAAGTCCATAAAGTTTCAGCTTTGGCAAGCATGAACCTTCCCTCTAGTGTGAGACTTCTTTGCAAGCTTGGTTTTTGTCATTTTAAGGCTTTAGAGCTTTGCATGCATATAAAGTTTGCAACTTTACATGATAAACATGACTTGGGAAGTTGGACCTGCAATTTGGAGCCTTAGCATGGCTTAAAAAGCCTCTGTATGGATGAAGGACTGAAGGAACTCGGCGAGTTGCATGAACAACTCGGCGAGTCCGATGAAGATTGCCTTGGGCTCGGCGAGTCGGTTAGGGTTTTCCCGACCTTTGGACACGTATGAACCCGACGAGTTGTAAAGGGGAAACTCGACGAGTTGGCCAAGAGAGTTTGCGGCCACTGACATTAGGAACTCGACGAGTCGCTCAAGTGACTCGGCGAGTTAGCAAGTTATGCAAGGAACTCAGCGAGTGGTTGGTTGTACTCGACGAGTTGAGGTCAACATGGACTGTTGACCTTGACAGTTGACTTTGACTTTGACCAGGGTTGACTATTGGACTTCTGGGGCATTTTGGGAAATTGGAAATTTACAAGCATGGTTCTATGGTGCATTCAGGTGGTGGAGTTGTACCGGCAATCCAAGAGCTTGGGTTTATCTTTGAGTTGACAGTGCGAGGTGAGTTATCCTCACTATAATCAAGGGTCTAAGGCACCAAGGCCGACCCTTTGGATTGTTATCTGGTTATGTTATGCTGGTATGATCTGTTAGATCAGTATCCTAGAGGGTAGGATAATATTATGTGGTATGTGGTATGATATGTTAGATCAGTATCCTAGAGGGTAGGATAATATTATGTAGTATGTGGTATGATCTGTTAAATCGGTATCCTGGTAGATAGGATGGTATTATGTGCTATGTGGTCTGATCCGTTAGATCAGTTGTCGTCTATGGACTGTTATGTGATTATCTGTTATATAAATGCGTACATAATTGTTTGGCGGTTGAGGCTTATCTGCTTTGTGCGAAAGCCAATAGACCTGGGCATTCCAACCTGTTGGTTGTGGGCCGTGAGTATTCCATCCCGAGGATGATTGGACTCATAGTATGTGGGCATTCCAACCTGTTGGTTGTGGGGCTGGGGTATTCCATCCCGAGGATGATTGGACCCATAGTATGTTGGCATTCCAACCTGTTGCTTGTAGGCCTGGGGTATTCCAACCCGATGGTTGACTGGACCCATAGTATGTTGTTTATGATTATATGTGTATTATTGTAGGTATGGGTATTTTGGGGGAACTCGCTAAGCTTTCGAGCTTACAACTTCAGTTTATTGTTTCCGGTACATCAGGGGATCGCGGCAAGGCGAAGGCATGGTCATACAGCTCCTCATGAATTGTTTATGTTTCTGGAAAACTCTGATATTATACATTTTGAAAACAAATTTGTAATGATTTTTAATGATTTGAAATGTTTTTAAAAGTTTTAAATTGGCCTGAATTTTATGGGTGTTACATTATTAGATGTTATAATACGATTTAAAATCGTCACAAATTTTTTATAAAAAATAAGTGGAAGAAAATATTGTTTCATTGTTAATATCAATAACATAATTATCTTTAACATGTATTTTCCAAACTTTTAACTATGTAATTTTATTTTGTGCAAAGCGCGAATATTGACCTAGTAAATAATGTATGATTCAAAACTTTTGCACCAAATCAATTGGGATATTTTTTTATTTCCTTGGTACGCAATGTTTATAAGGAACGAGAAAACGAAGTCAACCCATACGGATCAACCAAGACCACTAGTACATTTATATGGTAAGAAAACTCAAGTCGAGGAAGGGAATTCAAAATCTTTTGCCTCAATGTCGGTGGGGAGAAGGGGAGAAATGTAGTCAACATGAACATATAATGATTTTTGGATCAAAATTATCTCTTGATTGTGCTGGACTTTTCATGTATGGTTATTGGTTGTGTTCATAATGTGAAACTCATTGAAAACTTATATAAGGTGTGCAGTGAAGAATGATTTAATATGATTAAAGTTAACTATATTGGTGGCATGTTGGTGTGAATTGAATTTAAGTCTCAAAATCCTTGCATTAAGTTCAAAAAATATGAAGAGTATATTGGTACTTTAAGGAGATGAGTTTGTTAACAAATAACTTTTTGGTTGATTAAAGGATGGCGTGACTTGAAATTGAGGACCTTCCTTTGTGTGCTTATACATCTGTTGCGTTCAAGAAAATTGCAAGTTCTTAGGGTGAAGCTATGTTTATTGATGGGGATAAAAAAGAAAGACATATTTAATGGACGATTGTGTGTAAAAACCAACATAAAATCACAAAAATAGCAGAGTGTGTTACGGTGGTAATTGAAGAGGTGAAGTATACAGTGTGCGTGAAATTGATTAGATGGTGTGTTCCAAACATTTAGAAGAATGTGGATGATATAAGTCTACAAGAAGAATACAATGACCCATTTGATGGTGAGGATGCGAGTGAAAATGAGGAGGAGGATGTTTTTGTCGAGGTTGTTTAACCTACATATAAGCAAACACTAACAGTTTGGATAAAATTTATAGAGGTGGATCAAAACAAGTAGGAAAAAAAGGTATACATAAGAGGGATGCCATGTGTTTTGAGGATGATAATACTAATTCAGACTAACAAATATCTTAGAAAGAGATGGTCATTGTGAAACACATAACTAACAATAAGGAAGGATAAATAAAGTCAAATAATATCAATGAAGATGGAAGCTCGTCTCAATCCATGTCGAAACCATAAGGATTTGATGGGGGTCTATTTCATTATGTTGTTGTCGAGGGATTCCAAAAGAAAACCATAGTCGAGGAGCATGATTTTTTGTTGATAATTCATTGGATAAGCCGGTTAATTCATCCTTCTACTTAGCCACGTCCAGATGCACTCGAAATGGTGTAAATCATACATTCTTATATTATTGAGAGAGAACATGATGTATACATGAATATTCTTTCTCTTTAAATGTTTGTGGGATTAAGAGCACTTTTAAATGGAATAAATACATGAAGTTGTGTAAAAAGCATATTGTTATATTTTTGGGGATTCATAAACATGTATGGTCCCTTATATCTTGTAAAATTAAAGATTATTTAAGGAAAGGGGTATTACTATGCATTTGGGATCCTTCGGTGGTTGTAAAGGACATAGTTTCTTGTAAGGAATACATTATCATTATCGAGGTGGAGTGAGTGTTTCCTAAGTTATAATTCTTGATGATCAATATGTACAATCCTCGTGATGAAAAGGGAAAGAAGGCACTTTGGGAGCTCATCTGGTCTTTCTAGAATCTTGGTGTATATTTCATTATTATTGGAGACTTTAATTCATTTAGAGACTTTATTATTGGAAAGAAGTTAGAGACCCATTCGAGAGGGTAGGTTTGATTTTTTCATAAGCTATGATAATTCATTTAATGATTTCATTCATAATACGGGTCACTTAATGTTCCTATGAGTGGCTATAATTTTACCCAAATTAGTGATAATGATGAAAAGTGAGCAAATTGGAAAGATTTTTAATGTTTGAGAATCCTATAGATGTTTCGGGTTTTATATCAATGGCATTGGAGAGATCAATTTCAGATTATAGACCCGTTCTTTTCAAACATGTGGAGGCAGATTACATACCATTCCTTTCAAGTTGTATAATTCTTGGATGAAATGGGATGATTTTGACGATGTTGTTATAAATTCTTAGAATCATCCCTTATATTCGGTTAACACAAGCAAACAGGTGTTGTTTGAAAAAAAAATGAAGGGTTACCGACATAAAAACACATTAAAGTTTCAGTTTTGGTTTTAAATGATCATTTACCTTTTTTTTTGTACCCCTTAGACCATCAAACTCGAAATTTTACCCGTCTAAAACACTATTTTGCTTAAAATTACTAGTTTCTCGGTCATAATTGTTGAATATACATTGACTTCTGATACTTAAAGCCTCCCCTTCCACCACCACCGTGTCCACCCTTCTATTTTCCCCTTTCTCTCTTTTCTGCGGTAAAGGGGCCCTAATTTCCTCTCACAATCTTCCAAGGTTTGCATCAATCGAAAATCACCACCGTCCACCTCTTCCCACTTCCACCGCCATTAAAAAGCATTCAAGTTTCCGATTTCATTTGATTATGTGCTTGGATGATTTGCGATGGAATGTTCTCTCAAATCGATTTAGTGGTTAAAATGATCGGTGTTGTAAAGGCGATGAAAACCACACACACAGAGAGTGTATGTGTGTGTTTCAATTTTTTCATCCTCTCAGTTTATCAATTCAAGAAATTAAGTTACAATAATTTAAGAATTTACTTCTCCATTGCCACACAAACTGTAAAACGATGAAACCCAACACAAACATTGTATTTGTGTGTTGCCGTTTTCATCCCCTCATTTACTCTCACCCTGTCGTTAAGAAAACTTGAGGTATTTAAGGAGCACATCTCCATTAAAAGAGGTAAAATACCCGTCGGCCATAATGAGAATGAATTACGAAAGCGACTCTTCAAAAATAACCAAACACAAAAGCTTGTTGGGTTTTTATGACAATAACCCAAAAATGAATGAATTTATCAAAAATTAGGGAAAAAAGACAAAAAGAATGGAAAAGGATGGTGAAAAGAATGTGTTACAGGAAGACTTTATGAGATTGATCAAGGAGATGTCACTCAAAGAGTCACGGGGACCGTTTGAATATTTTGAGAAAAATTCATGATTATGAGAAATTGGAAACTTTAGATGTTATTCAAAAGCTAAGATTTATTAGAGCATTGAAAGGGACGGAAACACAAAGTACGTTAATGGTATTCTTAATTGAAAGAACATGCAACTTGTTATTTGTGGCATAAAAGCAATTTGTGATTACCAGGAGGATCCGCAAATTGGTGAGAAGATTTTTTTTTCGTAATAAATTAAATTCAGCAGGTTCGAAGGTGGGAGAGTTCAAAAACGTAGCACACAGTGTACAACTCTTGCTTCAGATGAAGACAATTGTTTGGAAGTTCCATGCACGATCAAGGAAATCAACAGTGTTGTTTATTCATGTAGAGGGGATAGAGTTCCGGGTTCGGATGGTTTTTCCTTTAGGTTTGTAAAAAAAATCATGGTTTTTACTGAAAAATGATATTTGTGATGGTGTTACGAAATTCTTTCTTTCGGCAAATATTCCCCATGACTGTAGTAGTTCTTCACTCTCATTGCAAAGGTGAGGAGCTCATTAATAGTAATACATTATCCACCAATTAGTTTTAGTGGGTTAAAATAAAAAATCATTGCTAAGTGGTTGGCTAATTGATGATTTAAGATGAAATCATTCAAAGGTAAAAGTTGATGAACGAGGATGTTTGAAGTACATTGCTACTTCAGATTTTCGGCGATGATAAGTGTTGTGCCTATTTGGGCGTTGACGTTATCTGGGACTCAAGTTTATTTCACGATTATAAGTTAAATAGATTTTTTCCAATAAGTGGAACTTAAAGTATGCGTCTTGTACCTATTTAAACTCCTCTTATGATGTCTTATATTTATAACTATGTGGCCGTAGGGATATAAAGGTAAAGTAATTAACAACCTCATATGTGAAATTAAGTCTGACCTGGGTAATACTAATATGAGATAAAAGCAATGTTAGGGGAACAAGTTATGAGTAAGAGGAATTCTTATGATGACGTAAGCACTTAAGATCTGCCCTATTGTTTATTAAAGAACAAGATATAGATAGAATGAGAGGAGAAGATTGAACTAATGGATGACATTTGGAGTTTGAAGCAAAGGGGGTTGATAGTAGTCAAGTTATTTCATGAATTACTACATCCCAGCAATCGGTTGAGTTACTCTTTTATTTTAGAAGCTTGTTTTGAGTTTCGAGTTCCATTAATGGAGACCCGACTCTTGATATCCACTACCTGAAAGTTGAAATGGACGGCTTAAATGATGCTGTGAGGCTGTTAGAACATGGATTATAGCACCTTATGTACATTCAATTGAGAAATAAACATCACAGATGGTAAAACAAGAGCGAGCATTGAGTTTCGATTGTTGAATATGGATTTTTCCTTTGCATCCATTAACTAAATTCGAATATAATGTTATTATTGAGCATTTTTTTTATTCTAAATATATTTGTTCAGTAAAAGTCATCCCCATAAATGTTAGAATCAAATTGGAAGTGATTGTAAGATGTTAGGAGGTGAAGATAGTGTGATACCAGCAATGACCAAATAGCAAGCCGATGAGAAGAGAAGGACATGTTGGTTGAAAAAGCGGATAGTATCTTGGAAAGGAATAGTGAACACTTACGGGAAGCATAATGTAAGGTTGAATGTTACCTGGTAACGGGACGACATATCGAAGAAACGGTTGCCCGGAAAATAATTTTTGTCAGGTATTTAAACGAGTAAGAAATGTGTTGGATATGATTATAAAATTATATGGTTTCAAGATATAATATGATTTTTATGAGCAAAACAAGTGAAAAGGATTATGTAGATTAAAAACACGTATTTTGATAGGATGGATTTTAACAAGTTGGACTTATCTGATTAGTTTGAGTCTGCCCATTAGTTATTGTGTTTAGTTATTAATTTACTTAATAGATATGTGATATAAAACTAAATGGACAAAAGAAAAGCATAGTAGGTACATGAGTGGAAGGAGTCATTCGTAATTGAGTAATTATCAACATGAAATGAATTTGTTTTGTTTGTTGGTGTTGAGTGAATTTAAACTACAGAAAAATAAGAAAAGAAAAGGCAATGCAATCATAAACACATATGCATATGCAGTAGTAGTCTAAGTTTGATCTGAATATATACAGAAAGTAAAGAAGCAAAAGAATAATATTTAAGTTGTTTTTGTTGTGAAGGAAGGAACCAGGAAGGGAGCTGGCAGTGAAAGTGAAAGAGTCTGCATCCCAATTCCCACATTGGGTGAATGAAGGAAGCAGGCAAGAGGGAGGCGAGTACAAAAGGGGAAGCCCACAGCTGTAAGAAGCATACCTTTCTCGGCCTTTTGGCTAAGATCAAGTGTAGTATCTGTTCTTATCAGTTTAATATCTGATATGTGGGCCATCGGCCCACTCGATATTAATCTTATTTTTTATGGGGGAAGGCCCGTTACAGTAGCTTGCTGCTGGGGTTCTTCATGCGTCGCCTTGGTCTTACACTACAGCCAAGGCCAGGCGCACCCCTCCAATACTCAGTTCAATGTTTAAAATTAGCTTAAAATAGGCTTAGAGATTTGAAAGTCTTTGCTGTCTGATGTTTTCATGTGAACGCACTCCCATAGTTCCAACCATGGACCTGGCTTTTTGTACTATAAGGACCTTTGAAGGGTTTCATTCATGTTAACAATATGGGAAGTTCCAAGAGACTCAAAAATCAGGAGGTTTTAATGACATATTTTCATCAGGAGATGAAACAGGACAAGGTACGGTTATTATGTATGACTCATCACTGTGACAAAATGGACAAACAATAAATGTTTTGAGGTAAAAATTTTAAAAAGTGGGTGACCATTTGAATCGGACTAGTCGGCAATATGGGCCTGAAGAGCCAAGACTTGTAATCCTACCACTGTCGGAAGCGAGGAGTTGTCGCAGCTCTGTGAAGCCAGCCTAACGCATTGCCCCCTTCTCTAGGTTCCAAGAGACCCAAAGCCTTCGCTCAAGCCACTTGAACCAGCTCTCGACTTCCACTGGAACGGGCAAGTCAAATTACACACCACCAGACCCAACCAAACTGGACCAAATCATAATCCAACCCACTTTGATACCCCCACTTGGGTTACAGGCAAACGTTACCAGGCCCGGTGACCAACTCTCTACAAGATAAATCTATAAAATCGTCTTGGAATCCTTCACACACCAATGTGGGAACACTCATCAATATATATACATAAACAAACTGCATTTTCTTATCTAAATTAACAGTTCAACCAACATATTGCAATTGGACTTCTCGTCATGTAAAACAAAACTATCTACGACGTTAACGACATTGAGGGATTTTCGTTCTTCGAAACCATCACATGGTTTTTTTTTCTAGTCCAACTTATCAAGAACTTGTATGACTATTAATGTGAAGAGATGACGACAAGGTCCCTCTTACTTCTAAAAGCTTCGGGAGAAGTCGTCTATGTTGCCCCACCAAAACATAACACCAACGCCAAATACAAGCTTCACCTCGCAATGTCGATTTACTTTATATGTAATCTGATTTATTGTTTATGTTATTGAAAATAATTATACTTCACACACCATACCTTTTATTTAAATAATACAAAATAGAACACAATTAATTATGAGAAACTTTGCACTTCAACTTATATAGAACATTTTTATATGTAAACATCTCGGAGGCACTCGTCGAGATATAGTATTTTCAAGTGTTAGATGGAAATGAAAGATGATTGCGGTTCAAAATGGTAAAGCACATACAATGTTAATTGTGCAACGTTTTGAAAAAAAATAGCGTTGACCTAACCTATAGCGTTTTGATGTGGTGGGGGAGGGGGGATTGTTAGCTGCATTCGAGGTGGATTCAGTGCGAAGGTCAACGAGAATCGTGTCGGATAATCCTAATGCATGCTTCCTGCAACGACCATTCCTGGTAACACGCAGGGTTGACAAAGATAGGTTAGAAAGCTATACCGGGGAGGGACCCCGGTATTACTCTCTGATGCCAAAGTTAGAAGTCATGTTCGATGATAAATTTTGGGTGGAGTCAATTTGCTTGAGATTACTTACCCTTTATGAACAGATGGAGCCTCGTTTTATAGTCATGACTAAAACCAGTCCAATGCCTCTCATCCCGAGTCTTGCCTTGGTCCTTAGGTTGCAACGGTGACACCCTTTTAAGTAAAATATGCTTGACCCCTTTTCCGTGTTTCCTAGGATGTTACTTTATAGGTTGAATAGGTTGAATACCGTTTTTGTGGTTTTTTACCGGGATGTTTTTTTTGGCAGCCTGATATTGCTTGAGTTGGCTTGATATTACTTGGGTTGACGCCCATACCCCATTAGGTAAGATATGTAGATTGTCAATGGATGTTTGGAAAGAAAACAGAATCAAATGAGAAGGCTAATTTAAAGAAGTTTGGAAATTTGCCTTTCATGAATTCTATTAAAAATTTTCATGGGGATTTGGAAATGAAGGGTATGTGGAAGATATGTGAAAAATACGGTGTAGTGGTTGATGCTTCTATGGCTAAGAAGTTGTCAGGGAGTAACTTACTTTTGTCATATTCTTGCACATTGATAATCTATCTATATATCTATAATAATATATGCATATTTTCAAGCACAACATGCATTTGAACCACCCAAAACTCTTCCAATTTCAACCTAATATATCTAATATATTAGCTTAAATATATTATTAAATGTGAAATATGATCATATTAATGGTAGATTTTTTTGAATTATCAATATAATATACTTAAAATGTTAAATCCAAAATATAAATAAAATAACATTTAAATATCATATCAAATCCAAAATATAAATAAAAATTTTGAATAAACTTAAAAATATTAAATTACTACTTTTTTAATTTATTTTAAATTTTCCAAATGTAAAACCTAAATTGACATGTCAATTTAACTAAAAGTATTTAAAATTATTATTTAAGATAATATTTTTTCCCTAATAAGTGACTTTTGATTAATTTACAATAATACTAGTTATAAATAACATAAAGTTATTTATGACATTACATTACAAAGGTCAAAAACTAATATCTAAATTAAATAATGACTTTTGATTAATTTACAATAATACTAGTTATAAATAACATAAAGTTATTTATGACATTACATTACAAAGGTCAAAAACTAATATCTAAATTAAATAATGATACTGCTCAAAAGCAACACTAAATCTAACTTCATATTTTATTTTGTTCAAAAATCAGTCGCGAGTAGCGGCAATTAATAAATATGATTTTATTAGATGTTATAATATGATTTAAAATTGTCACAAATATGTTATAAAAATCAAGTGTAAGAAAATTTTGTTTCATTGTTACTATCAATATCATAATTATCTTTAACATGTATTTTCCAAACTTTTAACTATGTAATTTTATTTTGTACAACGCGCGGATATTCACCTAATAAATAATGTATGATTCAAAACTTTTGCACCAAATCAATTGGGATATTTTTTTTATTTCCTTGGTCCGCAATGTTTATAAGGAAATAGAAAACGAAGTCAACCCATACAGGTCAACCAAGACTACTAGTACATTTATATGGTAAGAAAACTCAAGTCGAGGAAAGGAATTCAAAATCTTTTGCCTCAATGTCGGTGGGGAGAAGGGGAGACATGTAGTCAACATGAACATATAATGATTTTTGGATCAAAATTATCTCTTAATTGTTCTTGACTTGTCATGTATGGTTATTGGTTGTGTTCGAAATGTGAAACTCATTGAAAACTTATATAAGGTGTGGAGTGAAGAATGATTTAATATGATTAAAGTTAACTATATTGGTGGCATGTTGGTGTGAATTGAATTTAAGTCTCAAAATCCTTGCATTAAGTTCAAAAAATATGAAGAGTATATTGGTACTTTAAGGAGATGAGTTTGTTATCAAATAACTTTTTGGTTGATTAAAGGATGGCGTGACTTGAAATTGAGGACCTTCCTTTGTGTGCTTATACATCTGTTGTGTTCAAGAAAATTGCAAGTTCTTAGGGTGAAGCTATGTTTATTGATGGGGATAAAAAAGAAAGACACATTTAATGGACGATTGTGTGTAAAAACCAACATAAAATCACAAAAATAGCAAAGTGTGTTACGGTGGTAATTGAAGTGGTGAAGTATACAGTGTGCGTGAAATTGATTAGATGGTGTGTTCCAAACATTTAGAAGAATGTGGATGATATAAGTCTACAAGAAGAATACAATGACCCATTTGATGGTGAGGATGCGAGTGAAAATGAGGAGGATGTTTTTGTCGAGGTTGTTTAACCTACATATAAGCAAACACTAACAGTTTGGATAAAATTTATAGAGGTGGATCAAAACAAGTAGGAAAAAAAGGTATACATAAGAGGGATGCCATGTGTTTTGAGGATGATAATACTAATTCAGACTAGCAAATATCTTAGAAAGAGATGGTCATTCTGAAACACGTAACTAACAATAAGGAAGGATAAATAAAGTCAAATAATATCAATGAAGATGGAAGCTTATCTCAATCCATGTCGAAACCACAAGGATTTGATGGGGGTCTATTTCATTATGTTGTTGTCGAGGGGTTCCAAAAGCAATCCACAATCGAGGAGCATGATTTTGTGTTGATAATTCATTGGATAAGCCGGTTAATTCATCCTTCTACTCAGCCACGTCCAGATTTATTTGAAATGGTGTAAATCATACATTCTTATATTCTTGAGAGAAAACATGATGGATACATGAATATTATTTCTCTTTAAATGTTTGTGGATTAGGAGCACTTTTAAATGGAATAAATACATGAAGTTGTGTAAAGAGCATATTGTTATATTTTTGGGGATTCATAAACATGTATGGTCCCTTAGATCTTGTAAAATTAAAGATTATTTAAGGAAAGGGGTATTACTATGCATTTGGGATCCTTCGGTGGTTGTAAAGGACATAGTTACTTGTAAGGAATACATTATCATTATCGAGGTGGAGTGAGTGTTTCCTAAGTTATAATTCTTGATGATCAATGTGTACAATCCTCGTGATGAAAAGGGAAAGAAGGCACTGTGGGAGCTCATCTGGTCTTTCTAGAATCTTGGTGTATATTTTAATATTATTGGAGACTTTAATGAAGTTAGAGACCCATTCGACAGGGTAGGTTTGGTTTTTTCTTAAGCTATGATAATTCATTTAATGATTTCATTCATAATACGGGTCACTTAATGTTTCTATGAGTGGGTATAATTTTACCCAAATTAGTGATAATGATGAAAAGTTAGCAAATTGAAAAGATTTTTAGTGTTTGAGAATCCTGTAGATGTTTCGGGTTTTATATCAATGGCATTGGAGAGATCAATTTCAGATTATAGACCCGTTCTTTTCAAACATGTGGTGGCAGATTACATACCATTCCTTTCAAGTTGTATAATTCTTGGATGAAATGGGATGATTTTGACGATGTTGTTATAAATTCTTAGAATCATCCCTTATATTCGGTTAACACAAGCAAACAGGTGTTGTTTGAAAAAAAAATGAAGGGTTACCGATATAAAAACACATTAAAGTTTCAGTTTTGGTTTTAAATGATCATTTACCTTTTTTTTTTACCCCTTAGACCATAAACTTGAAATTTTACCCGTCTAAAACACTATTTTGCTTAAAATTACCAATTTATCGGTCATGATTGTTGAATATACATTGACTTCTTATACTTAAATCCTCCCCTTCCACCACCGTGTCCACCCTTCTATTTTCCCCTTTCTCCCTTTTCTGCGGTAAAGGGGCCCTAATTTCCTCTCACAATCTTCCATGGTTTGCATCAATTGAAAATCATCACCATTCACCTCTTCCCACTTCCACCGCCATTAAAAAGCATTCAAGTTTCCGATTTCATTTGATTATATGCTTGGATGATTTGTGATGGAATGTTCTCTCAAATCGATTTAGTGGGTTAAACTGATTGGTGTTGTAAAGTCGATGAAAACCACACACACAGTGTATGTGTATGTGTGTGTGTCCGTTTTTTCATCCTCTCAGTTTATCAATTCAAGAAATTATGTTACAATAATTTAAGAATTTACTTCTCCATTACCACACAAACTCAAAATCGATGAAACCCAACACACACATTGTATGTGTGTATTTCCGTTTTCATCCTCTCATTTACTCTCACCCTGTCCTTAAGAAAAGTTGAGATATTTAAGGAGCACATCTCCATTAAAAGAGGTAAAATACCCGCCGGCCATAATGTGAATGAATTACGAATGTGACTCTTCAAATTTCAAGAACCGTGACGATGTGCGTGGGGAGGGGGTGTGTTTGCCATTTCCTTCTGCTTATCTCTACATTTCCCTCCATCAGTTGATTACCAAGTCTTCAATGAAAGGAAATGGAAGAAAAAAAAACAGGGGGTTGGAGTGTAAAGACGATGAACAGGCTTCATATTTTCGTGTTCGGTAAAAATTGAAAAACATGGCAACTTTAGTTCCCCCTTTCTCTAAACATCATGTGTGGATCAAAGAAAATAAGATGATACGCATGTCAAAATCGATTTGCAGATGTAGCTTAAAGATCAAAGAACAAGGGCCAGATTTAGAATTAGAGGAGCAGAGAGGAGTAAAGAGTCAGTGCAATGGAGGAGAAGGGCGGCGTGAGGAAAAAGGGTGGCATGCAGAAGAAGAGGAGGCGGCGGCAGGAGGGTTGAAAAAGAAATAGAGATTATGTAATACAAGTGGAATTGATTATAAGAAATAGATGATGAGCAGGTCAGAATCGATTTGCAGATGTAGCTTAAAGATCAAAGAACAAGGGCCAGATTTAGAATTAGAGGAGCAGAGAGGAGTAAAGAGTCATTGCAATGGAGGAGAAGGGCGGCATGAGGAAAAAGGGTGGCGTGTAGAAGAAGAAGAGGAGGCGGCGACAGGAGGGTTGAAAAAAGAAATAGAGATTATGTAATACAAGTGGAAATGATTATAAGAGAGTCAAAGGTCAACGTCTACGTAGCATAAAATATGCCATGTGATCTACGTTTTAGCTGAATTTATATGTTAACGCGGAACAAAAGGTGATCTTCCCCTTAATAACAGGTCAATTGTGAGTTTATATCTTTAAAAGGAACAAAAACTAGTTTAAGGACCTTTTAAAACCAAACACAAAACCTTGTTAGGTTTTTATCAAAATTTAGGGAAAAAAGACAAAAACAATGGAAAAGGATGGTGAAAAGAATTTGTTACAGGAAGACTTTGTGAGATTGATCAAGGATATTAGGGGTGAAGCCAGGATCTAAGAATAACAGGGCTGATGGTCTAACGTCCTAATAATATATTAAAATATAGTGTTATATCCCAATGAAAATATAGTCTAAAATTTTATAAGAGACATTAAATTGAAGAATTTCGAGAAATAACAAAAAATGAGGGGTGGTTTAAAGAAAATAACCAAGAAAAAATATATTTCGGAAATTGACCAAATGATCCGCACAGCACCCTCTGTGGATCGATTAAAGCTTCTACGGATCCCTCGCAGCTCTGCGGAATTGCGTGGAATCGAGTTTTATGCGGAATTACAGGGATAAATTTGTAAATTCACAAAAAATACCCCTTTACGTTACACAGCTCCGCAGAAGCAGGCTAGGGCAGTCGATTCGCGAAGGAACTAGTGCGGTCTTCGATTCCTGGACGTCGAACTGAAAATGTCGGGGCGATCTCGATTCCTGGAGCAGCTGCACTCCGATGTGTTATCCGATGGATATGGAACTCAAGTAATATTTCAATTTTTTTTCCTAATCTTTGTATAAACTCGGAAGTAGAAATTGATTATATGAATTTGAAATTGATAGGTTAAATGTTACATATAAACATGTATGTTTGTTAGGGTGTTAGGACTGGAATCGAAGAAATAAGAAATCAATTTTTCCACTGGTTTTCGTCAAGAACAGATCCACAGAGACCCTCTGCTCAAGAACAGATCCGCAGAGGAGCCCTCTGCGGAACGATAAACCCCACTGCAGAATCTTTTTTTTTTTCGATTTTCTATAATTATTATCTCTTAAAATGGATTATTATCTCTTAAAATGGACCATTGAATATTGAGATCATTTTATGTTGATTATATGTAAATTAATATTAAAATCGATTTCCAATTATTTCTATAATTTAAAAAAAACATTGAAAATTTCTATAATTATTATTAAAATGGACCATTTATGTAAAATTTATAATATATATGAGACCATTTCTATAAAAATTATGTAAATTTGTTATAAAAAAGGGACAGTTTATTTTGAAAGATAATTATTCACGTAGACCATTGTATAAAAAGTTATAGAATAAAAACATTATTTTTGTTGCATAAAATTGCTAAAAAACAATATATAAGTACAATGTTATAAAAATAAAAGTACAATGCTATTTAAAGTTACTTTTCAGTATAATTTTTGAAATTTTTGCATATATGTTTAATCTTTTGCAACATAGTTTGAGTGGATGGGCTGCATAATGTACTTTTAAAGGGGCGTTGGGGACTGTGTTGAAAAAGTACATCACAAAACTAAATAGTAGGCGGGTTGAATTATTTCGAGAGACAGCTTTTGGGATCTTCATTGGTATGCCAATCCCGAATGGTGACCCGATGCTCTCTTACTTGATGATGTTGCATGAGGTTCGTGATGTAGAGGTAGCCACGGCTGGGAGGTTTCAGTTCGAGTTACAAGACAGGGTGGTTGAATATGGTGAAACGGAATTTTGTTTGATTGGCGGTTTGAGATTTGGACCGTATGTTTATATAATAAATACAAAAGTCAGCACAAGTTCAACATTAAGGAATCGTTGTTCCCCAATGCGAGAGATGAAGATTTACGACCGAAAGATTTAGAAGACTACATAAAAGGGCTTGCATTCTCGACGTGTAGCGATAAGGATGTGGTAATGGTTATGCAAATGATGTTTTTGTTGAGAGGTCTCATAGGACGAGACAACAATACGTGCATTCCGCCGGCAGTGTATGAGCTAGCTGATAGTCAATATAATTGGAACATGTATTAAATTTATTATTTATTATTTATTTATAAATACTTGATGATTTATATTAATTATAATGAGTACGACAGGTTTGCATGGGGTACGTATTTGTGGAGGTATAGTGAAACACAATTACAATTATGGTTTGGTAAAATCTATAGATATTTACGAGATAATGAGAGTGTGGGTTACGCGAAGAGGATGAAGTATACGGTGACCGGTTTTCAGCTTCCGTTTAAGGTTAGTTTTAGGTGTAATTACTTATATTTTTTAAGTGCTTATAAGTTTGGACAAAGCATAATTTTTTCTCGTAATACTAGGTATGGATTTTGAAGACATTTCCAGAATCTTTGAGGTTTGCGCATCACACAGAAAATGAAATTCCAAGAATGAGGGCATGGAGAATAAAAACACAATTATCTCTCGAGCAATGTTTACGTATATTAGACGTTTCAGTGGTATAGTTATACATTCCTTATATTAATTATACATGTTTAAAAATTACAACAATTTCATATACTCAATTTTAATTTTTTAATTTTGCAGGAAAATAACATCCCACGTGTTTTTGAACCAACGCCTGTTGAGATCAATTTGCAATTCTTAATGCGTTATGTAAGTTGGACTCTAGACAAAGTGCAGTCGCCACCGCAACAACATAGTCCTCCTAAGGAGCGGTCTCCATCACCGCAACAACAATGTCTTCCTAAGCAGCGGTCTCCATCACCTCACTTGTCTCAGTTTCAGGGAGAGGCTCTCATTTTTGGGGAGGAGATTACACCTCAGCCTCTCATTTTCAGGAAACATACCACAAACCTCCGGAAGACAGTAAAATAGACAAGTTATTTGGCGTTGTTACTCAATTGAAAACCACAATCGAGCACTTTGGGAAGAGAATGGATAAATGGGAAAAAGATAAATAATTTGGTGTGAACGATATGGAAAATGTGGATGCGGGGGAAGCATTTTATCATGGTTTGGATCCCGAGTCGGGCCATACGTAGGTGCAGACGCCACCGCCTTTTGTTGAAGTTGAAGATAACACGGTTACACCGTTAAAAGGGCAGTTAAAAATGAAATCAAAATTTTGTAGGGAGCCTTACACACAGGTATAAAATTAAGTAATTTCTATTTATATAGTATATAATCGTTCCAAATTAATTAACATATTCATTTTGTAGGTTCCGTCGACGGAACCATTGAAGAACAGAAAAGGGAAAAAACCGCAGAAGTCCAATAATGTAGAAAAAAGACCATTACTATTGGACGGTTATCTCGATAGTGATAATGAATTTTGGAAATTGTGGGGAAAGAAGATGGGAGTGATATTTTTGGAGCATAAACTTTTAAAAGGTATTTATATGAATTGGGAATTTTGGTCAAGTTTACTTGGTATTGGCTCTCGATACTTGCTCCCTGAGGCACCACACATCCCTTATTTTATATTACAAAAGTGTTGGATAATTAATTGTACGAAATGAAATGTTTTTTTTCTAACACGCATCATTTGGTTATCTGGACGTCCCTACTCAAGGAAATAAAGTCGTCGGCTGGTAGGTGGACGATGATTAATCCTGAAGGCACGACTTTGGAACCTGGGAAACAACATTATTTGAGGCGTGTAGCAGCCAGGATGGTTGATGGACCACATTGGAAGGATATTGATCGGGTTAGTATATTTATTTATATATATATCATATAATATTAAATTTGTATATATCTAATAACTTATCATTTTTTTGAAGGTTTTAATTCCCATCAACATACCGCACCTGCATTGGTATTTGGCTGATTTGGATCTCCTTACATGGAAAATGAGCATATATGATTCAGCCGAATGGTGTGGTTTTTTTTAAAACATATGCAGGTGACGATAGTTTCAAATTGTTGGGAGATAGTATATTAAGTGAACTAGACCACATATCATATTGGGCCCATTTTCCCAATAGACATAAACCTACTAAGATGGAATTCGTTAAAGCTAAACATGTGACGCAGCAGGAAAAAGTAAAAGAATGAGAAAAACGAGATTGTGGAGTTTATGTGTGCATGTTCATGGAAATGCTTACATCGGGTGTGCCAGTAGAGACACATCAGTCCCCTAGAGATACGGAATTTAGTTACCGTAATAGGATGGCAGAAATTATTTGGAATAGTAGACTTTGATTGTATTATGATTATTGATTTAAGAATATTTTCTTATGTTTTGATTATGTTATTTGGAATAGTAGACTAGTATAGTAGAGGTTTGATTAAGTTAAAATACAAGATAATACATATAACAAAACAAACGTACAACAACAGCTACATTAAGGCTAATTACCAATTGTCATTGGGATTCTACAAAAGATACAAAATGCAGCACATTACCACTTTAGGCTGACTTTACAAAAGATACAAAAAAAACTTCACATCCCAATACATACACCTTACACTAACAGCTACACCAAAAGCTTCACATCCAACACTAATTAGCTAACTTAAAACAAAACAAACATACCCAACAACCAGAACAACTACGAACATCTTGTACATAGGTATGCTCTTATTGGAATCACACATCCCCTTCTCCATGCTTGCTACTAGACTCTTCTCCTTACTCAGGAGAAACTCCAACTCAACATTCTTAGTCCTCAAGTTTTTTATGACACCAAGATCCTCTTTGGAATCCAACTGCTGCTTCATGGAATAGATGAGGTTTTTATAGTAACTATCTTCCAGTGCAACATCTTTCCATTCAAAGTAATCACATTTCCTCAGTCTTGTCTGTATGGAACCCACATGAATAAAACATCAAAACATAATCACTAATCACCAAATGCAATTTAAGAAGCCCTAAAAAATCTTGCATTAACAAATCAAACTAGATCGAAGCTTACCAAGTTGTTGTTGGAGTTCCAAAAACGTCTGTCGGGGTTAGTGAGCTTCCAGCATGTCCGATCCTTAGCTGGAACATCGCAATCATAGTTGTTAACATCGTCTTTAACAAACACACGAGCAACTTGGAGGCGATTTCTTGCATTAGGCGAGCTCGCAGACATTGTGTTGAAGAATCGAACAAGCTGATTATATAAAGGAGGGTGTTTGCTTCGACTTTTCACGAAGGGGTTAGAAAGAAATGAATGAGGTACAAATCGGGATTTTAGTTAATAGCATAATTGGGAAGATAACACGTCAGGTGCCACGTTGGAAGTCCAAGTAAGGGGTTTTTGACACATCACTTAGCGGAAATCGGTAGTGTACACCTCTGCAGATCAGTTATAGAACTGTTTTCTGTGGATCAGTGTACAGCTCTGCATAACTGTTACGGAATACGCAAAATTGTTTTCTGCAGATCAGTATACACCTCTGCGAATCTGTGTACACCTATGCGGATCAGTGTACACCTCTACAGATCAGTTATACAAGTTATAGACGTATTTAAGTGGTTTTTTGTGAGTTTGTGAGTTTCAATTACCAGTAGAAGTTGTTTTTTCATTGTGTTTGTGGAGAGTGATTTGTAAAATGAGTTTTATTATCTTGTGTACGGGAGGTTGTGGCAGTTAGTTAATGAAGAAGAGGTTTATGTTATAAATAATGTGAAAAACTATGTTTTAAAACTTCCTCCTAACATTGACCACAAAATGTTATTACAAATGGTGAGAAGTAAGGCATGTGTGTTAAATAGTCACATATGTTTGTCTTTTAAACACCCGGAGTTAGGGTATGTCATGGAGCTTGGAGATGAAACTGATGTATTTCAATTGAGACATGTAATGTCTAAATCAAAGAAGGCGGTGCATTTGTATTTAACGGTGGTAGGTGAAGAAGCTGAAGAGCAAGCGGTGGTTATCAACCAGTTTAATCCAACAAAAACTAATAGAGGTCGTTGAGAAAGCCAATGTGATGGAAACCGTTCAAGGGGAAGAGGAAATGAAGTGTCAGTGGGTGATGAAAAAAAAAGTTTCGGTTACTGATAAATTTGTATCTGATAATGTTACTTTTGTATCAGATAATGATAAAGAAGCAAAAGTGGGCATGACTGAATTACAACGTCAAAATTTGTTCGAGCTTGGAGAAGTTCCTGAAATTCATGATCGAAGATGTGAAGAAAAATCAAATGAAGGGTGGTCGGATGATGAGTACACGTAAAGAAAAAACTGCTTTAATCCATGGTATTGTATTCCTTCTATTCCTGATTGTCCAGAACCTATTCTTGAACCTGGACCATTTCATAGTTTAGGTCAGAATGATAAATTAATTGTCAATCAAACCTATAACACCAAAAAAGAGATAACATTTGCTGTTAAATTCAAAGCCGTTAGAGAAAAGTTTTAGATAAAGGTTGAAAATTCTTCAAAATCTCGGTACCAGGTTGTTTGTATGCAAGAAAACTGTCATTGGCGTTTATACGCATCTCTTATTAAAGGAACAGAAATGTTTGAAATTAAGACGTTTAATGATGAGCATACATGTTCTTCATTGCTTATACACCCAACTCATAGGCAAGCAAATAGCGAAGTTGTGGGAACCATAATACATAACATTATGGGTCAAGGAAGTTTGAGAGTTTGGAAGCCTAATGCTATAATTAGAGATATGAATGCTTTGCTACAAATAAATATGAGTTATTCACAAGCGTGGCATGCTAGAGAATTTGCTCTGGGATTGATGATGGGGACCCCCGAAGAATGTTTCTCCAAACTTCCAGTTTATTTTCACAATCTGAAGAAACATAATCCTGGTACTGTGGCGTACATAAAAACTGATTCGGAGGATCGTTTTGAGTATTGCTTTTTCGCTATTGGATGCGCGGTAATATATTTTTAAATATGTTTGTTATTTTCTTAAATGTTTATAAACAAATTATATTGTTGATATATTAATGGTTTTTATATTGTTGTTGCAAATACGTGCTTTCAGAGAGTGTTGTAGAAAAGTTATTATTATGGATGGTGCTCATTTGAAGGGAAAGTACAAAGGCACCATATTGCATGCAGTAGCCATGGATGGAAACAATCAGATCTTGCCTATTGGGTATGGAATTTGCCCAAAAGAGACTACGGATTCTTGGACATGGTTTCTTGAAAAACTACATGAATGCATTGGTGATGTGGAAGGTCTGACAATGGTCACAGATAGAGCACCCACAATTGCTGTAAGTATTCAAAATGTTTTTCCAAATGCTCAACATGGATTGTGTGGTTTTCATCTAATAGGAAACATAGTCCACACCTTTGGAAAAAACAAAAAAACAACAATTTTGTTTTGGAAGCTGGTAAGAGCTTACAAAACCACTGAGTTTGAATTTTATTGGGGGAGACTTTGTAATATAAGAGATGATGTAGCGACATATCTCAGTCAAATTCCACTTGAGAAATGGACCAGAGCGTATTGCCCTACCACAAGGTATGATTATATGACCTCAAATAGTGTGCAGTCCATGGATGTTGTATCAAATAAAGCAAGGAAGTTGCCTATATTACCACTTCTTGAGTTCTTTCGCGCACTTATGCAGAAATTGTTTTACAAACGGCGGATAGCTGCAGGAATGATTATGTTTAATTTTAAATTATATGATAAGTGTCATATATATTAATATATGTTTGTTTTAACAGAAAAAGTACAACAATACTTACAAAGTGGGCTGAAGATATGGTTAAAAAAATAAAGAGGAGATTCAAGGATGGTCGGTATCCGGTGTTGACAATACAACATATCAAGTGCATGACTTCAAAAGTGGCGTCACAGTGAATTTGAGGGAAAAGACTTGTTCTTGTAGATATTGGCAACTAACTGGTTTGCCATGTGGTCATGTGATAATGGTTTTAATGCACTTGAAAAGTGATCATTGTGGGCATATGGCTATAGATGCTAATAAAATTGAAACATATCGAAGAACGTACGAGCATGCCGTATACCCTCTTTCAGAACTTAGTGATTGGGAGGTTCTGGATGACCTTATGGTTTTTAACCCTCCTATGATGGAAATACGTCAAGCCGGTAGACCAAAAAACACCAATTGTATTCCCTCTCAAGGTGAGGAACCATAAATAAGAAGGTGTAGTAGATGCCATAGCACAACTCATAATGCAAGGACGTGTAAGTAAATCGTTCCAAAGAACCAAAGTAAAAGTAAAAAATGTACTGGGGCGTCATGGAGTGGGACAAAAGCGACAAAAGAGGAACCGACGCAAGCGACCGAAAACCAATGGCAGCATGAGCCAGAGAACCAATGGACGCAACATACCGAACAATAATGGCAGCAACAACCAGACAACCAATGGACACAACAGACCGAACATCAATGGCAGCAACAACCACATAACCAATGGACGTAAGGGACCGAATACCAACCGCAGGAAGAGCCACAGAACCAATGGCAGGGTTGCACCGAGTACCAATGGCAGCAAGAGTCAGATAACCAATGGACGCAAGTGACAGTCAACTTAGGGACACAAGCAACAGAAAACCCATGGACGGAATACGAGAACAGATCAAAGTTTCCGTGGTTCGATTTGAATGAATGAAGTTTATTTCAACGTATGTTTATTATGAAGGTTGTATGTTTATGTTTTCTAAAGTATGTTTTGTAACCTACTTAAAGTATGTTTATTATTCAGAATACCGGTGTGTGTAATTTTATAAAAAAACATGGAATATTTGTATAATTTTAATTATGTTATTTATATGCACCGGTTTGTATTACGTTATTTATATGTATTTGGTTTGTATTAGGTTATTAACGAAACCAGTTGAGTTAACTTCTACTTTATTTCATTGAACATAAAATACAAAACAGTACAAATACATGGAAAACATACATCAGTAACAAACGTATTATATAAAACATTTCATTATTTTTAACCTTTTTTTGTAAATTTTTTTACATAATAATCACATAAGGTATTGGTGTATTTAAAAAAAATTAATATTAATAAACGAAAATGAACGCAAAAAAAAACGCAAAAAATGACAAAAAAATTTAAAAAATTAAAAAACCCAATTTCCGCAGAGCTGTAGAGGGATCCATAGAAGCTTTAATCGATCCGCAGAGGGTGCTCTGCAGATCCTTTGGTCAATTTCCGAAATCTGTTTTTTCTTGGTTATTTTCTTTAAACCACCCCTCATTTTTGGTTATTTCTCGAAAATCTTCCATTAAATTTATGGCTTTTTTATTATGATTGCCTTATGATTAAAAAATCCAATTTACCAATCATAATAATATAATAATTAAATATTACAAAAGTTGTTAAGAATACAATTAAATTTAAAATATATCTTATCTTATTAATAAAAATTTGAAAGAAGCATTGTAACTCAAAGCTTTTATCATCATTTTCTTTTAACTGTGAATCGGTATTAATCATATTGGATATAAGTATTCACGTCATATTATTTTAAGCTTATTAAAACATAAGGGGGTCAATGGGCTTTTCTCACAACCTATATGGACTTGTTATATAATTTATAATTCCATGGGTACATTCAATTAAAATGGTTGGAGGGGGCGCTGCATCCGGCAGCCCCCCCACGAACTCCGCCCCTGAAGGAGATGCCACTCCAAGAGTCACGGGGACCGTTTGAATATTTTGAGAAAAATTCATGATTATGAGAAAATGAAAACTTTAGATGTTATTCAAAAAGCTAAGATTTAATAGAGCATTGAAAGGGAGGGAAACACAAAGTACGTTAATCGTATTCTTAATTGAAAGACCATGCAACTTGTTATTTGTGGCATAAAAACAGTTTGTGATTACCAGGAGGATCCGCAAATTGGTGAGAAGTTTTTTTTTCGTAATAAATTAAATTCAGCAGGTCCGAAGGTGGGAGAGTTCAAAAACGTAGCACACAGTGTACACTCTTGCTTCAAATCAAGACAATTGTTTGGAAGTTCCGTGCACGATTAAGGAAATTAAAAGTGTTGTTTATTCATGTAGAGGGGATAGAGTTCCGGGCCTGGATGGTTTTTCCTTTAGGTTTGTAAAAAAAATCATGGGATTTACTGAAAAATGATATTTTTGATGGTGTCACAGAATTCCTTCTTTCGGCTAATATTCCCCATTGTTGTAGTAGTTCTTTCTTCACTCTAATTTCAAAGGTGAGGAGCTCATTAATAGTAATACATTATCCACCAATTAGTTTTAGTGGGTTAAAATAAAAAATCATTGCTAAGTGGTTGGCTAATTGATGATTTAAGATGAAATCATTCAAAGGTAAAAGTTGATGAACGAGGATGTTTGAAGTACATTGCTACTTCAGATTTTCGGCGAAGATAAGTGTTGTGCCTATTTGGGCGTTGACGTTATCTGAGACTCAAGTTTATTTCACGATTATAAGTTAAATAGATTTTCCAATAAGTGGAACTTAAAGTATGCGTCTTGTACCTATTTAAACTCCTCTTATGATGTCTTATATTTATAACTATGTGGCCGTAGGGATATAAAGGTAAAGTAATTAACAACCTCATATGTGAAATTAAGTCTGACCTGGGTAATACTAATATGAGATAAAAGCAATGTTAGGGGAACAAGTTATGAGTAAGAGGAATTCTTATGATGACGTAAGCACTTAAGATCTGCCCTATTGTTTATTAAAGAACAAGATATAGATAGAATGAGAGGAGAAGATTGAACTAATGGATGACATTTGGAGTTTGAAGCAAAGGGGGTTGATAGTAGTCAAGTTATTTCATGAATTACTACATCCCAGCAATCGGTTGAGTTACTCTTTTATTTTAGAAGCTTGTTTTGAGTTTCGAGTTCCATTAATGGAGACCCGACTCTTGATATCCACTACCTGAAAGTTGAAATGGACGGCTTAAATGATGCTGTGAGGCTGTTAGAACATGGATTATAGCACCCTATGTACATTCAATTGAGAAATAAACATCACAGATGGTAAAACAAGAGCGAGCATTGAGTTTCGATTGTTGAATATGGATTTTTCCTTTGCATCCATTAACTAAATTCAAATATAATGTTATTATTGAGCATTTTTTTTATTCTAAATATATTTGTTCAGTAAAAGTCATCCCCATAAATGTTAGAATCAAATTGGAAGTGATTGTAAGATGTTAGGAGGTGAAGATAGTGTGATACCAGCAATGACCAAATAGCAAGCCGATGAGAAGAGAAGGACATGTTGGTTGAAAAAGCGGATAGTATCTTGGAAAGGAATAGTGAACACTTACGGGAAGCATAATGTAAGGTTGAATGTTACCTGGTAACGGGACGACATAACGAAGAAACGGTTGCCCGGAAAATAATTTTTGTCAGGTATTTAAACGAGTAAGAAATGTGTTGGATATGATTATAAAATTATATGGTTTCAAGATATAATATGATTTTTATGAGCAAAACAAGTGAAAAGGATTATGTAGATTAAAAACACGTATTTTGATAGGATGGATTTTAACAAGTTGGACTTATCTGATTAGTTTGAGTCTGCCCATTAGTTATTGTGTTTAGTTATTAATTTACTTAATAGATATGTGATATAAAACTAAATGGACAAAAGAAAAGCATAGTAGGTACATGAGTGGAAGGAGTCATTCGTAATTGAGTAATTATCAACATGAAATGAATTTGTTTTGTTTGTTGGTGTTGAGTGAATTTAAACTACAGAAAAATAAGAAAAGAAAAGGCAATGCAATCATAAACACATATGCATATGCAGTAGTAGTCTAAGTTTGATCTGAATATATACAGAAAGTAAAGAAGCAAAAGAATAATATTTAAGTTGTTTTTGTTGTGAAGGAAGGAACCAGGAAGGGAGCTGGCAGTGAAAGTGAAAGAATCTGCATCCCAATTCCCACATTGGGTGAATGAAGGAAGCAGGCAAGAGGGAGGCGAGTACAAAAGGGGAAGCCCACAGCTGTAAGAAGCATACCTTTCTCGGCCTTTTGGCTAAGATCAAGTGTAGTATCTGTTCTTATCAGTTTAATATCTGATATGTGGGCCATCGGCCCACTCGATATTAATCTTATTTTTTATGGGGGAAGGCCCGTTACAGTAGCTTGCTGCTGGGGTTCTTCATGCGTCGCCTTGGTCTTACACTACAGCCAAGGCCAGGCGCACCCCTCCAATACTCAGTTCAATGTTTAAAATTAGCTTAAAATAGGCTTAGAGATTTGAAAGTCTTTGCTGTCTGATGTTTTCATGTGAACGCACTCCCATAGTTCCAACCATGGACCTGGCTTTTTGTACTATAAGGACCTTTGAAGGGTTTCATTCATGTTAACAATACGGGAAGTTCCAAGAGACTCAAAAATCAGGTGGTTTTAATGACATATTTTCATCAGGAGATGAAACAGGACAAGGTACGGTTATTATGTATGACTCATCACTGTGACAAAATGGACAAACAATAAATGTTTTGAGGTAAAAATTTTAAAAAGTGGGTGTCCATTTGAATCGGACTAGTCGGCAATATGGGCCTGAAGAGCCAAGACTTGTAATCCTACCACTGTCGGAAGCGAGGAGTTGTCGCAGCTCTGTGAAGCCAGCCTAACGCATTGCCCCCTTCTCTAGGTTCCAAGAGACCCAAAGCCTTCGCTCAAGCCACTTGAACCAGCTCTCGACTTGGAACGGGCAAGTCAAATTACACACCACCAGACCCAACCAAACTGGACCAAATCATAATCCAACCCACTTTGATACCCCCACTTGGGTTACAGGCAAACGTTACCAGGCCCGGTGACCAACTCTCTACAAGATAAATCTATAAAATCGTCTTGGAATCCTTCACACACCAATGTGGGAACACTCATCAATATATATACATAAACAAACTGCATTTTCTTATCTAAATTAACAGTTCAACCAACATATTGCAATTGGACTTCTCGTCATGTAAAACAAAACTATCTACGACGTTAACGACATTGAGGGATTTTCGTTCTTCGAAACCATCACATGGTTTTTTTTTTCTAGTCCAACTTATCAAGAACTTGTATGACTATCCTGGTACCCCACAAGCTTTGGATTCCAGTGGGTCGGAAAGACAATTAATGTGAAGATACGACGACAAGGTCCGTCTTACTTCTGAAAGCTTCAGGATATGTTGTCTATGTTGTCCCACCAAAACATAACACCAACGCCAAATAGAAGCTTCATCTCGCAATGCCAATACCACCTTGTTCAATTTTGCAAATCGATCAAACTTTGACACGTAGAGATCCAATGTAGGGTATCCGATAATTCTCATAAATGGGGCCACTACGTCACTAGATATTTTTATACGATTGATATGACTTCGACGCATAGAGGTACACACCATCACCGTTTCGTTTATTCCATTTCATGTCAGCGTTACATACTTACATGTGCAGAGCTAGTGCATCCGCTTCAACTCCCGCTAAATGGGAAACGATGAAGGTCATTAAACCACCACTAATAGACCCTCACCCAGGAAAATCGTAGCATTTGTCTATGTAGAATTGAATCGTTATTTAGATTTCATAGTGTCACACACCCGTCATGTGATTTACTTTTTATGTAATAGAACTTGGTGTTTCCGTAATTGAAAATGATCATACTTCACACATCATAATAATACATAATATGATACAACTAACTGAGTATTCAATTTATGTAGAACAAAACACAACACTCAGTAAACATCAAGCCTAAAATCTCATAGACTGCAACATACCCAATGGAACATTTATGGACCGATCGGCCGAAAATGTATAAGCAATGAGCATGTTTAACACCAAACCCTAATGTCTACCTTATGGTCCTTGGTAAGCGCACTAGGTCTAAGGTACAAGGGAATGAAAACACACCATTGACATGATGACTTGTGTAGAAATCTCTTTCTAAACGATGCCTTTTTTTAGATTTTTCTTCGATAATTATGGGCATGTATCAACATATCAAAAGAAACCCTACGTAACATCCTATGACCATTATCGGATTACAAATAGCTTATTCGAAATGGATTTTTGAAAGGCTACATTATATGGACATCCATGTAAGATGACTTATTTGTGTTAACCCCACCAAATATAACAAACATACAGGAACATGACCTTGTAGTGTTAGGGATTCTTGGAGGATAGAAGCCCAGGTTGAGGGTTGTGAGGAGGGCTTCCTTGTATGTTATTGTTTCAATCCAGGTTTGGGATTGTATGGAATGTGTGTAATGAAAAGACACATGCACCAAGGAGTCACAATCAATCCATCATGTATTTGTAGGGGCATTAAAATTAAAGGACTTATAAATCATAAAATATGCATGTTACATTTCATCGCAAGCAATTTCATGAATATAAGACGGTTTCTGTTGAATATGTCGTTTCTTATGACATAATTCACAATAATGTATTGTTAGGCTTACTGGTATGTTCATTTGAATTTAGGACCTTTACTCAAATTTATTTCTCAATTACATGAGCATTTTCATTCCCTTTTAAATATGTTTTTGCATATTTATTGCTCATTTAATTATCATCGTACAAAAGGATAATATAATTGTTTCCTCCCCGAGGCTCGAACTCGTGACCCCCACCCTTCTATATTGCCCATCGACTTAACCACTTGAGCTAAAGTTATTCAAGTATCTTAATTAAATATATGCAAAGAAGAGAATAATATGATCTAATGGGATTAAAAATAGAACAAATTACTGAAATCGTCCCTGTGGTTTTACGAAAATTACGTGTTTGGTCCTAACTTTTTTTTTGCACTCTGACGATCCCTACCATTTTAGTTTGTTGCGTTCTTCGTCCCTGACCAAGGTGAAAAGACTCTTTTGCCCTTTCTAATATATTTTCCCTTATTATTATTATTGATTGTATGTTTATTAATAATAAAAACAATAATTAGGCCCACTTTACAACTCCCCCCCCCCCACCATAACCAGTTAACCCCACCATATTTTTGCCCCCACCCACTTCTTTCATCACCGGCAACCATTGCCGACGACCTCCAATTGCCGGACACCATCTCCGACTACCTCTTCTTTCCGATCATCACCATCATTCCCACCCTCACCCACCATACATGAAGATGAACAACTCCAATCGCCGGACACAATCTCTAACCACCTCTTCTTTCCGATCATAACCAAAACCTACAACTCTTTTGGAATCCATTTATCAAGAAAGAGAATCCATATACTGATAGAAGAAATCGATTTCATAAAGTGTATATAGAGACGTGAAACTGTAAGGAAAGAAAAAAAATGGAAAAGGGTGTGTGTGTAGGGGGGTTAGTTGCGGTAGTGTTAGCTCCGGTGGATGGCGACGTAGACAGGTGAGGTCACCGGCGTAGGGAAACGAGAGGAACAATGGTGAAGAGGGAGGAGCGAGGAGGGAGCAGATATAATCGATGGTCAGACCTCTCGATGGATCAGATGGGGGAGACGATAAGAAAACAGACTAATTAACCAGATATCCTTCCGTCTTCAGCCCTAAACCTTTGTAACTCATCTTCTTCCATCTACCACGTCTTCTTCACCCACTGAATTCAAGAAACATTTCCTTCTACCGCAACCAATTTCAATGATTGTAGGTTTTCATCGATTCAACAACCAATCAAATTGGAAATGATGGTTTTCTTCTGCTTGATTATCTCATTCCCCTCCCAAATCGGTAAAAGAACAGAACACTTACGCTCTATCTCTCGATTGTCTTCTTTCTCGACTGTCTGTTGATGAACCAGGGGAAACATGCTTTCACATTCTTCTTCTGGTTCGATTTTTGGGTTTCCGTGAAAAAGGATATCGGGGTTGTCATCTGTCTCCACCCATATGTGTTCAATAATTTCTTCTTTAATCTGCATTCCATTGTTGCTTTTCGGTGGTGATTTGGATTTCAGTTGTTTTTTTTTTGCTGGTTTTGTTTCTTGATTTGGTTTTGATTTGATTTTAGTTGATTTTGATTTGATTTCGGTAGGTGGAGAATGATGTAGAAAGAAATAATGGGGTAGAGAGTGGATCTAGGGAGAGGAAGAATTTTGATGGTGAGGGGTTCAATGGTTGCCGACGGTATAAGAGAAGGAAGGCCCCCGAAGAATGTGGCAGTCGGAGAAGATGACCCAACGGTGGCTGATTTGGGGCAACAAGAAGCAAGATAATTGATAGTGTCCGTGGGTTTGAGATGTGGGCCCATAAATATTTTTTGTTAAACTTTTTTGTTAATAAGATAATATTAATAAGAATTTAAAATCAATTATAGAAAAATAGAAAAACAAATAAAAAATAAAAGAAAGGGTATCTTAGTCATTTCAGGTGTGATAGGGACTGAACGTGCAACAAATATAATCAATAGGGATGGTCCGAGTGCAAAAAAAAAAGTTAGGGACCCAACACGCAATTTTACCCAAACCACAGGGACGATTTCAGTAATTTGTTCTTAAAAATAATTAAAGCACATCGGTATAACCTAATTAACACCAAAATAATAGGGCTAAAGGCTCTTATTCAACTGTTAGTTTCACTTTGGCTATACCCACAATTAAATATTATGGGGTCCAAAAATTATACTATGCTACATAAATATTGCAATAACCTTTGGGCATAAATACAATATTTTTGCATGTTATGCTTAAAATTCATTATATGAATCGTTATCCAATTAGCCCTTGGGTTCCTTGAATAACAACTCAAACAATTGCTTAACTACAATGTAAAGGCTAAGCAACCTTTCTTTAGTACAACCACTTAAACATTACATCAAACTTACCACTCATCATTTATAATTTTAAAATTAAAGGTTTATCCAATTTTATAGATAGTGAGCTAGTTTGATAAACACTTATAAAATCATAATTATAATATCATATGCCAACTAAATTATCTAGTTCCTGAGAAGTAACATTAAAAACCATACAATTTTAAACCCTTACATATGGTAAGTGAGACTTAAACAAATAAGATATTAGTTTATGATAACACCATATTGTACACAAATAATAGCAAAAAAAAAGTAATTAATGGCCATTAGAAAAACAACAAAACAAAACAAAACAATCTTATGCGTCTTGTATGACGATGCCATATTTTACTTAACAAGCCAAATTATTTTTTTCATGTTGAAAAAAAAATACGTCACCAAATGCTCCATTTTTTAAATTTATCTTTTCCAAAACAAATATATATATATATATATATATATATATATATATATATATATATATACATATATATATATACTAGATGTGTTCCCGCGCAAAGCGGCAGCGAAAAATATATTTTTTGGCGAATAGATTTCTTACGGGGAAATAATTATTAAATTTTAGACAAAACTGCAAATTTGGTCCTTGTGGTTTTCAAAAACTTTTGGATGGGGTCCAAAAAGTTTCCAGCTTGCATAAAAGGTCCAAAATCAAGGTTTTTCTGGGTTTTTGGTCCAAAAAAACTTAAAAAGACGATTATGCCCTTTTATTTTCTTTTTTGTATTTTTTATAATTATTCTAACACTGTTTTAATTAAAAAATAAAGAAAAAAGAAAAAAAGTATCCCCCACCTACTGTTCTCTCTCTCTCTCTCTCTCTCTCTCTCTCTCTCTCTCTCTCTCTCTCTCTCTTCATCTTCTCAAAAATCTCATGGACTTCATCTTTGATATCCCCAAATTGATGAACAAAAGCCAAAATCAAGCAATAGAAAGAAATTGAAACCCAAACACACAGACACACACATTCTAACGCAAAGCACCCACATCGATTGGAAACAATCTCATCACAGTGAGTCTCTTGTCTCGATCAGACGAAGCAAATAAAAGGGGGAAGGCAATCGCCTTCAAATTAGAGTGGTGGATGGACAGAGAGGGTCGACGGAAGCAACATTAGGAGGTGGCGATGGTTCACAGCAGTGGCAGCAACGAGGTGGTGGTCGGTGACGGGTGGCTAGCGATAGCAGCTCCGCTGCCTCGTTCCCTTTGCGTCTGGCAGCACACGACGGGGAAGACGAGGGAGGAGGGGAGAGTTTGGTGGTGGTCAAAAATTATGGTGGTAGGAGGGTAATGACGACCGCAAGCAGTGGCGGCCGTGGGTGGCAGAGGTTGCTCTGACAGCCTCCTGCTGTTGTGTCCGGGTTTCTGCTTGACGAGAATGACAAGAGGCGTATATGGGAAGGTGACAGGGGGTCGGAGTAGGGCAGGAGATACAAAGGAGGGGGTGTTTGGATTGTTGTTGTCTTGGTGGTCGGAAAACGGCTCCACCTTCGGTGGATTTTCTTGGTCGTGAATGAAGAAGAAGGAGGAGGGGTAGTATTTTTATGGTAAGATGCAAACCAGAGGGGGAAGAGATGGTATCAGAGAGAGAGAGAGAGAGAGAGAGAGAGAGAGAGAGAGAGAGAGAGAGAGAGAGAGAGAGAGAGAGAGAGATTTTAGTTTTTTTTAATTATTTACATACCAAAATAAATAAAGAAAATAGAAAAGTAAAATGAAAAGGGTAAATACGTCTTTTCAAGTGTATCGGAGACCAAAACCCCAGAAAAACTTTGATTTTGGATCTTCGATGCAAGTTGAAAACTTTTTGGACCCCATCCAAAGGTTTTTGAAAACCACAGGGACTAAATTTGCAGTTTTGTCTAAATTTTATTATTAGTTATTATGTAAAAAAGTTACCAGTTTTAAATAAAATATTTATGTTTAGACCTTATACTTATATTGTATTTTATATAGTTAATGTAAAGTAACTAATATTGGTGTCTTTTTTTCAACAGTAAAAAATTAATACTGGTGTGTATTTTAAAAAATTTAAATTAATTTATATAAATGAATTTAATATTTTAATATTATCATTTTGTTCGAAATTAAATTTCTTAATAACTTTCCTTAATTCAAGTCTTCAAATATGCATAATTGATTTATACAAAAAACTTTCTAATTTATACCTCTTAAAATTGAAAATATGATTAATATGTTTTATAATAGAGTATATATATATATATATATATATATATATATATATATATATATATATATATATATATATATATGTTTAGGTTCTATGGAAAACAAAAAACCCTAAACATCATAAAAATGCATAAAAAAAATACTTAGAGATCACAAAAAAAAATTTTGAATTTTTTTATAAATAATCGCTGCTTTTTCTTAAAATTCGCTGAAAAAAAAATAAAAAATCAAAATTTTTTTTATAAAAAAAAAATTCAAAATTTTTTTCAGCGAATTTGTATAGAAAGCTGCGATTTTTTCAAAAAAAAGTTTTATGATCTCCAGGTATTTTTTTACTGTTGAAAAAAAAAAAGACACCAATATTAATTACTTTATATTAACTATATAAAATACAATATAAGTATAAGGTCTAAACATAAATATTAATTACTTTATGAAGTGTCGATGTTTTTCTAGGTAAGTTCAATTGAGAAAAAATAAAAAGTTGAGAATGGAGGAATCAAATCTCAACCAATCATTTTTATATATGTAAAATACATTTAGATTAAGTCATTAACGTATGATGTTCTTATGGATCGTTCATATGTTCTTCATCAACATCATCTGTTTTTCATTCATCTGGATCGTTCCTGTGTTCTTCATCAATATCATTTGTTCTTCATCAACATCATATGTTCTACTACTTGTTTGTCATCAACGTCTTCATCAACATCATATGTTCTACTACTTGTTTGTCATCAACGTCACATGTTCTTCATAGAAAAACATCGACACTTCATAAAAACATTAATTCTTCATCAAAATTCTTCGTTTATTCATCAAAACGTTGTGATTCATCATCAAAAACATTTATTCATACTATTAAATGTAAGTCGTGATTTAATCTTGTCCAGTTTCGTTGATGTCAAGCAAAATCGTTAAACATAATCCATATTTATTAATGTCACGTCATTTAGCGAACACCAGTCATCGAAATTTCATCAATCGAACATCACCAATATCAAACAACAGATAGCAATCGAAACTTCATCAACATAACCATATATTTGAAGAATTTTAAAAAAAATCATTTTCCAGGTTTGAAAAAATTCGATTTTCATACATTTTTTCACAATTTTTGATCTCAACGTATTGATTATTGATCGATTTTGATAGAATTTGATTTGTGTTGTAATTATTGGCTTCAATTATTGATTTTTTTACCATAATTATATAAGATAATTTATTTGCACACAAACTGTTCGATGAAATGCTTAAACTAGATATATCACGTAATATTCACAAGTGAATATGTCTTTACACGAGAACCAATGTATGTCTTTTAAAAACACAAACTAAGTATGTAATTCATGTGTGAATAACATACAAAAATTATATTCACATGTGAATATATGTAATATTCACAAATGAATACATGTAATATTTATAAATGATAACGCATTTTTTTTGTAAAATTAAAAAAATGAAAATACTTCGTTTTGAGGTATAAAGCAAGTTTGTAATTCATATGTGAATAACATATATAAACTATATCCACATGTGAATATATGTAATATTCACAAATGAATATATGTAATAATCAAATGTGAATATATATGTATTATTCACAAATGAATAAAACTGTTAATAAAACCAAGAAGTACAAAATATATAAAATTAAAGATAAAAAAAGTATTCGATCAGAATATATATTTATTCACATATAATTAAGCTTTTTATGGTTAATAAAATAATCATATAAGCATATTTTTTTATTACTGTTATATTCATTTGTGAATAAATGATAACTTTTTTTTTTCAGAAAATTATAAAAACAGAAAAACGTCATTTTGAGGCCCTAAACAGTCCTGAATAACCGAAAAACAGCGTACGTCACGGCAAAGCTGTGAGTTTTGTAAATCACACCATTTTACATCAAATATGTGAATTTCGTCCAATTCCGAGACTAAAATTCATTGCGGCAATTTTTTTGATGATGTCACTAAATTTTCATTCCTACTAGTGATGACATCATTATGACAGGTTATTCTATTCATATATTAATAAAATTTAGAAATCATTACGACATATTTACTGATAATGTCACTAACTTCAATCCTACTACTAAAAACATCATTATAATCTATTATTTTTATTTATGTGAATAAACTATACATGTTGATTTATTCATTTGTGAATATAACCTTTATATATAAAAATAAATAATACACTATAAGAATTGGTTTGTGAATAAGTTTTTTTGTATATTGTAACAATATTATTTTATATGTAAATTTTACATTATACTTAGACAAACAACATTGTATTGGTTAATAATATTATTTACATTTGAATTTAACACGATCAAAATGAAGAATATATTACATTGTATAACATTTACACATTAATATAAAAATATATTGTCTTCGTCAATGATATCTTCTCATTTACATTAACCAATCGTCAACCATTGGGATATGAACCAACCATTGATTGAAATGTAATTCATCTATTGAGTTATAACCAATCCTGACAAACATGTGAATACACATAAAAAATGTTAATAAAAATATATTGTTAGTTTATCATAATAGCATTTTATCACATGATATATTCATATATGAATGTATAAGCATATGTGGATATTATGTGATATTTGTTGTTTATATTATATATTCATACATAGTATATTCATATGCGTACGCCGTGCGTACACCCTGTACGCCCAACGTACGCTCCACCCCAAAATCTCACATTTCATAATTAAGACTTGAATAAAAACAAATATAATACCTGATAAATCCCGGATGTTACACCCATTCGAGAGGGTAGGTTTGGTTTTTTCTTAAGCTATGATAATTCATTTAATGAGTTCATTCATAATTCATAATACAGGTCACTTAATGTTCCTATGAGTGGATATAATTTTACCCAAATTAGTGATAATGATGAAAGTGAGCAAATTGGAAATATTTTTAGTGTTCGAGAATCTTGTAGATGTTTCAGGTTTTATATCGAGAGATCAACTTCAGATTATATAGACCCGTTCTTTTCAAACATGTGGTGCCAGATTACATACCATTCCTTTCAAGTTGTATAATTATTGGATGAAATGGGATAATTTTGACGATGTTGTTATAAAGACTTAGAATCATCCCTTAGATTTGGTTATCACAAGCAAACATGTGTTGTTTGAAAAAAAAATGAAGGGTTACCGACATAAAAAGACATTAAAATTTCAGTTTTGGTTTTAAATGACCATTTACCCTTTTTTATTTTGTACCCCTTAGACCATCCAACTCGAAATTTTACCCGTATAAAACACTATTTTGCTTAAAATTACCAGTTTCTCGGTCATAATTGTTGAATATACATTGACTTCTGATACTTAAAGCCTCCCCTTCCACCACCGTGTCCACCCTTCTATTTTCCCCTTTCTCTCTTTTCTGCGGTAAAGGGGCCCTAATTTCCTCTCACAATCTTCCAAGGTTTGCATCAATCGAAAATCACCACCGTCCACCTCTTCCCACTTCCACCGCCATTAAAATGCATTCAAGTTTCCGATTTCATTTGATTATGTGCTTGGATGATTTGCGATGGAATGTTCTCTCAAATCGATTTAGTGGTTAAAATGATCGGGCTGGGAGTTTGCCATTTCCTTCTGCTTATCTCTACATTTCCCTCCATCAGTTGATTACCAAGGATTCAATGAAAGGAAATAGAAGAAAAAAACAGGGGGTTGGAGCGTAAAGACGATGAACAGGCTTCATATTTTCGTGTCCGGTAAAAATTGAAGAACATGGAAACTTCAGTTCCCCCTCTCTTTAAACATCATGTGTGAGTAAAAGAAAATAAGATGATGAGCAGGTCAGAATTGATTTGCAGATGTAGCTTAAAGATCAAAGAACAAGGGCCAGATTTAGAATTAGAGGAACAGAGAGGAGTAGAGAGTCAGTGCAATGGAGGAGAAGGGTGGCGTGAGGGAAAAGGGTGGCGTGCAGAAGAAGAGGAGGCGGCGGCAGGAGGGTTGAAAAAGAAATAGAGATTATGTAATACAAGTGGAATTGATTATAAGAGTCAAAGGTCAACGTCTAAGTGGCATAAAATATGCCATGTCGTCTACGTTTTAGCTGAATTTATATGTTAACGCAGAACAAAAGGTGATATTCCCCTTAATAACAGGTCAATTGTGAGTTTATACCTTTAAAAGGCACAAAAACTAGTTTAAGGACCTTTTAAAACCAAACACAAAACCTTGTTGGGTTTTTATGACAATAACCCAAAAATGAATGAATTTATCAAAATTTAGGGGAAAAAAGACAAAAAGAATGGAAAAGGATGGTGAAAAGAATGTGTTACAGGAAGACTTTGTGAGATTGATCAAGGAGATGCCACTCCAAGAGTCACGGGGACCGTTTGAATATTTTGAGAAAAATTCATGATTATGAGAAATTGGAAACTTTAGATGTTATTCAAAAGCTAAGATTTAATAGAGCATTGAAAGGGACGGAAACACAAAGTACGTTAATGGTATTCTTAATTGAAAGGCCATGCAACTAGTTATTTGTGGCATAAAAGCAGTTTGTGATTACCAGGAGGATCCGCAAATTGGTGAGAATATTTTTTTTTCGTAATAAATTAAATTCAGCAGGTTCGAAGGTGGGAGAGTTCAAAAACGTAGCACACAGTGTACAACTCTTGCTTCAGATGAAGACAATTGTTTGGAAGTTCCGTGCACGATCTAGGAAATTAACAGTGTTGTTTATTCATGTAGAGGGGATAGAGTTCCGGGTCCGGATGGTTTTTCCTTTAGGTTTGTAAAAAAAATCATGGTTTTTACTAAAAAATGATATTTGTGATTGTGTCACGGAATTCTTTCTTTCGGCTAATATTCCCCATGGCTGTAGTAGTTCTTCACTCTGATTCCAAATGTGAGGAGCTCTTTAATAGTAATACATTATCCACCAATTAGTTTTAGTGGGTTAAAATACAAAATCATTGCTAATTGGTTGGCTAATTGATGATTTAAGATGAAATCATTCAAAGGTAAAAGTTAATGAACGAGGATGTTTGAAGTATATTGCTACTTCAGATTTTCGGCGAAGATAAGTGTTGTGCCTATTTGGGCGTTGACGTTATCTGAGACTCAAGTTTATTTCACGATTATAAGTTAAATAGATTTTTTCCAATAAGTGGAACTTAAAGTATGTGTCTTGTACCTATTTAAACTCCTCTTATGATGTCTTATATTGATAACTATGTGGCCGTAGGGATATAAAGGTAAAGTAACTAAAGACCTCGTATGTGAAATTAAGTCTGACCTGGGTAATACTAATATGAGATGAAAAGCAATGTTAGGGGAACAAGTTATGAGTAAGAGGAATTCTTATGATGACGTAAGCACTTAAGATTAGCCTTATTGTTTATTAAAGAACAAGATATAGATAGAATGAGAGGAGAAGATTGAACTAATGGATGACATTTGGAGTTTGAAGCAAAGGAGGTTGATAGTAGTCAAGTTACATCATGAATTACATCCCAGCAATCAGTTGAGTTACTCTTTTATTTTAGAAGCTTGTTTTGAGTTTTGAAAGTCTTTGCTGTCTGATGTTTTCATGTGAACCCACTCCCATAGTTCCAACCATGGACCTGGCTTTTTATACTATAAGGACCTTTGAAGGGTTTTATTCATGTTAACAATATGGGAAGTTCCAAGAGACTCAAAAATCAGTTGGTTTTAATGATATATTTTCATCCGGAGATGAAACAAGAGACTCAAAAATCAGTTGGTTTCAATGATATATTTTCATCAGGAGATGAAACAGAACAAGATACGGTTATTATGTATGACTCATCATTGTGACAAAATGGACAAACAAGAAATTTTTGAGGTAAAAAATTTAAAAAGTGGGTGTCCATTTGAGTCGGACTAGTCGGCAATATAGGCCAGAAGAGCCAAGACTTGTTATCCTACCACTGTCGGAAGCGAGGAGTTGTCGCAGCTCTGTGAAGCCAGCCTAACGCATTGCCCCCTTCTCTAGGTTCCAAGAGACCCAAAGCCTTCGCTCAAGCCACTTGAACCAACTCTCGACTTGGAACGGGCAAGTCAAATTACACACCACCAGATCCAACCAAACTTGACCAAATCATAATCCAACCCACTTTGATACCCCCACTTGGGTTACAGGCAAACGTTACCAGGCCCGGTGACCAACTCTCTACAAGATAAATCTATAAAATCGTCTTGGAATCTTTCACACACCAATGTGGGAACATTCATCAATATATATACATAAACAAACTACATTTTCTTGTCTAAATTATTAACAGTTCAAGTTATTTTGAAAGAGTATCAGCATAAAAGTGGTGAGTTCATAAGTATTTTATGAAAAATGGATGTTGTTTCCTTAAAGTTTGTTACAAGTTTGTTTCCAGAAAATCCAATATTTTCTAAAAGGTTTGTTGTAGTCTTAACTGAAACAAGGCTTAGTATGTAAGTAAATCGTCATACTTATGTGTGTGTTTTATATTTAAATGAAACTCCTTTGTATAAAGCCTTAGAATTTTCGTGAATTGTATGTTTTGTTAATACCCCATGTGAGATGTTATAACCATACTAAAGACTAGAAGGCCTTATATGCGACGTTCTTCAGGCATCGGAATGTTATGACACTTGTCACCCCACACCTGTCGGTCTAGCTGTTGCAAGCAGCTTAGGTGCGGGTTTGTCAGACCCAGTATAGATCTATACACAACTATCATGTTCTCCCTCCAGGAGATTCTGATTATAACTAAAGGACTTTTCTGTGGTACCTAGAGTACCCCGAAGGAGAATGTCTCACAAATTTATTCATTAACAAGTTCACATAGTGTGTAGTGAAATACTCGTTTGTAACGATAGTGTTACTGTTTTCTTTGTTAAATGTAGTGTTCAAAACTATACCTATTATAGTTTATCAAAAGTGTTGTATGATAGTATGAAACCTTGTTATGCATGTCTATGTATTTCAATAAAATGACATTAAAAATACTAAGTATAAATCTTACACACCTTGCTCAACATGTTACAAGGTGTGAATAACCCCTTTTTTGTTTGTTTTGACAGTTTTATCCTTAACTGTCACTATTTTAGAGTATTTATAGAAAAATCATCGTAAGTCGAAAACTACATCTGTAAACTCGGAGAGTTTGGAAAAAGAGTCTATTGTGTTCATAAATTTTCCCATAATTTTTGGTGGTCTCAAACCAGTGTGAAAATGTTCATCTTCACAACCTGGTCCGATTTTGTTGCTGCAGTGATAGGCAGTTTTGTAAAAATCACCATAAATTTTATAAAAATCTTATGGAGATGTGCAAGTAGTCCTTTTAAAGGTATAAACGTGAACTATTTTCATATTAAAAATTTTTGAAAAATATTAAGTTTAACTTGGGTAAAACAGTTCGTGAACAGGTCACAACTTTTCTGTTGTAAGCTGTCAAGTTAAGTTTTGAATATGTTTTGGTGTTTTAACTTGTATCCCCCCCCCCCTGAAAACTGAAGAAAACTAGAAAATGTAGGGGTATGAACTCACATTGAGTGATTTCTATAGGAGTGGAAAGTTGAAGTCGAGGAGTATCAAGTCAAGAACACTTGATGAACACACGGAAGCTTGGATGATCCTAAGAACGATTTTTGGTATTAAGATATGAGTCGATGATCCAAGAGTGTTATGAAATTATGGAATAATACTTGAGTTTAGATGGAATGTTTACCAAAAAGTTCAGTAGTAGCTCAAGAACACTTTCACAAAGTGGTGAGAAGTAGAGAGAAAATGAGGCTCTCTTGGTGTTTTGAGAAGTATAAGTGTTTGGAATGATCAAGTAAGCCAAGAAGTTCTCCAAGGATTTCTATATATATATTGAAGGTTGTTGGAGCAACTTGTAAGTTTGAAGTGATGTTTACCTTGGTTTGTGTGATGTGGATAAGGTTGGCTAATAAGGAGATGACACATGGAAGGCAAGTGGGCACACTTGACCCACTTGTGGTGTAAACATTCTTAGATATTTCTTTTAATATAAAATATTGATTTATAATTAATAAATCCTTGATAAATGAATAAAATATGAGTTTTGGGGGTTTAAAATGGTAAAAATATGAATTTGGTGAAAAATCCCCGTCAAAAATGTCAAAAACGGGCTTAAGAAGCGAAAGTAGTCGAAAACCGGGCATTAAGGAGCGAACCTGCGAGTTTCGGCTCTTGGAAGTGCTGAGGAACGAAGGTAGTGAAGGAACCGAGAGAAGGGAGAAGGGACCGAAGGTGGGGGTCTCGGTCCGAAATGTGAGGGAAGCGAAATAGACCGAGCCCTCGGTCTATTTCGGCTGTATCAAGGTTCGATCCTGCTGAGGTTCGGTCCGAGGAGGGCAGTTCGCTTCTGACAAGTTCGGTTCTGACAGCTTCGGTTCCGAGAGGCTTCGGCTCTAAGAGGTTCGGTTCCTAAGAGGTTCGGTTCCTCAGAGGTTCGGTTCCTAAGAGGGGTTTCGGTCCTATTTAGCTGTTTTTCAATATAACTTACCGTTTTGAGCGGTTTTTGGCCAAGTTAAGGGTCGGGATGACCCGGATGACTATAAAAAGTTGAGAGAGATTTTGAGAGAGATTTTGGGAGAGATTTGGGAGAGATTTGTTTTTAGATATTATTATTGTATAATCTCATAATGCAAGGTTCGTGAACCTCGTTATGCTTCGTTTATGATTGTTTTAAGTCCCCGAAAGGGTCCTTAGTCGTGTTTTGAAGCGTTTAACTCCCTTTTTAGGGTTTTACATTGCTAAACACATAGAATATTTGAAACACTTGAATTCTTGGCATACCAATACACATTTTATAGAATAACTTTTCACATACAAGTATTGGTTAAGTTTGACCGGTTTGACTTGTTGACTTTGACTTTGACTTGTTGACTTTGACTTTGACTTGAATTTGACGGTTGTCACATGTGTGGAGAGAGGGCATGTGCAACGGGATTCCAAAAAGAATCAGATATGCTTTCACTGTCACCAGCCAGGTCATTTCAGGTCCAGTTGTCCTGCGTTGAGGACGGAAGGAATTCAGATTCCAGCGATCTTCGTTCCTCAGGAGGTCAAGGTCAAGCCGCAAGAAGTCTCTGGTATGTAATTGGAAAACCCCATTCTATAATAATATTGTGGTCAAGTCGTCTATGATCGGTATTTATTTTGTCTTGGAATATTGTTGAGTATGGATAAGCAGTAATTTCGGGTTAGTTGCCTGTTCTGATCTATGTGTTGTGAAGTTTCATGAGTTGTTAGGACATTGGAGGTGTCAGGAGAAATTTATTATCAAAGGATTGTAGGTGATTAGAGTTCATGAATTCATTAGAGGATGGGAAGTAGAGTGGTTGATTAGAATTTTATCACCTATGGCAAGGGTTGTGCCCTTTCAGTTTTTCTAGCTCGAAGGAGTGAGCAGGCTTGTCACCCCAAGATCGGGTTGTATTCCAGCTCGGGGTCAGTTGGTTGCAGGGATTGGCGATATTATTTCAGCGCAGGTGGGTCGATGTGGCATAAGTATTTTGTGAGGTCCGGTTTGCCTTGGATCTCTTGTATCAGGTGGTAAGGATTGATTGTGCGACCTATTGCAATTTTGGGATTATAGACTATGTCTTGGGAATATTTTGTAGCCGATTTAGGGAAGAGGTTGCTTCAGCTACTGCAGTTCAGCTGTGAACGTTTGAGCGGGAAACTTGTTTGGAACACCTTTGGAAAAAGGGGTAGCATGTGGGAGGTCTGCGGTTAGGGTCCCACAGAAGGGTTATTCAGCATTGTCAGGGATCAGTGGTTACCGTTCGTGATTGACGGACGAAAGCACCAAGGGAAGTAGCTCGTTGTCAAGGTATTAGTTGGAGTATCTATCTTTTGGTCTTCAGGACTTGAGTGTGGGCTCATTCAAACATTTGTGACAGTTGGTTTCACTGGGATTCAGGAAGTGTTCATTTGGTTCTTGAAGTGTGTGGCCAATTGGGATTGGCTAGTAATGGAGCACTAGTTAGAAGGGTTGGTTGTTATCAGATCGATCATTGGATAGTGAGAAGGATTGGCAATTCTCCAGTTTTAATGTATTGTGAAGACTTAGTCGAATCTAAGTGGGGGAGAATCACCCCGGGATACAGAAGCACGAGCGGTGTCGAAAATTAGGTTAAGTTCCGTATCGTGGTCAGGAAGAAAGGCGGCCCAAGTGGCTATTTGGTTTGAGGGTTGTAGGAGTTGGGAGTTCGGTAAACTTCCCAGCATGTGTATCGCGTCTTCTCGGTGCTTGATAGCAGAATTTGGGGAATCAGTTTGGCGTTCCAGTCATGAATTGAGTTCATTTCGGATGTTCAGTCGGGTGTGTGATAGACTCTGAGGCTAAGTGGATTGATAGATTGAGGATAAGGTATCATACTGCGTTAGTGTTAGAACGAAAGTGTTGTAAGACTACGGGGGTAGACGTAGCATTCACTAGCGGTCAGATGGTGTGGGAAGTGCTGTGAGGTTGTGAGATGATTTGTAGTATTCACGGATTCTTACAGACGATCAGGTCAGGGTGGGCCTGTTCGCAAGATTGTGGGTAGACCATAGCATAATCGGAATCAGGAAAACGGTAGGTCGTTGGAGACTAGACATGATGTAAGGCTACAGTATTGTGGTAGCGTTCACTTTTCGTATATGATTCGATGGCGTCAGGTTGTTAGGTTTCTATGATCAATGGATCAGAAGGATTGATGGAGCCATGCGTGGCGATATAGTTAGGGCGGTTATTGTTAGACGAAGTTCCTTCGGGAGTCACGTGCGGCGTAGTTAGGGCGGTTATTGCTAGACGAAGTTCCTTCGGGAGTCACGTGCGGCGACTGTGAGATTACCATTGGCTCAGGAACCGGTCAGGACTTCGGTATTCCAGATAAGTTGGGACCGGGGAGGTCTCAGTGGACTTCGGAAGCAACCAGAAGACAGCCTACTGTTTCGGTCAGTTTCTGTGATCAGGGGACATTAACTACTTGGGTTTGCAGGTGTGCGAAAAGTATATGTAAGCGTTTGTAGATCTATGTACGGGTATTGAGTATGCTGCTATGTTATAGCAATCAGTAGGTTTGTCCCCAAGTATTGAACATGCTGATGGAGTATGCTGAAGAGTCTGTATGGGTTTTGTTAGTTATGTGATCAGGTTCTGAGAATATATGTGTTATGGAGTAGCAACTTGTTCTGCAAGTGTACAGTGTAGGGTGAGGTTTCGGCACTGTGACGTTTGTTGGTGTTGTGAAGGACATTGTTTAGGCCCTTTTGGGCAATGGAGGAGGTGAGTGCCCCCAGGATGGAGTGCTGGGCATCTGAAGCGACGACAGCGGTGTCGATAGGTTATCGGAAGCATTCCAGTCATAAGCTGAGGGCCGGAGAGGGCGTACCAGGCTCATGTTGTGGGCTCAGAGGTAATCCAGACCTATGCTGAGGACCATGTAATGACATTCCAGTCATAGGCTGTGGGCATAAAGATTGTGTTGGTTATGTTGCTGGTAGGAGCGCGTTCGGATTGGATGTATTGTTGAGATTCGGGGGACTTGCACTCGGTTGTGACGAATCAGAGGATGGTGGATGAGACGTAAGGATAGATCCTTGGATCTCAAGTTATGAGTAGACCCGAGTCATGTCATAGAGGTATTCCAATCTAGGGTATTCCATCATGAGGATGACCGGACCCTATGATTGATTGGACCTGATATGTTTGGTATTCCAACCCGGGGGTTGATTGGGCCAAACATGTGTGGGGATACGAGGGTATTCCATCCTAGGGATGTCTGGACTCGTCGTAGGTATGCCTGGTATTCCAGACCGAGGCTGATTGGGCCAGGTATGAGTGTTTGTACTTGTTAGCTGGTTTATTATGTATGATATTTAGGGAGCTGAAGGACGCTTTATCCTGTCAGCACAAAGGGTTCGCTTCAGGAAGAGGGAAAGTTGGGTTTCCGATACTTTGGATCATCAGGATTTTGCCAGGTTGGCAAAGTGGCAAGTAGAATAGACCTTTGGAAAAAGAGTCAGTTGGATTTCACATCGCCTTTCACGTTTTGCAATTGTGGAAGTGCATGCCGGATGAGGAGGCAGTAGTATCATTGGATGACATTCAGGTTGATGAACGGTTGAATTATGTTGAGAGGCATGTGGCCATACTGGAGAGGAAGATGAAAGTTATGCGGAACAAGGAGATACCTTTGGTAAAGGTATAGTAGGAACATCGGAGGGGTTCCGAGTGGACTTGGGAGCCGGAGGCTGAGATACGGGAGCACTATCCGGAATTGTTCATCGCAGCGGACTTCGAGGACGAAGTCTAGTTCAAGTGGGGGAGAATTGTAACGCCCCGATTCTCAGGTATTAATATTGTGGCTTTAATTTTCAAGTTTCAAGGTCTACTCGACGAGTTGGATGCCCTGACTCGTCGAGTAGTAGCAGGTTTGGGACACGTGTTTAAGTGACCAACTCGCCGAGTCGGAAGAGTGACTCGACGAGTTGGAGCTGGAGGGTGAAACCCTAATTTCCGGGGTTTTGCACCCTATTTAAAGAATCATAAGCCTCCTTCAGCTAGGGGTGTAAGTGAGACAAGCCAACTCGTGAGAAACTCGAGACCGACTCGGAAAATACTCGAACTCGACTCGGCCTTAATCGAGCCGAGCTCGAGCTACTCGAGTACCTTATCGAGCCGAGCTCGAGTACTAAAATACTCAGCTCGTAAGGCTCGCGAGCTTAGTCGAGCTTAGTGTAATTTACATATAATTGTTCATTTATAGCATACATGTCATTTCTTTATAATTATTCATTTATGACATATATGGTTGATGTTATATTGATATTAGGTGATTAATAGTGGTTTTTTTTTTGTAGTTTGGACATTTGCATGTGGAATGCTTAATATTTCTTACTCAATTTAGTGATTTTGATTTTTTTTAAATATTAGTCGAGCCGCGCCGAGTCGAGCTCGAGACTGTCGAGTATTTCACGAGCCCGAGCTCGAGCTTAAAATCAAGGTTCGAGTCGAGTTCGAGCCGAGTTTCGAGCTCGAGTATTTTAGTCGAGCCGAGCTTCAAGCTTGGTAGTATTCGGCTCGACTCGGCTCGTTTACACCCCTACCTTCAGCCTCTTTACAGTCCCTTGAGAGCTCAGCAAAACCCTAATGCGTGTGTGTGTGCTCCATTGTGTGTTTTAAGCTTTGAAAGAGGATTATTGGGGAGAAGAGCTTGGGGAAAACAAGTGGATTGAAGCAAGGAACTCGTGGGAATCAAGATCTACTTCAGTTGGTATATTTTGGGAAGGTATTAAGCAATTATCTTAACCCCCATTTCATTCTAGATCTCTTTTGGATGGATTTTAGGGCTTTTCTAGTATAATAAGAAGCCATTCATGGGTATAAGCTAAGATCTAAAGTTGTAACTTCAGATTTGGACTTTCTTTGGACTCTAAGTCCATAAAGTTTCAGCTTTGGCAAGCATGAAACTTCCCTCTAGTGTGAGACTTCTTTGCAAGCTTGGTTTTTGTCATTTTAAGGCTTTAGAGCTTTGCATGCATATAAAGTTTGCAACTTTACATGATAAACATGACTTGGGAAGCTGGACCTGCAATTTGGAGCCTTAGCATGGCTTAAAAAGCCTCTGTATGGATGAAGGACTGAAGGAACTCGGCGAGTTGCATGAACAACTCGGCGAGTCCGATGAAGATTGCCTTGGGCTCGGCGAGTCGGTTAGGGTTTTCCCGACCTTTGGACACGTATGAACCCGACGAGTTGTAAAGGGGAAACTCGACGAGTTGGCCAAGAGAGTTTGCGGCCACTGACATTAGGAACTCGACGAGTCGCTCAAGTGACTCGGCGAGTTAGCAAGTTATGCAAGGAACTCAGCGAGTGGTTGGTTGTACTCGACGAGTTGAGGTCAACATGGACTGTTGACCTTGACAGTTGACTTTGACTTTGACCAGGGTTGACTATTGGACTTCTGGGGCATTTTGGGAAATTGGAAATTTACAAGCATGGTTCTATGGTGCATTCAGGTGGTGGAGTTGTACCGGCAATCCAAGAGCTTGGGTTTATCTTTGAGTTGACAGTGCGAGGTGAGTTATCCTCACTATAATCAAAGGTCTAAGGCACCAAGGCCGACCCTTTGGATTGTTATCTGGTTATGTTATGCTGGTATGATCTGTTAGATCAGTATCCTAGAGGGTAGGATAATATTATGTGGTATGTGGTATGATATGTTAGATCAGTATCCTAGAGGGTAGGATAATATTATGTAGTATGTGGTATGATCTGTTAAATCGGTATCCTGGTAGATAGGATGGTATTATGTGCTATGTGGTCTGATCCGTTAGATCAGTTGTCGTCTATGGACTGTTATGTGATTATCTGTTATATAAATGCGTACATAATTGTTTGGCGGTTGAGGCTTATCTGCTTTGTGCGAAAGCCAATAGACCTGGGCATTCCAACCTGTTGGTTGTGGGCCGTGAGTATTCCATCCCGAGGATGATTGGACTCATAGTATGTGGGCATTCCAACCTGTTGGTTGTGGGGCTGGGGTATTCCATCCCGAGGATGATTGGACCCATAGTATGTTGGCATTCCAACCTGTTGCTTGTAGGCCTGGGGTATTCCAACCCGATGGTTGACTGGACCCATAGTATGTTGTTTATGATTATATGTGTATTATTGTAGGTATGGGTATTTTGGGGGAACTCGCTAAGCTTTCGAGCTTACAACTTCAGTTTATTGTTTCCGGTACATCAGGGGATCGCGGCAAGGCGAAGGCATGGTCATACAGCTCCTCATGAATTGTTTATGTTTCTGGAAAACTCTGATATTATACATTTTGAAAACAAATTTGTAATGATTTTTAATGATTTGAAATGTTTTTAAAAGTTTTAAATTGGCCTGAATTTTATGGGTGTTACATTATTAGATGTTATAATACGATTTAAAATCGTCACAAATTTTTTATAAAAAATAAGTGGAAGAAAATATTGTTTCATTGTTAATATCAATAACATAATTATCTTTAACATGTATTTTCCAAACTTTTAACTATGTAATTTTATTTTGTGCAAAGCGCGAATATTGACCTAGTAAATAATGTATGATTCAAAACTTTTGCACCAAATCAATTGGGATATTTTTTTATTTCCTTGGTACGCAATGTTTATAAGGAACGAGAAAACGAAGTCAACCCATACGGATCAACCAAGACCACTAGTACATTTATATGGTAAGAAAACTCAAGTCGAGGAAGGGAATTCAAAATCTTTTGCCTCAATGTCGGTGGGGAGAAGGGGAGAAATGTAGTCAACATGAACATATAATGATTTTTGGATCAAAATTATCTCTTGATTGTGCTGGACTTTTCATGTATGGTTATTGGTTGTGTTCATAATGTGAAACTCATTGAAAACTTATATAAGGTGTGCAGTGAAGAATGATTTAATATGATTAAAGTTAACTATATTGGTGGCATGTTGGTGTGAATTGAATTTAAGTCTCAAAATCCTTGCATTAAGTTCAAAAAATATGAAGAGTATATTGGTACTTTAAGGAGATGAGTTTGTTAACAAATAACTTTTTGGTTGATTAAAGGATGGCGTGACTTGAAATTGAGGACCTTCCTTTGTGTGCTTATACATTTGTTGCGTTCAAGAAAATTGCAAGTTCTTAGGGTGAAGCTATGTTTATTGATGGGGATAAAAAAGAAAGACATATTTAATGGACGATTGTGTGTAAAAACCAACATAAAATCACAAAAATAGCAGAGTGTGTTACGGTGGTAATTGAAGAGGTGAAGTATACAGTGTGCGTGAAATTGATTAGATGGTGTGTTCCAAACATTTAGAAGAATGTGGATGATATAAGTCTACAAGAAGAATACAATGACCCATTTGATGGTGAGGATGCGAGTGAAAATGAGGAGGAGGATGTTTTTGTCGAGGTTGTTTAACCTACATATAAGCAAACACTAACAGTTTGGATAAAATTTATAGAGGTGGATCAAAACAAGTAGGAAAAAAAGGTATACATAAGAGGGATGTCATGTGTTTTGAGGATGATAATACTAATTCAGACTAGCAAATATCTTAGAAAGAGATGGTCATTGTGAAACACATAACTAACGATAAGGAAGGATAAATAAAGTCAAATAATATCAATGAAGATGGAAGCTCGTCTCAATCCATGTCGAAACCACAAGGATTTGATGGGGGTCTATTTCATTATGTTGTTGTCGAGGGATTCCAAAAGAAAACCATAGTCGAGGAGCATGATTTTTTGTTGATAATTCATTGGATAAGCCGGTTAATTCATCCTTCTACTTAGCCACGTCCAGATGCACTCGAAATGGTGTAAATCATACATTCTTATATTATTGAGAGAGAACATGATGTATACATGAATATTCTTTCTCTTTAAATGTTTGTCGGATTAAGAGCACTTTTAAATGGAATAAATACATGAAGTTGTGTAAAAAGCATATTGTTATATTTTTGGGGATTCATAAACATGTATGGTCCCTTATATCTTGTAAAATTAAAGATTATTTAAGGAAAGGGGTATTACTATGCATTTGGGATCCTTCGGTGGTTGTAAAGGACATAGTTTCTTGTAAGGAATACATTATCATTATCGAGGTGGAGTGAGTGTTTCCTAAGTTATAATTCTTGATGATCAATATGTACAATCCTCATGATGAAAAGGGAAAGAAGGCACTTTGGGAGCTCATCTGGTCTTTCTAGAATCTTGGTGTATATTTCATTATTATTGGAGACTTTAATGAAGTTAGAGACCCATTCGAGAGGGTAGGTTTGATTTTTTCATAAGCTATGATAATTCATTTAATGATTTCATTCATAATACGGGTCACTTAATGTTCCTATGAGTGGCTATAATTTTACCCAAATTAGTGATAATGATGAAAAGTGAGCAAATTGGAAAGATTTTTAGTGTTTGAGAATCCTATAGATGTTTCGGGTTTTATATCAATGGCATTGGAGAGATCAATTTCAGATTATAGACCCGTTCTTTTCAAACATGTGGAGGCAGATTACATACCATTCCTTTCAAGTTGTATAATTCTTGGATGAAATGGGATGATTTTGACGATGTTGTTATAAATTCTTAGAATCATCCCTTATATTCGGTTAACACAAGCAAACAGGTGTTGTTTGAAAAAAAAATGAAGGGTTACCGACATAAAAACACATTAAAGTTTCAATTTTGGTTTTAAATGATCATTTACCTTTTTTTTGTACCCCTTAGACCATCAAACTCGAAATTTTACCCGTCTAAAACACTATTTTGCTTAAAATTACTAGTTTCTCGGTCATAATTGTTGAATATACATTGACTTCTGATACTTAAAGCCTCCCCTTCCACCACCACCGTGTCCACCCTTCTATTTTCCCCTTTCTCTCTTTTCTGCGGTAAAGGGGCCCTAATTTCCTCTCACAATCTTCCAAGGTTTGCATCAATCGAAAATCACCACCGTCCACCTCTTCCCACTTCCACCGCCATTAAAAAGCATTCAAGTTTCCGATTTCATTTGATTATGTGCTTGGATGATTTGCGATGGAATGTTCTCTCAAATCGATTTAGTGGTTAAAATGATCGGTGTTGTAAAGGCGATGAAAACCACACACACAGAGAGTGTATGTGTGTGTTTCAATTTTTTCATCCTCTCAGTTTATCAATTCAAGAAATTAAGTTACAATAATTTAAGAATTTACTTCTCCATTGCCACACAAACTGTAAAACGATGAAACCCAACACAAACATTGTATTTGTGTGTTGCCGTTTTCATCCCCTCATTTACTCTCACCCTGTCGTTAAGAAAACTTGAGGTATTTAAGGAGCACATCTCCATTAAAAGAGGTAAAATACCCGTCGGCCATAATGAGAATGAATTACGAAAGCGACTCTTCAAAAATAACCAAACACAAAAGCTTGTTGGGTTTTTATGACAATAACCCAAAAATGAATGAATTTATCAAAAATTAGGGAAAAAAGACAAAAAGAATGGAAAAGAATGTGTTACAGGAAGACTTTATGAGATTGATCAAGGAGATGTCACTCAAAGAGTCACGGGGACCGTTTGAATATTTTGAGAAAAATTCATGATTATGAGAAATTGGAAACTTTAGATGTTATTCAAAAGCTAAGATTTATTAGAGCATTGAAAGGGACGGAAACACAAAGTACGTTAATGGTATTCTTAATTGAAAGAACATGCAACTTGTTATTTGTGGCATAAAAGCAATTTGTGATTACCAGGAGGATCCGCAAATTGGTGAGAAGATTTTTTTTTCGTAATAAATTAAATTCAGCAGGTTCGAAGGTGGGAGAGTTCAAAAACGTAGCACACAGTGTACAACTCTTGCTTCAGATGAAGACAATTGTTTGGAAGTTCCATGCACGATCAAGGAAATCGACAGTGTTGTTTATTCATGTAGAGGGGATAGAGTTCCGGGTTCGGATGGTTTTTCCTTTAGGTTTGTAAAAAAAATCATGGTTTTTACTGAAAAATGATATTTGTGATGGTGTTATGAAATTCTTTCTTTCGGCAAATATTCCCCATGACTGTAGTAGTTCTTCACTCTCATTCCAATGGTGAGGAGCTCATTAATAGTAATACATTATCCACCAATTAGTTTTAGTGGGTTAAAATAAAAAATCATTGCTAAGTGGTTGGCTAATTGATGATTTAAGATGAAATCATTCAAAGGTAAAAGTTGATGAACGAGGATGTTTGAAGTACATTGCTACTTCAGATTTTCGGCGATGATAAGTGTTGTGCCTATTTGGGCGTTGACGTTATCTGGGACTCAAGTTTATTTCACGATTATAAGTTAAATAGATTTTTTCCAATAAGTGGAACTTAAAGTATGCGTCTTGTACCTATTTAAACTCCTCTTATGATGTCTTATATTTATAACTATGTGGCCGTAGGGATATAAAGGTAAAGTAATTAACAACCTCATATGTGAAATTAAGTCTGACCTGGGTAATACTAATATGAGATAAAAGCAATGTTAGGGGAACAAGTTATGAGTAAGAGGAATTCTTATGATGACGTAAGCACTTAAGATCTGCCCTATTGTTTATTAAAGAACAAGATATAGATAGAATGAGAGGAGAAGATTGAACTAATGGATGACATTTGGAGTTTGAAGCAAAGGGGGTTGATAGTAGTCAAGTTATTTCATGAATTACTACATCCCAGCAATCGGTTGAGTTACTCTTTTATTTTAGAAGCTTGTTTTGAGTTTCGAGTTCCATTAATGGAGACCCGACTCTTGATATCTACTACCTGAAAGTTGAAATGGACGGCTTAAATGATGCTGTGAGGCTGTTAGAACATGGATTATAGCACCTTATGTACATTCAATTGAGAAATAAACATCACAGATGGTAAAACAAGAGCGAGCATTGAGTTTCGATTGTTGAATATGGATTTTTCCTTTGCATCCATTAACTAAATTCGAATATAATGTTATTATTGAGCATTTTTTTTATTCTAAATATATTTGTTCAGTAAAAGTCATCCCCATAAATGTTAGAATCAAATTGGAAGTGATTGTAAGATGTTAGGAGGTGAAGATAGTGTGATACCAGCAATGACCAAATAGCAAGCCGATGAGAAGAGAAGGACATGTTGGTTGAAAAAGCGGATAGTATCTTGGAAAGGAATAGTGAACACTTACGGGAAGCATAATGTAAGGTTGAATGTTACCTGGTAACGGGACGACATAACGAAGAAACGGTTGCCCGGAAAATAATTTTTGTCAGGTATTTAAACGAGTAAGAAATGTGTTGGATATGATTATAAAATTATATGGTTTCAAGATATAATATGATTTTTATGAGCAAAACAAGTGAAAAGGATTATGTAGATTAAAAACACGTATTTTGATAGGATGGATTTTAACAAGTTGGACTTATCTGATTAGTTTGAGTCTGCCCATTAGTTATTGTGTTTAGTTATTAATTTACTTAATAGATATGTGATATAAAACTAAATGGACAAAAGAAAAGCATAGTAGGTACATGAGTGGAAGGAGTCATTCGTAATTGAGTAATTATCAACATGAAATGAATTTGTTTTGTTTGTTGGTGTTGAGTGAATTTAAACTACAGAAAAATAAGAAAAGAAAAGGCAATGCAATCATAAACACATATGCATATGCAGTAGTAGTCTAAGTTTGATCTGAATATATACAGAAAGTAAAGAAGCAAAAGAATAATATTTAAGTTGTTTTTGTTGTGAAGGAAGGAACCAGGAAGGGAGCTGGCAGTGAAAGTGAAAGAGTCTGCATCCCAATTCCCACATTGGGTGAATGAAGGAAGCAGGCAAGAGGGAGGCGAGTACAAAAGGGGAAGCCCACAGCTGTAAGAAGCATACCTTTCTCGGCCTTTTGGCTAAGATCAAGTGTAGTATCTGTTCTTATCAGTTTAATATCTGATATGTGGGCCATCGGCCCACTCGATATTAATCTTATTTTTTATGGGGGAAGGCCCGTTACAGTAGCTTGCTGCTGGGGTTCTTCATGCGTCGCCTTGGTCTTACACTACAGCCAAGGCCAGGCGCACCCCTCCAATACTCAGTTCAATGTTTAAAATTAGCTTAAAATAGGCTTAGAGATTTGAAAGTCTTTGCTGTCTGATGTTTTCATGTGAACGCACTCCCATAGTTCCAACCATGGACCTGGCTTTTTGTACTATAAGGACCTTTGAAGGGTTTCATTCATGTTAACAATATGGGAAGTTCCAAGAGACTCAAAAATCAGGAGGTTTTAATGACATATTTTCATCAGGAGATGAAACAGGACAAGGTACGGTTATTATGTATGACTCATCACTGTGACAAAATGGACAAACAATAAATGTTTTGAGGTAAAAATTTTAAAAAGTGGGTGACCATTTGAATCGGACTAGTCGGCAATATGGGCCTGAAGAGCCAAGACTTGTAATCCTACCACTGTCGGAAGCGAGGAGTTGTCGCAGCTCTGTGAAGCCAGCCTAACGCATTGCCCCCTTCTCTAGGTTCCAAGAGACCCAAAGCCTTCGCTCAAGCCACTTGAACCAGCTCTCGACTTCCACTGGAACGGGCAAGTCAAATTACACACCACCAGACCCAACCAAACTGGACCAAATCATAATCCAACCCACTTTGATACCCCCACTTGGGTTACAGGCAAACGTTACCAGGCCCGGTGACCAACTCTCTACAAGATAAATCTATAAAATCGTCTTGGAATCCTTCACACACCAATGTGGGAACACTCATCAATATATATACATAAACAAACTGCATTTTCTTATCTAAATTAACAGTTCAACCAACATATTGCAATTGGACTTCTCGTCATGTAAAACAAAACTATCTACGACGTTAACGACATTGAGGGATTTTCGTTCTTCGAAACCATCACATGGTTTTTTTTTTCTAGTCCAACTTATCAAGAACTTGTATGACTATTAATGTGAAGAGATGACGACAAGGTCCCTCTTACTTCTAAAAGCTTCGGGAGAAGTCGTCTATGTTGCCCCACCAAAACATAACACCAACGCCAAATACAAGCTTCACCTCGCAATGTCGATTTACTTTATATGTAATCTGATTTATTGTTTATGTTATTGAAAATAATTATACTTCACACACCATACCTTTTATTTAAATAATACAAAATAGAACACAATTAATTATGAGAAACTTTGCACTTCAACTTATATAGAACCAAATATGATACACCATAAACACTAAACCTAAAACCTCGTAGACTCCGAAATATATAATCGGTGCCTTCATCGGGGCATGTTTAACCCAAACCCTAATGTGTACCTTAGGGTCCTTCGCACGTACACTAGGTCTAAGATACAAAGGAGTTGAAAACACATCGTTGACATGATGACTTTGGCTACTTTAATGGGTAGATTCCGTACTCGTTTGTCTAAATGGAAACCGAGGATGTTTTAATTTGGGGCTAGGCTCACGTTGGTCAAGTCGGTGCTTGTTGTTGGGGTGTATTTCAATTTTCCAACCACGGTGTGCAAAACCTTAGAGAAACGAAGATCTTTTTTTTTTGGGTGCGGAGTCAGATGAGAATAAAACTTCAATAGGTTAAATGGGACCTAATTTTAAACGATAAGTTGTATGGTGGTCTTTTGGTCGGTAGTTTTGAGGTCTTTTAATTTAGCTTTATTATACAAGTGGCGTTGGCAATTTTTAAATGATCCGAATTTGTTATGGGTCATGTTAGTTAAAAGTTGCTACGGGATAGACGGTGGTTTTTTGAATGGTCTTACTAGTCAGCTAAAAGGTGGAGTTTGGACTGATACATGGTCGTGCATAGATCAACCTTTTTGCTTACGGTTTCCTCGACCGTTTTATTTGGTTGCAGATCCGACGGCGTGGGTTTCTTATTACGGATCAGATGATGGCTGGTTTCCAATCCGGAGTTGTGAGATTAGGAGAGGAGCTTTAGCGGAGCATAGTGATCATCTTTTTGAGTTGCTTAACTCTTTGGTCCAGGTGAGGATACTCGGAAATGATCTCTGGACAATTATGGTTATTTGTAGAAATGAATATGCTCCCATATGGAGTTGAACAAACGCGTTGGAACAAGTATTTACCTATTAACGTGAATGTCTTTATATGGCGAGTATTTTTGAATATATTGCCTACATTGTGGGGACATCTGTATAAACTGACTTCTTTGTGTTAACCCCACTAAATATAAGAAACCCGCGGACATATCTGATATTATTTTTTTGTAAGTGTTGTTTTTTTAGTTTTGTCTTTGATAATCACAGGCATGTGTTAACAGAGAGAAAGAAAGCCGAAGGCCTATTTAAATCCATACAAGCATTTCCTAACAATGAATAACTTATTGGAAATGGATTTTTTAAATGCTACGTTAAGGGGACATCCTGCTAAAATTAAATTTTTATGTTAATTCCATTAAATTATAACACACATAGGAACATATGTGATGTCATTTTTAAGTATAAATGTTAAAAAGCGACATCTCAGAGACCATGAAGCCCAAAGATATTTTCAAAATACAACACCAACATTACATAAGTTAAAAAAAATCAAAATGCAAGTTATATTTTGATATAATGGCATGAAATGAAGTCATATCGTTGAAAACCGATGGTACTAAACACCTCGGAGGCAATGGTCAAGATATAGTTTTTTCAAGTGTTAGATGCAAATGAAAGATGATTACGCTTCAAAATGGTAAAGCACATACAATGTTAATTGTGAAACATTTTGAAAAAAAATAGCGTTGACCTAACCTATAGCGTTTTGATGTGGTGGGGGAGGGGGTGATTGTTAGCTGCATTCGAGGTGGATTCTGCGAAGGTCGACGGGAATCGTTTCGGGTAATCCTAATGCATGCTTCCTCCAATGACCATTCCTGGTAACACGCAGGGTTGACAAAGATAGGTTAGAAAGCTATACCGGGGAGGGACCCGATATTACTCTCTGATGCCCAAGTTAGAAGTCATGTTCGATGCTTAATTTTGGGTGGAGTCAATTTGCTTGAGATTACTTAATTACCCTTTCTGAACAGATGGAGCCTCGTTTTTAGTCATGGCTAAAACCAGTCCAATGCCTCTCATCCCGGGTCTTGCCTTGGTCCTTAGGTTGCAACGGTGACACCCTTTTAAATAAAATATGATTGCCCCATTTTCCGTGTTTCCTGGGATGTTACTTTATAGGTTATCAGAAGGTAGGATGATTCTTGGTGTACGTGGTCGATATTCGTTGATAGGTTGAATACCATTTTCGTGGTTTTTTACCGGGTCGGTTTTTTTTGGCTGACCTGATATTGCTTGAGCTGGCTTGATATTACTTGGGTTGACACCCATACCCCATTAGGTAAGACATGTAGATTGTCAATGGATGTTTGGAAAGAAAACATAATCAAATGAGATGGCTAATTTAAAGAAGTTGGGAAATTTGCCTTTCATGAATTTTGTTAAAATTTTTCATGGGGATTTGGAGATGAAGGGTATGTGGAAGATATGTGAAAAATACGGTGTAGTCGGATGAGAAAAAAAGCTTCATTGGGTCGTATGGGACCTAATTTTGAACGATAAGTTGCATGGTGGTCTTTTGGTCGGCAGTTTTGAGGTCTTTTAATTTAGCTTTATTATACAAGTGGCGTTGGTGTTTTTTTAATGATGCAAATTTGCTATGGGTCATGTTAGTTAAAAATTGCTATGGGATAGACGGTGGTTTTTTGAATGGTCTTACTAGTCGGCTAAAAGGTGGAGTTTGGGATACGTTGGTGAATACAGTGGTGTCTTTGCATAAGAACATGGTGTTAGATCAAACCATTTTGATTAAAAAACTAGATGATGGGTCGACTATTAAGTTTTGGACTGATACCTGGTGGTGCGGAGAACAACCTTTTTGCTTACGGTTTCCTCGGCCGTTTTATTTGGTTGCAGATCCGACGGCGTGGGTTTCTGATTACGGCTCAGACGATGGTTGGTTTCCAATCCAGAGTTGTGAGATTAGGAGAGGAGAGCATAGAGACCATCTTTTTGAGTTGCTTAACTCTTTGGTCCAGTTGCAGATACTTGGAAAAATGGAAATGGTCTCTTGACAATTATGGTTATTTCTAGAAATGAGTATCCTCCCATATGGAGTTGAACAAACGCGTTGGAACAAGTATTTACCTATTAAGGTGAATGTCTTTATACGGCGGGTGTTTTTGAATATATTGCATACATTGTGGGGACATCCGGATAAATTGGCTTCGTTGCGTTAACCCCATTAAATATAAGAAACTCGTGGACATATCTGATATTATTTTTTGGTAAGCATTGTTTTTTTTAGTTTTTTCTTTGATAATCACGAGCATGTATCAACATTGAGAAATAAAACCGAAGCGCTAGTTATATCCATACGACCATTTACTAACAATGAATAACTTATTGGAAATGGATTTTTGATATGCTACATTAAGGGGACATCCGGATAAGATTACATTTGTATGTTAATTCCATTAAATTATAACACACAAAACAAATATGATGTTATTTTTTAGTATAAATGTTAAAAAGTGACATCTCAGACTAAGACCATGAAGCCCAGAGATATTTTCAAAATACAACACCAACATTATATAAGTTTAAAAAAAAAATCAAAATGCAAGTTATATTTCAATATAAGGGCATGAAATGAAGTCATATCGTTGAAAAACCGATGGTACTAAACATCTCGAAGGAAATGGTCGAGATATAGTTTTTTTAAGTGTTAGATGGAAATGAAAGATGATTACGCTTCAAAATGGTAATGCACATACAATGTTAATTGTGAAACATTTTGAAAAAAAATAGTGTTAGACCTAACCTATAGTGTTCCGATGTGGGGGAGGATTGTCAGTTGCATTCGAGGTGGATTCAGTGCGAAGGTCAATGGGAATCATGTCGGGTAATCCTAATGCATGCTTTCTCCAACGAGCATTCTTGATGCCCAAGTTAGAAGTCATGGTCAATGCTTAATTTTGGGTGGAGTGAATTTGCTTGAGATTACTTACCCTTTCTGAACAGATGGAGCCTCGTTTTATAGTCATGGTTCGGACCAGTCCAATGCCTCTCATTCCAGGTCTTTCTTTGGTCCTTAGGTTGCAACGGTGAGAAGACCCTTTTAAATAAAATAAGTTTGCCTACTTTTTCAGGTTTCTGGGATGTTGCTTTATAGGTTATGTTCAGAAGGTAGGATGATTCTTGGTGTATGTTGTCGGTATTCGTTGATAGGTTGAATACCTTTTTCGTAGTTTTTTACGAGGTCGGAAATTTGGCTGACATGATGTAACAACCTGTTATTTCGACTTTATGTAATAGTATATATGTATAATAAAGGGAAATTTGTGTATATTATATACATTTACATATCAACCTTCAAAAATGAAATGTTAAACAAACTTGTTTGGGATGAACATAGTGGTAGAAATCATGTCAAGGATTCCAAAAATATAAATAACGCCCAATTCTGAGTTATAACGAAAAAGTTATGACCTATCGAAAATCCGCGACAAAACCGACAAAACACTGTTTAACGTAAAAAGTGAATTTTTAATAAAATGCTTTTTAACCTTAACTATCTAAATGAAAGTTATAGTATACGTTAAACCGAGAGTGAACATAAAAAGAACGCCAAAATCTGACTTCCTATGAAGAAGTTATGATTTTTCTAAGATTCGACATAGCAGTACACAGCTAAAAAATCAAAATAAAGATCGAGTGATTTTTAGCCAATGCAATCTAAACGAGAATTGAAGATCTCGTCAATAGTAGTACAACGATAAAAAGACAGACGAAAACGGACATCAGATGAAGAAGTTATGAATTTTTAACGGACTTTTCCTGTCCCGGCCCGTTAAAAATATAACTTTAAAAATAAAGTCAAAATTAGCCGACGGAGTCTAAACGAAAGTTGTATAGCATAGACTCACCTACACATGGATACAAAGAACGTCAAAAACGGAGCTTATATGCAAAAGATATGAATTTTAGAAGTTTGGAAAAAGGGAGTACGCCCCGCGTACAAGAGTATGCCCAGCGTACTCGGAAACAAGGCCAAGAGCCTGCCACGTCTACGCTCCGTCACCATCTCGCTGCATGCGATCCATTCATGCATACTAGCTCCGACGCGTAACGACTAGGCTGGCCACGTACGCTACGCCCAGCGTACGGGAATGCCTCAGCCTCCTATAAATAGAAACCGAGCCTCCGGTTTTAGGTGTCATTTTATATCCTCTCTCCTATATTTTCTCACTTTTAAGCCTCTCGATACTACCTCGACGCCCCGATGACGTATCCAAGTTCCGACGAAAGCCTGAAGCCCCGAAATTCTCGAAAAGCTAACCTCTTTCCAGTCGAAGTGCTGCCCGAGCTTTTGAGAAGATGGAGCTATTTTGAGTCATGTCTTCTTTTTGTATAATAGTTTTGGTTTCAATATACAATGATTGAACACATGTAAATATTTATACTTTTTAAATACAATGGTTGTTTGTACTTTGATTACTATGATGCATATGTTGTGATACTACAAATGAAGTCATCCACCCCCGGAAGTTTCCGCCGTCTGGTTTGGGGGTGTGACACCTGATATTGCTTGAGTTGACTTTGTATTACTTGGGATTACACCCATACCCCATTAGTCAAGACATGTAGATTGTCAATGGATGTTTGGAAAGAAAACGGAATCAAAAGAGAACCCTAATTTAAAGAAGTTGGGAAATTTGCCTTTCATGAATTTTGTTACAATTTTTATAATAATATATACATATTTCCAAGCACCACATGCATTTGAACCACCCAAAACTCTTCCAATTTCAACCTAATATATCTACTATATTAGCTTAAATATATTATTCAATGTGAAATATGATCATATGGATGGTAGATTTTTTTGAATTATCAATCTAATATACTTAAAATGTTAAATCCAAAATATAAACTAAATATCATTTAAATATCATATCAAATCCAAAATATAAATCAAAATTTTGAATAAACTTAATCATATTCAAAGACTATTTTTTTAAATTAGTTTAAAATTTCTAAATGTAAAACTTAAATTGACATGTCAAATTAACTAAAAATATCTAAATTTATTATTTAAAATAATATTTTTTCCCTAATAAGTGATTTTTGATTAATTTATCATAATAATAGTTATAAATAACATAAAGTTATTAATGACATTACATTACCTTAAAAAAAAGGTCAAAAACTAAGCTTTGAAGGGGATTGCAAGCACCTGGATATGCTTTGAAGTATGTTTGTATGGGATGGGGTATTTTGGGAAACTCACTAAGCTTTGTGCTTACAGTTTTATGGTTATGGTTTCAGGTACTCCGGTTCGAAAGGGAAGGGTTCGACTTGATCCCAACGCATCCATCCATGATTCTTCAATATGATGATTTTTGTATTGTAATCTGATGACTGTTTTTTATGTTACACTTTAAATCTATGATTAAAAGATAATTGGTGTTTTGGTTGAATTAAAAATGAAATTTTTACCACATTATTTTTGGGACGTTAGACGCGGTTCCTACCATTTTTTGAGTTCCCACTTGATCCTACTTCTATATATATGTTAGGGCCATGATCCCAGAACTACATTCAGGATCCTCAATATTTCCAAAGCCTCAGGATCCTTAAACATACTTTAGGATCCTGATTATTATCATTTATTTTACTAACATCTATAATGGTTATATTCTTCTTTATTTTCTCACATGTGCTGAAATAGTCAACTAAATACTTATTCTCAACGAAGAATCATCTTGACCAGACAAAAGACTTGGAATACCAAGTCAAATAACATCTATAGGCTGATCTCGGAGGATCCCAACATTTAAGTCTCAAAATCCTTGCATTAAATTCAAAAAATATGAAGAGAATATTGGTACTTTAAGGAGATGAGTTCGTTAACAAATAACTTTTTGGTTGATGAAAGGAGTGTGGCTTGAAATTGAGGACCTTCCTTTGTGTGCTTAGACATCTGTTGTGTTCAAGAAAATTGCAAGTTCTTGGGGTGAGACTATGTTTATTGACGGGGATAAAAATGAAAGACACATTTAACAGACGATTGTGTGTAAAAACCAACATAAAATCACAAAATAGAGTGTGTTATGGTGGTTATTGAAGAGGTGAAGTATAGAGTGTGCATGAAAAGGATTAGATGTCGTGTTCCCAACATTTAGAAGAACGTGGGTTAAAAAAGTCAACAAGAAGAATAAAATGACCCATTTCATGGTGAGGATGCGAGTGGAAATGAGGAGGATGTTTTTGTCAAGGTTTTTCAACCTACATATAAGCAAACACTAACAATGTGGATAAAATTTATGGAGGTCGATCAAAACAAGTAGGAAATAAAATTTATACATGAGAAGGATGCCATGTAGAAAGCATATTGTTATATTTTTGGGGATTCATAAAGATGTACGGTCCGTTAGATCTTGTAAAATTAAAGAGTATTTACGGAAACACTAACAATGTGGATAAAGATGATGAACAAGCTTCATATTTTCGTGTGGATAAAGACGATGAACAGGCTTCATATTTTCGTTTCCGGTAAAAATTGAAGAACATGGAAACTTCATCCCCCCTATCTAAAAATCATGTGTGAATCAAAGAAAATAAGATGATGAGTAGGTCAGAATCGATTTGTAGATGTAGGTTAAAGATGAAAGAACAACGGCCAAAATTAGAGGAGCAGAGAGGAGTAGAGAGGCGGTGCAATGGAGGAGAAGGGCAGCGTGAGGGAAAAGGGTGGTGTGAAGAAGAAGAAGAGCAGGCGGCGTCAGGAGGGACGAAAAAATTAGAGATTATCTAATACACATGGAATTGATAATAAGAGAGTCAAACAAAGGTCCACGTCCATGTGGCATAACATATGCCATGCAGTCTAAGTGTTGGCTGAATTTATATGTTTAGCGGAAACAAGAGGTTATCTTCCCTTTAATAACATGTCATTTGTGAGTTTATACCTTTAAAAAGAGCAAAAACTAGTTTAAGGACCTTTTAAAACCAAACATAAAAGGGGTTTTATGACAATAACCCAAAAATGAAAGAATTTATCAAAATTTGGGGGAAAAAGACAAAAAGAATGGAAACGGATGGTGAAAAGAATATGTTACAGGGAAGACTTTCTGAGATTGATCAAGGAGATGTCACTCCAAAAGTCACGGGCGTCCGTTTGAATATTTTGACAAAAATTCATGATTAAAAGAAATTGGAAACTTTAGATGTTATTCAACAAGCTAAGATTTAATAGATCATTGAAGCGATGGAAATACAGAGTACGTTAACGATATTCTTAATTGAAAGACGCATACAACTTGTTATTTGTGGTATAGAAACAGTTTGTGATTAGAAGGAGGATCCGCAAATTTGTGAGAATATTTTTTTAGTAATAAATTAAATTCAGCAGGTTCGAAGGTGGGAGGGTTCAAAAACGTAGCACACATTGTACAACTCTTGCTTCAAACCAAGACTATTGTTTGGAAGTCGGTGCACGATTGAGGAAATTAAAAGTGTTGTTTATTCGTATGGAGGGAATAAAGTTCCAGGTCCGGATGGTTTTTCCTTTAGGTTTGTAAAAAAATAATGGGATTTACTGAAAAATGATATTTTTGATTGTGTCACGGAGTTCCTTCTTTCGTCTAATATTCCTCGTGGTTGTAATAGTTCTTTCATCACCCTAATTCCAAAGGTGAGGAGCTCATTAATAGTAATACACTATCCACCAATAAGTTTTATTGGGTTACAATACAAAATCATTGCTAAGTTGTTGGCTAATTGATGATTTAAGATGAAATCTTTCAAAGGTAAAAGTTGATGAACGAGGATGTTTGAAGTACATTGCTACTTTAGATTTTCATTTCGGATAAGGGCGGCGACGACGATGCTTCCGCTGGTCTAGATTCCACATTTTCAACATCCCACAATATCTAATCGTGATGCATGTAAGGAATTTCATGATTAACCGAATTTCTCCATGGAGGCAACCCACCGTTGGCTGGTAGATAATTTTCGTAATAGGTTTTGAGACAAACTTGAAACCCGTCTCGTATCGGTTCCCATTCGATTGAGGAGTCCATACTCTAGGGCATGCTTTGAACGACTTTCCAACCAGTGAAACCGATGATTGATCTTCAGATGCGGTGAGATACTTCCCCTAACTGGACTTCAATCGGAGGACATTGTCGAAGCCTTCAACACATTCAACCATCCAAATGCCTTTTTTCGCTGTTTATTATGATCTTGTAGCATACTTTTTCCGTCGCTCTCGGTGAAGAGGTACTTGTCATGGTGGCTCTTTGGTCGGGCCGATTTTTCCTTCCTAAACAAATCCATTCTGCTACTTTGAGATAGTTATTTACTGTTATTTTTCGATTAAAGAGATGTGAAATAGATCATGGAATCACAAGAAAGAGTGGGTTTGAAGATTAGTTCCACTTCCACAAGATTGAAACTTAAGAAAATTTACAGAGGGGTGAACATGAAGTGGGTGACAGCGGAGGTCGGAAGGGGCGGTGAAACTCATCTTGCAGGCCTCTTTGTTGTTTGCACGTTACGATAGTGGAGCTCAAGTTTGCGCAATCATAACCTTGGTGAAGTATCCTATTGTTATGGAGTTTGAAGCAAATGAAATAAAACTAAACTGATAAATTTATAAGTCAATGTTGACCCACATGCTTACTTCGCACTTCACAAAGCAGTGTTACCTTCTAATGTGGGTAAAAGTACCAAAATCACCGGTAAATTACAAGTTCGTACCCTTTAAAGGCAAAAAAAACCATGAGTGACAATTTAAACCATTATACTAAAGATTGTTGGGCTATAGTGACAATAACCCTTAAGTAAATCCTCAACATTTCCACTTCTCTTCAAAAACTTTTCACCGTTTAGTCAAAAGTAGAACTCTGGGTAAAACTCTACGAAAGCCACAGATAACTAAAATAGGCCAAGGCATCCGAAAGTAGCATAAACAGAAGATAACCTAATAGAAAGACCACCACATATAGTAAAAAACAAATCGTGACTCAAAATAAGCTCATAAGCATTCATTAAATAGAAGAGACGAGATCACGAAACGAAAAAGGTAGAGGTTCAATAGAACCTTAGCACGACTAAACAATAAGAACTTTAGGTTTCCTCTTGGTGTAAAACAAAATAGAGATAGGACTCTAAGTGAATATGACACTAAAAGAATGACAAGAATTTGAATAGTTAGAAGCAGATATATGAGTTCAACTGCCTCACAAATCTTCGCTAGTCAACAAACACCCAGCAAAATTAAAACTTAAAAGAAAAGTTTAATCGTTAAACACCGATGAATGCAACCACCAACCTCACAATAGAACTTAAGATTGTCCATTTCTCATTGGAAAAACAAACTTTAAGAAAAGATAGTGCTTCTATAAAGTTACACCATAGGAATAAATTCAAAAGGTTTAAATCCACTCAATAAGGTGCCTCCACGTCAGGCACTACAAATTGAATTTCGGGGACAAAATTTCCTTCAACAGGGGGAGGATGTGACAACCCAGAAAATAAGTCATCAACCACCGTTTGTATCTAGCGAAAAAACACAGAATTATAATAAGGACGATCTTGTAACTATCTAATATGTGTCGGTACATTCGAATATCACCTTTAATAACGTTAAACCTTAGGCTCAAATATGAGTGCGCAAAAAGTCGTGTCACTTTGAGAGAAGGTTAACATATTTAGAATCTATACGCTACCGTGATCCCATAAATATAAGTTTCGCAACAATTCGACTAAGTATGGATGATATATGACTTTTATAGTAAATAAATATCTACCATATCTTAGAAGTTTTAATGACGAAAAACTACAAAGAGAATGGTTGACTTTTGGAAAAAGTCACCAACTAGACAATCGTAGTACTACATAAAGTAGGAATTATGAAACAAATAACGCCTAAAACGAAAACCGTATGAGAGAGTTATGATTTTTATAAAATCATAACGGTAATAAAAACTAGTCGAAAAACGGAAGTTAAAACTAGCCAAAACGACCAAAAGGAAAGTCGTGGAGAACAACGAGACCAACATGGATATATAAGAGTCGTAGAAAATAGAGTTCGTACGTGAGAGTTATGAATTTTCAAAGATTAAAAAACATCCTCGCGTGCACCCGCATGTAACGCTCGGTGCACATTCTGACACCCCAATACTCCAGGATTAAGATGATGTGGCGCCATGGGTAAACGACACGTGTCTGCATCAGGATGGATCACACACATATTGTGCAGTGCGCAATGCACGACGTGCACCCCAAAACCCTCTATAAATAGCAAGCTTCGGTTGATCCTTACTCATACCTCAAACACACTTTAATCTATCCTGATATTTGTGTAAATGGCTCCCGAACACCTATCGAGTGCTGGACCTCTCGGTTTTTCTACCCTACAACATCGATGTCATAAATTACAAGTGAGTTCACCGCCCCATTTTTCAAACCTTTTTGGGGGAATACATGTTAAAAATACAACTATACATAGTTATTACTAACTGTAGTTAGATAATTATGCTCATAACATTAGGATGATATTATGCATGGTAGATACTCTGTCAAAAATCTTTAGCTGATATTATGTCTATTTGTTATACTGATCCACAACGATAAATAAGATCATACCTAGTTGTTACACGGGCTAGTTGCCAGGAAACGCTGATACTCTAGTCATCATTATAGCCACCCTTTGGATAAGTTTAGTACCTAGTGGTTACTCTGCCCAAATACTCGGCTACGAAAAACACGCCAATTATATATATGTATAAGATAAATAATATATATAATAAGTAACACGTACAAACTCAACGAGATAAAAAAACATGGCCGACCATAGGAGGCCCCCACAAAAATATTTATATGATACATGATTCATCAACATGCTAAAAGATTTTCAGCTAGCTCCCGGCCTATAATCGTTAAATCTTAAGTGAGCAGGAAAGATATTTATAGATCTATACGGGTTTAACACCCTCACCTTGGTTGCTAGCTACAACCCGACGACAATTCGAAGCAGACATAAATTTCTAAACACATTTGTAACGTCCGATGAAGCGCCGTGGTTTTTGGGATCAATAGTCGTAGCTCGATTATAGGAACTCATTGTAACTTTCTTAAACTAAAACTAGATATCATAGACTACTACTAGGAACTAACCTAAGGAAGTAGTGATAGTACACACAAACTCGAGGAAGCGAGTTTAGAATAAACAAGATAAACTAAAACCAGTATCCAATACTACTAGCTAAATAAGTAGTGATAGTACACTCGAACTCGATGAAACGAGTTTAGACTACTCTTATTAAACTTAAAATGCAGAGAATAAGGAAGAAGTACATGCAAAACGATAAAATATTACTAAGATAATATCACCTTAGTACCAACAATAGGTTTTCCAAAAACCAACGAAAATAATATAATACACTCATCTATCCAAATAGGATCAGATCTAGTTACTAAACTATCTAAATCCCACTACCAGAATACTAAGAGACAGTGAGATACATACTAACATAGAACACAACAAGAGATGAGTTAACGAACTCAACAAAGTATTTTCATGTATACAAAACCTGTCGACTCACCAACTTTATGTTGCCCCTTTCAAAAATCACATGTATTCCTAGGGAATTCAATGGAGACAGTCGACCTATCAGCCAACAATAACGAGCGACTCCCAATCTATCGAAGTGAATGACAGTAAAAACAAAACTCAAGGTAGAAACCTCATCTAAATCCAACATCCCTAATGTCGTGTTGCTCGGTGTTTCCACCACCAGGCCAAGGGTGTGACAAAACCAACTAGGTATCCCCATGCAAAAAACACCTTGAAGATGGTTTATCAATGCTCATGCAAAACATACTATGTAGATAATTATTGATGACATTCCACCAAGGAATGACAGAAACGCTACGCCATACACGATACATATTCATATAGCAACCTTGCTCTACATAACATGTAACTCCTGATTCCTGGTACGTATTTAAATTCAAGAACTTCATGTATTTCCTCTGGGACTCGACGAGTTGGTGGCCCAACTCGTCGAGTAAAGTCGTGATTCGCGGGAAGTTTAAGTGGTCTACTCGATGAGTCGGGAGATCGACTCGGCGAGTAGGTGCTGTTTGAGTGAAACCCTAAATTTGAGGGTTTGCACCCTATTTAAACAACTTATCTCAGCCTCCATCGTCCCTATTACTCCCAGAAAGCATTATCTCGAAACCCTAGCCGTTATTAGTGTGTTTTTGAGCCTTGAGGTGTTACTTTGGGTGTTTGAAGCTTGAAAACAAGGAGGAGGCTTGTGAGATCAAGGGGGAATCAGGAAGATCCAGAGCTTTGGGCACATTTCCAGCTTATTGGAGGTATAAAGCTGAACCTTATCTATTCTTTGTGTAGATCTTGATTTTGGTCCATTTTCCTCCATTTTCTAAGCCCTAGTGAGGATGTATTCGGGATTTAGTGTAAGGAATGAGTTTGTGCTTCAGATCTAGGGCTATTGAGGGTTTTTATGGCATAAAGGTGCCCACCTTGTTGCCATAAACACCCCATGTATCTTGTAGACCACCTTTTTATGGCTTTTTGAGCCAAGGACCCCATGCATGCGCACCAAGTTTGGAACTTTACGTGTAAAATGGACATTAGGAGGCCAAATCTATGATTTTGGTGTGTTAAGACCCATTTAAATCGATTGTATAGTAATAGTCAAAGATGGACCCGGCGAGTCGTTCTTGGGACTCGGCGAGCCAGGGTGTAATGACCACCAAATCCTTTCTGTCGATGGACCAGATGATAGTATGGAAGGTCCCTCAGTTGTTTAGGCCCTTAAGGGACCTGGGAATCATGGGACTCGACGAGTGGTTGAGCAAACTCGGCGAGTCCAAGGCAATATCCCAACCTTTGAAGACAGACTCGACGAGTTGTTCATACAACTCGGCGAGTCACAGACTTGTCACACTCATATGATGAAGATGGACTCGACGAGTTCAAGGACGAACTCGACGAGCCATATGAAGATGGCCTCGATGTTATGATTGAATGAGAACTCGTCGAGTTCTTGCTAGACTCGATGAGTAGAGTCGGGGTTGGGAACAGATGAAAGAGTAGGGACTCTGCAAGGTGTTTGTTGGATATAGTGTCTAAGTCCATAACTTTATTTGGTATGTACTTGACCCGACCCGGCATGGTCCATTTGGGTTGCATGGCATTGCAATACTTGGATAGACTAAATGAGAGAAAGGACACTTGTGATTATTAATATATTATAAGTTCTAATATATTAATAATAGTATTATTTAATTAGTGTTGATCAAGTATTAATTTAGAATTAATTTGGTGATCAAAATGAGACTAATTAAATATATAGGGTTGATTATGACAATCATCTAATCTTTTATGGTGGATTTATGATCCATGGTTTATGGAGTTGGGTTATAACCATTTGGAGCTCCATGGATAGTTCATGGGAGTTACAAACCCATGGATCATTAGAAATGAAGAGTCATGACAATTAAGGGCATTCATGTGTAAACCCTAATTGTGACAACACTATAAAAGGAGCCCTATAGCTAGCAAAATTGGACCACTAGTGAGTTCTAAGAGGGCATAACCGATTTTTGAGTGCAAGTGTATTCTCTCAAGTTATTCCAAGTCTTGTAGTGTTGTGTGAAGCATTTGAGGCACAACATTTGGGGTGCTAGGCTCACAAAGTCTTCAAGGAATCCAAGCAACAAGAAAGGTATGTACTTCTAGTAGTTTTATATTACATATTCCCCATGTCATGATAGTTAGGAAGTAAACCTTGAAAAATCAAAATTGCATGTATATTAGAGAAAACATAGATTCAAGGTTTATAGGGTTGCATGTACACCATAGGAGTGTTAGAATGCTCAAAACCCATCAGTGGTATCAGAGCCTAGGATTGTTTTCTGTATATTTGATGCAAACTGCTTAAAAAATCGAAAAACTGCTCACTGTTCGACTGGACTCGCCGAGTGCAAGGGGAGAACTCGACGAGTCCAAGGCAAAGTTCATCCTACTCGTCGAGTAGGATCATGCACTCGACGAGTAGGTGCGTGCTGGGCAGTTTTCTGAGTTTTGTTGTTCGAAATGGGCTAGAATCATTATCCCAAACTGTTTTGGACTTGTAAAATCTATTTTTCAAAGTGGTAATGATTATGTTAACCCATTTCAAATGACTATTATCAATTTTCAAGTTTTATATGTGTTAATATGATTTCTTGAAATTGTTTGATATTAATATTTGTTCTTATGAGTTTTAGAAGATCATAGGAATTGTGTGTAACCTACATGCTTGTTTAATTCATGATCTTAATGCTAATGATGGTGTCCATAACTTGTCCTCAAGTTATGGATAACCAAAAGTCACTTCTTTAAAAGTTGTCATTAAAGAATAGGAGGTTTCATAAAATGAAGAGTCTTCAACTTTATGAACCATTAAAACTCATAAGTTACAAATTGAAGAGTCTTGAAATAGTTTCAAAACTTGCCCTCAAGTTTTGGAATTTGTAAAGTCTTACACTTTAATACTTTAGTTCCAAATTAACCCTTAGAATTTTTTAAAAGTTAAAATTCAAACTTTATGGACTTCATTAAATTAATTAAAGTGTTTAATTAAAAGAGTTAATAATTCAATAAAGACATGGTTTAAGTCTAATTAAATTAAGAGTATAGTTTAATTAATAGATTAAACCACCAAGTATTTTAAATGTTTAAAATACACCCTTATACTATTATTATAATTTTAATTATATAGATATGTATAAGAATAAGTCAATCTTACCATTAGTAGGCCTCATTCACGAAGCCGGTCTATAAGGGGGGTATAAGGTTACTGCCTATAAAATGGCGTTTAATGGGTGTCCACTCTCACCCACCGCTTCCTTGACTGGTGGAGGGTCGTTAGCCGAAAAAGGTAGGATAGGACCTTAGTCCTCATTAAAAGTATAATGAAATTATAAAGTAAACTATACCTTAATAATTCCCAATCTTAGTTACTTTTGGAAAATGTGAAATTGGTGCTAACCCATGAAATTACACTTTGTACCTTACCAAGTCGTTAGTGGAGCACGTGTGGTTAACCGGCACACTAATAAGGACTAGTAAGAGAGGCAAAGGGTAACTTGACTTTATTATAGATCAGTGGAGCATGTGTGGTTAACCGGCACATCGATTAGGTGATAAAGTTAATGGTACCAAGTCAATTTGCATGGTTATTCACACCTTGTTTGTGATCCTCGGCATCCCAGTCACAAACTTGAGAGGGCACAATCGAGATTCAAACATGCCATTGAAAAGTTCAAATGTATCTCAAAAGGATCTAGGAGTTTCAAATCCATTTAAAACTTAATTATATTTCGTTTTCATGGTGGAAATTGGTAAATTGTCATTTACCTACCTTCAACTATTTTATAACTTGGATTACGGCATCCCTCTTCCATTTATAAGTAGGTTGTAGGGTCCTAGCCATAATATTTCATATTGGGTGTTATATTATGGACTTTAAATCAACTAACTTGAATTTCTCCCTTATAGATGTCTGGATTAGACAACAATGATCTTCCCAAATCTCAAGGAAATGATTTCCTGCAATTGATTCATGGAAATCATACTTCTCTTCCTCCACCTCCTCCAATTATTCTCCCTGACCCACAAGCTCGAAGACTTGAAAAGTTCAAAATCACTCAAACCCTGCTTGCAATGAAACATAAAGATGGAAGTCCTGTGTGCACTCATATCTTAGGGATGAAGTCACAGATTGACAGGTTGAGAATGTTGGGTGTCGATGTCCCAAGGAAGTTGGCTATTGACTGGGTTCTTCAGTCTCTTCCTGAGTCATATAATGTGTTTATTAATGACTACTATGTGACCGCTCACGACATGACCCTTATACATCTTTCTTATTTGCTTATTGCTGCTGAATCAGAAATGATGTGGCGCAATAGTCAAGCAAATATGGGAGGAAGGTCTATTTCTCAAACCTGCATGGACATGGGCAATGGTAACATTGGATGTCCAGAAAACCTTTCTCTTCCCAATCGAAAGGGATCGGCCTTGGTCAACCCGGTTGACCGGAAGGTAAGGAGAAGGTTTAAGTCCGGGATAGATTGTTGTACCATTCCCAAAGAGTCTATATGTTTTCATTGCAAAGAAAATGGGCATTGGATGCGAAGCTGCCCTAGCTACCTGAAGGATCTAAAGGAGACAGGAATCAAAATGTTTGACTCTGCTTCAGGTAAGTCCACTGTCTAACTCTCTTAAGTTCCTATTTGAAGATTCTTAATACATAAAGATGTTTGGCAGGATCAAGCAAAGGGAAGAGAACTTAAAGAATATGCCGAGTCTGATTGCGAAGATGGATTTCTACCGCATGGTTGAAGATCAGATTCTTGAGCTGCTATTTAGAGTTATGATAGATTGCTAGAAGATATGTAATAGCATAGTTTCATTAAAGTTGCATTGTAAGGAAAAAGTTTATTCCGCATTTATAAATAAATAAAAATTTTGTTTTATTTTATATTTCCTTGCAATGATATTTATGAAAAAGATGTTTGTATGTTTCTAGCAATAATGGAAAGGTAAATTTGGTTCTTTCATTGGTGGTAGTGTCTAAATTTACCAAATAAGGAAAGATTCTCATCACCCAAGTTTCAATTGGACCGAAACTTGGAATCATGCAAGTTGTGTTGTGTGATAAATGAGATTTTCATCTTTGGGAAATTAAGACTAATTCCTTGTTCACATGTATGTGTGAGTCGAGTGAAGGACTAAAGGATCGGGTACACTAGGTTGTGTACTGGTCAGGTCCGCCACAAAGGCTAATGAGGTTATTCATTATGATTTACTAAAGTTTAGTAAATATGGTTATGCTTACAAGTTTAAGTGTAATTCTGAAACAGTGGAAATGTTTCAATGTCTGGCAGGATGAATAAGAAGAATCAATTAGGCAGAAAGATAAAAGTTTCTCCAATCTGAAGAGATGGGAGAGTACTTGAGCATCTTGTTTTATGATTATCTTAGTGATCATAAAACTATATCACAATTGATCCTCTAAGGACACCTTAGTACATTTGTTTGGCTAAGGAGAGGAATCATGAATTGTTGAAATAGTTAAATCAAAAGATAAATCATACTTCGATCCAAAAACAAATCTTAGAGTCATACTCCAAGATTGAGCCTTGAGTGACATAATCTTAAGAAAAGTTTATAACACTTGTCAAATGTAGAGTAAGATGTTTTCTACTCTTGTACATTTGAAATTGGTAAGTTGTGATGTTTTGAATAAAACAAAGACCAACTAAGAACAATTGTATGAAGTGTTTAACTTGATAAGAATCCATACTAACTCTTGAATATTTGTTTTGCCAAGGAATGGTTCTTGACAAGAGAATCTTATATGTCAAGAGGTCAGTGGGAGTCTTAAAGATGTTGGAAAATGTTTCAAGAACTAGTCAAGAGTTGTGTTAATCACTAGCCCACGACTTGAGATCTGTAACCTATCGTGTTGACATATTCTTGTTTCTGTGCCATTCCAGTTAAAGTTGGCTATGCTTATGAGTTCTATGAGTTCTCAATTGTTTGCATAACAACCTGGAAGCAATGGTAGGCCCTTGTGCTGTCGGGTGGCAAGAAATGAAGATTGAATAAGTTCAGTCCATATGTGATTTGGATTTGCCACTAACCTTATCTTGTGATTATGGTTATGTCAAATTCACATGGGTAGGAACACTTACACCATAAAATCTAAAGTGTCATAAGGTTTCTCTTCGATTCATGAAAATGATGGTGAGGAAACACTTTCACTAAGTAGATTTTAAGTAGATAGCAATTGTGAGAATGACAAAAGGTCTAAACATTATGATTACGACATCCATCTTCATAATTGTTTAGACACACATCTGAGCTATCTACAAAAAGGTGTATGGTTTTGATAAAGTCTTATCAAAGCAATCTCGCATCAGAAATCTGAACTTTGGAAAGAAAGTCAATAAAGTATTGATTTCTAGAAGTCCATTTGATTTCTGGGTACATGTCAAAGCTAGTGGGAGCATAAGTGTTATGCTAGTAAGATAATAATCACTATGCTAGTGGGATCATGGTTATTATGTTAAGTGTTGCAAGTTAGCAATGTTAATTATAGAAAACAAAAGTTTGAATTCGCTTTGAAAAGTTGTTTTTGCTATAATTAAGGGAGAAGATTTTATACTTCATTCCAATTCTACAAGCTTAGATTGTGATTTTAATCAATTTTAGTCAAAGATATATATATGGATGTTATGTTGGAATGGTTCAACATAAGGATATTCTATATATGTTGCATTCTCAAGTTCAATTATGATTACGGCATACCTCTTCATAGTTCGAATTGTGAGAACATGGCAAATAAAATTTTTTATAGCTTGGATCGTGTTCCATATTCTTCGGATATAGGATCGATTACATGTGCTATAATATTTTATCCATTCTAAATTTTTCAAATGCCTGGGGCATTAAGAGGGAAAAAGGAATAGAACTGGATATGACTAAAATGATTAAGCAGTTGTTGAGGACAATCTGAGGTTTACCAAAGATTGGTGGCTCATGGACAATTGGAAGTATATAGTTAGGACCGTATTGACATATTCTGAAAAGAGGCAACTCTTGTTCAAAAGTGATAGTCAAAATGGGCATATGGAAATGTTTCCATAGGTGGAAGTTATTCTTTAAAGATTAGAAAACTTAATGCAAAGAAGGATATTCAAAGGAATGTACTTTGAATCTGAGACTTCATTTCCATGGAATTGATCTCCATTGGAATACTTTGTAATGTCTGTTGCTAAGTCTTGGTGACTTGTGTGCATATTCATTACAAGAGAATCATTGCATATAAGTTTAGAATCTAACAGATTTCTATAAATGGCAAGAGTTTGGTATTCTTACATTTACAATAAGGATTTGGGATTGTGAAATGAGAATCATTGAAATTATGTTCAAATTGGTCTATTTCACAAAGTAAAGACAAACATAGCGTGCATACTAGATGTATGGCATAGCTATTGTCTAGAAAACATAGTGTACATGCTTGGAGCATGGGACTACCAGTGTTTTAATTCAAGTATAAAGTTGATTAATCGAAACATAAATAATGAGTAATCAATATGGTGCTTAAATGAAATGTGTTTTTATTTACACTCAAAGTGTTGGGGCCATATAAGATTAGTATTATTCTTGTGTTTCACTTTGCATGTTTTAACTTCCAGAATAATTATGTTATGGTATATATCATATTATTCAAACTCTCCACAGTCGGTCATACTTTGGAAGTAGGTATTGATTTAAGACTGTCATGAATTTGGCTTGTATGATTCGTCTAAAAGTGCATTAGACATAGCAATAGTTGCTACAACATTCATGAGTACTCATAAGGTCTGAGTATTGGACTCAACCCACGCTCACTTGTATCACTTCATGGAATTTATCTCGAGTGATCGTGAGACGGTAATATCATATAAATCTTCAAACCTAGAGATATGAGTTGTTGACTGTGAGTTGGTTATACATTGATTGTATGAAAACGCATTGGTAACTCGATGTTATAAAACGTGCTTTTGTGCATAATTCAACAAGTAGTCAGTACAAGTATATGAGTCAAAGTTTATCTGCTCCTTCTAGAAATAGAAGCGATATCTGGGCCCCTCGATGATTTGGTTTTGACTTATGTACCGGGCCCGGTCAGAACCTAATTGATGTGTTCAATTTAGTTCTATGTCGAAACAAATCAGAGATCGAGAAACAAATGCTGGACAATAAGTAAGACCATGTTCCATGTGTTTGTCCGGCTGATATCTTGAGAGTAGAGGATTATATGATAACTTATCTTAAATGGCGTATCATTATTATCTCAGTTCCGAGAGACTTTGAAAGAGCTACGATTGCTAGTCGGATCCTGAAGTCATATCTGCAAATATAGTTATTAGACTTATCCAAGTGGGAGACTGTTGAATATAGTGTCTAAGTCCATAACTTTATTTGGTATGTACTTGACCCGACCCGGCATGGTCCATTTGGGTTGCATGGCATTGCAATACTTGGATAGACTAAATGAGAGAAAGGACACTTGTGATTATTAATATATTATAAGTTCTAATATATTAATAATAGTATTATTTAATTAGTGTTGATCAAGTATTAATTTAGAATTAATTTGGTGATCAAAATGAGACTAATTAAATATATAGGGTTGATTATGACAATCATCTAATCTTTTATGGTGGATTTATGATCCATGGTTTATGGAGTTGGGTTATAACCATTTGGAGCTCCATGGATAGTTCATGGGAGTTACAAACCCATGGATCATTAGAAATGAAGAGTCATGACAATTAAGGGCATTCATGTGTAAACCCTAATTGTGACAACACTATAAAAGGAGCCTTATAGCTAGCAAAATTGGACCACTAGTGAGTTCTAAGAGGGCATAACCGATTTTTGAGTGCAATTGTATTCTCTCAAGTTATTCCAAGTCTTGTAGTGTTGTGTGAAGCATTTGAGGCACAACATTTGGGGTGCTAGGCTCACAAAGTCTTCAAGGAATCCAAGCAACAAGAAAGGTATGTACTTCTACTAGTTTTATATTACATATTCCCCATGCCATGCTAGTTAGGAAGTAAACCTTGAAAAATCAAAATTGCATGTATATTAGAGAAAACATAGATTCAAGGTTTATAGGGTTGCATGTACACCATAGGAGTGTTATAATGCTCAAAACCCATCAGTGTTAACTTTGACCAGGATGTTGACTTTAGCCATTTTACCCTAAGAGTAATTATCAGTTTTGACTAAGTACCTTTATTGGAATTTATAGTCGGAGAGTCGTCGGAGCAGCAGACAGAGATTTCTCACCCAGAGTTGCAGCAGTCAGTCGCACGAGGTGAGTTTCCTTCCAGTAGGAACGGGTCTACGGCCACATTGCCGACCCGTTTAGATGATAGTAGTTCCGGACTTCAGTCCGATGCCGGAGTGGTCCCGAGAAGTAGTTATGTATGCTTGATGTCTTCGTGATTCATGCATGTTTATGTTATGTGTATATGTTCCGGACTCCGGTCCGATGTCGGGCAAGCCCGATGCAGTATATGTGATTATGTTATATGTTCACGCTTATGTTATGTTCAGTTTATTCTGGACTTCGTTCCGATGCCGGGCGGGGCCCGATGCAGTGGGCGGGGCCCAAGTTATTTCGGACTTCGGTCCGATGCCAGGCATTTACATGCTCCAACATAATAGAACATATCCTCCTCCTTTAAGGGTGACTCCCTCATACTCTTCCACCTCAAGGCATCAGCCTTTATCATGCCTGAAACAACCCCAACATTTCATTTTTCATTTAAGTAGAAACAGTATTCCAAATCATTGTTCATACAACCCAAATAAAATAAGTATGTCAAACATCATAAAAATCAAAGTGTGTCCCATAAACAGAATCCATATGGTGTGTGCGATGCAGTCACCCCGAGCTCTTCCCCTTGCCACTGGAAGTATCTGAAACATAAACTGAAAACTGTAAGCACAAAGCTTAGTGAGTTCCCCAAATACCCCATACCATACATAATAAATCATATACCGGGCCCCCGCCCGACATCGAGCCCTGCTCGGTATACATATATGTTATTCTCAGGTCTCGCCTGTCACTGGGCCTCGCCCGCTATACACATACAATCTATATCACATAATCATGCTAATACATATAATGATCACTAACACTAGTATATGTTCCAGTCCTCAGGCCTCGCCTGGCATCGAGCCCCGCCTGGTATACATAGCAGCACATAATACATGCAAGGGTCACGCAGACTCCTAGAATCCTAACATAATCAATAAGGTCCAGCATTGGTGCCTTAGACCCGCTAAACCCAGTGAGGAAACTCACCTCGAGTGCTGAATCTCACTGAAAAAATCCCTAGTCGTTGCCATGACGACTCCCCAAGCTATCAGTACACAATAACACTCAGTCAACACTTGGGTTCCAAACTATAACCAATAATCCATACTTTGGGGTAAAATGACCATTTTACCCCCCCTGGCCTAGCTTGATCCAAAACTAAGGCCCAAAACCAAAAAGTCATCCAAGGCCCACTTATGGCCCAATTTTCCAAATTGGGCCCAACCCCTCATATGGGCCTTACCCTGAAGCCCAATAACATTCCTTAGCCCAAAAGCTTGATTTTAGATGGCCCAATAAGCCCAAATAAACCAAGTCCAAAGAAATGGCCCATCCGAGGCCCAAAGATGTGAAGCCCAATCTGACTGAGTACGTGGGGCGTACTCAGCTGTACGTTGATCGTACACGCTGCATGGCTTGTATGTTGCGCATATTGGCTTGTACGCCTAACGTACTCCTTCATTGAGCCATTCTTCCAATAAGATCTTAATGCTGATAACTAAAGGTCCAAAACACAAACCTGAGTCCCAAAGGATGTCTAGAACCATAAAGTCACTGACTTGGTGACTTTGCATGCCCCAAATGAGCCCAAACTCGAATTATAACCATCTACTTCCAAAAAATGGCCATATCTCATGCATGTATCGGTCTAAGCTTCAAAGGTGACAACTTTATCAATCTAGGACCAAATGAACACTAAGAGTGGCAACTCTAAGCTTCCGAAATGATATGAACCACAAGATCTCATCTATGTGACCAAAAAGGGTCCAAAAGCTAAAACAAGGAGATCTAAGCTTCTAAAGATCAAGATCAAGACTTTATACCTTGCGCAAACTAGAAATGGAGCAGATAATTCGGATCTACAAGCTTCTCCTTGAACCATCACCTTGCTCCAACCTTCTCTTTCTTGAAAATGTGACAAAACACACCAAAATGCACTCAAAAGACCTTCCAAGTTCAAGAACACTCAACAATCGGGTTAGGGTTTCGTGGAGGCTGATTAGGGACAAGAGGGAGGCTAATAGAAAAGATCCTTGGGACAAAATGTTCTTTAAATAGTGCTCAAACCCTAAATATTAGGGTTTTAGGGTCTGGACACATATGTTGCGTGTACTCCCTTGTACGCAGTGCATACGTGCATGGCAACCACGTCCCTTTTTGTAATGCCCGTGTTTCTAGGCTAGGCATTAATATTGACATGATAGTCTAGATTAATCTTTGTGACTCATTTTGGAGAAATGAAAAGGAATTATGTGAATATTATGTGTTTTATGTGTTTTATGCTTAATTATTAGGGTTTAATTAATTAAGACTAAAAATGAGCGTCAAAATTAAATATTAGATAAATCCGATTTCTATTAAGAAACTTGTAGTGGGCGTGACAAGGATTACAGATATATAAAGAATGCCGAAATCCGAGTTATAACGAAGAAGTTATGACCTGTCGAAGTTTCGCGACAAACCGGCACGGGGCCGAATGTCGTAAAAAGTGAGTTTTCGATAAACTACTTTTTGGCCTTAGTGATCTAAACGAAACTCGTAGAGTTCGTTAAACCGAGAGTAAGTATAAAAAGAACGCCCAAATCTGACTTCGTATGAGGAAGTTATGATTTTTCGAAGTTTCAGCTTAGCAGTAGACGGCTAAAAACTCGAATTTTAGATCGAGTGATTTTTAGCCGACACGACCTAAACAAGAATCGAAGGTCTCGTCATTAGTAGTTCAAAGGTAAAAAGTCTGACAAAAACGGACGTCGGATGAAGAAGTTATGAATTTTTAACGGATTTCCTGTCCCGGTCTGTTAAAAATAATAATATAAAAATTAAAGTCAAAATTAGCCGACAAAGACTAAACGAAAGTTGTAGAGCGTAATTTTACCTACGCCTGCATATAAAGAACGTCAAAAACGGAGCTCGTATGCGAAAGTTATGGATTTTAGAAGTTTTGGCGCGAAAACCGAGAAATTTCGCATAGGTGGCTTCGGCCACGTCACCTTCGCTTAGAGCATGCCACGTGTCCGAAATGAGTCATCCGAGCTGCTGAAGCGGTCCAATGCCTGTCCGACGCGTGCCCTTATCACGTGTCTGAAGCCTTCGCAGGAGGAGCCACGTCCGAAGCCTCAGACTAGACCACGGTCCAATCAGGAGGCGCCAGCGAGCCCCTCGCACGCGCAGCCCATGTGCGAGCCACCTGCGCACCCTCGCCCAGCAGCTGCCACGCACCCTCGCCTGATGACTCCTCTTCTAAGCCGACCTTCGGACCCCCCTATAAATAGAGGGCTTGCGAGCCTTCTCGGGTAGTTTTGGAGTTTTGCCACTTTTAACCCCTTTTTCCATATTTTCTTCATCTTAACATCCCCCGAAGCCCCGGTATCGATTATAACCCCCGGAATACGCCACGAAGTGCCCGAGAAGCCCGGAAAATTTATCTTTTCGGTTTTGAAGTTCGACCTTTCGCAGAGCCCGGTTTCTCAATAAAACTCTCGGTTTTATTAGAAACGAACGTTTTAGGAAACGAATTGCTGCCCGATTATCATCAAATTAAGTGAGTGTATAGTCACCTTCATCTTACACCTAGATATGAAGTGTTTTATATAAAATACGTGCTACGTGTAATTATATTAATTGTTTAATTGAGGTGACTGTTGAATTGATGTTTTATACAAGTTTTAAACTGTATATGTATTTTTATCTACAAATATGTTGGGTAAAACATGGGTAGATAGTTGGTGTGTGATAAAATGATGAGAGGTCTATTGAATAAACCATGGCGACTATGAGACGTAGTGCCTATTGTATAAACCTTGGCGACTATGAGACGTAATGCCTATTGTATAAACCTTGGCGACTATGAGACGTAGTGTCTATTGTATAAACCCTGGCGACTATGTGACGTAGTGCCTGTTGTATGAACCTTGGCAGCGATGGACTTCGTGCCTATTCCTTAGGATGAATCCTTAGGAATGAGTGAGATTTGATTCTTAGGGTAAATCCTTAAGAAATAAATAAGATAATGGGGATTGGGTAATTGGGTTGATTGTTTGATGTTTAAGCATAATAAATTATTTATTGTGGGTTGAAAACCCTATATGCTCACCAGGCTCCCAAGTCTGACCCACTCAGTTTGTTTGTATCACAGGTATTGATACGAAGTTGCTTTACACTGAGAGATTAAAAGAGATGTAGATCACTAGTGTAAGTAAGTGTAAGTTCTGTTTATGCTTATGTTTCTGTATTGACGATGACATCCCAATGGTTTAAGTGAATAAAATACATTTCTTCAGAAATGATTTGATAATATAATTATCATGTTTTTATGGGAGCAAATTCCGCAACACCTTTTAAAAGGATTACTCTGATTTTATTTTAAAAAGCATAAACGAAATCGGTCTTTTCTGGCCGAGAAATTAGGGGATGTCACACTTTTACTCCGGCACGCCCAACGTACATAGGGTGGTACGCCCCGCGTACGGCATACCCTAAGCCCAAAATGAAAAAGGTCCAATGACTTCGATGAGTTTGTTGCGTGGTTCAGAGAACCAAGTTCGATGTAGTAATTGACTTAAGCCGAATTGAAGTAAAGGATGTTAGCAGCTCAAGATCGTCAAAAGAGCTATGCTGACAAGAAAAGACAACCGATATCATTCGAAGTTGGAGATTCGGTTTTACTTAAAGTCTCGCCATGGAAGGGACTTATAAGATTTGGTAGAAGGGGAAAGTTGAGTCCATGATTTATTGGACCATTTAAAGTTCTTCAAAGGATCGGGAATCAAGCTTACAAGCTAGAATTACCGGAAGAACTGGAGGGTATTCATAACACCTTTTATGTGTGTTATTTGAGGAAGTCCACGGGAGATGTGCCCGACATAATTCCCATTTCTGAATTAAGGTTGGATGAAAACAAGAGGTTAATTGAAGAACCTGAGGCAATCGTTGACCGTAAGACTAAAAAGTTGTGACGCCAGATGGTCGATTTAGTGCTTGTGCGTTGGAAACATACAAATGGGCCAAATCTCACTTGGGGAAAAACGGAGAGTGACATGATGAGTCGCTACCCGTATTTGTTTCCTGATGTGTGATTCCGGGGACGGAATCATTATAAGAGGGAAAGAATTGTAGTGCCCGTGTTTCTAGGCTAGGCATTAATATTGACATGATAGTCTAGGTTAACCTTTGTGACTCATTTTGGAAAAATGAAAAGGAATTATGTGAATATTATGTGTTTTATGTGTTTTATGCTTAATTACTAGGGTTTAATTAATTAAGACTAAAAATGAGCGTCAAAATTAAATATTAGATAAATCCGATTTCTATTAAGAAACTTGTAGTGGGCGTGACAAGGATTACAGATATATAAAGAATGCCGAAATCCGAGTTATAACGAAGAAGTTATGACCTGTCGAAGTTTCGCGACAAACCGGCACGGGGCCGAATGTCGTAAAAAGTGAGTTTTCGATAAACTACTTTTTGGCCTTAGTGATCTAAACGAAACTCGTAGAGTTCGTTAAACCGAGAGTAAGTATAAAAAGAATGCCCAAATCGGACTTTGTATGAGGAAGTTATGATTTTTCGAAGTTTCAGCTTAGCAGTAGACAGCTAAAAACTCGAATTTTAGATCGAGTGATTTTTAGCCGACACGACCTAAACAAGAATCGAAGGTCTCGTCATTAGTAGCTCAAAGGTAAAAAGTCTGACGAAAACGGACGTCGGATGAAGAAGTTATGAATTTTTAACGGATTTCCTGTCCCGGTCTGTTAAAAATAATAATATAAAAATTAAAGTCAAAATTAGCCGACGAAGACTAAACGAAAGTTGTAGAGCGTAATTTTACCTACGCCTGCATATAAAGAACGTCAAAAACGGAGCTCGTATGCGAAAGTTATGGATTTTAGAAGTTTTGGCGCGAAAACCGAGAAATTTCGCATAGGTGGCTTCGGCCACGTCACCTTCGCTTAGAGCATGCCACGTGTCCGAAATGAGTCATCCGAGCTGCTGAAGCGGTCCAATGCCTGTCCGACGCGTGCCCTTATCACGTGTCTGAAGCCTTCGCAGGAGGAGCCACGTCCGAAGCCTCAGACTAGACCACGGTCCAATCAGGAGGCGCCAGCGAGCCCCTCGCACGCGCAGCCCATGTGCGAGCCACCTGCGCACCCTCGCCCAGCAGCTGCCACGCACCCTCGCCTGATGACTCCTCTTCTAAGCCGACCTTCGGACCCCCCTATAAATAGAGGGCTTGCGAGCCTTCTCGGGTAGTTTTGGAGTTTTGCCACTTTTAACCCCTTTTTCCATATTTTCTTCATCTTAACATCCCCCGAAGCCTCGGTATCGATTATAACCCCCGGAATACGCCACGAAGTGCCCGAGAATCCCGGAAAATTTATCTTTTCGGTTTTGAAGCCCGACCTTTCGCAGAGCCCGGTTTCTCAATAAAACTCTCGGTTTTATTAGAAACGAACGTTTTAGGAAACGAATTGCTGCCCGATTATCATCAAATTAAGTGAGTGAATAGTCACCTTCATCTTACACCTATATATGAAGTATTTTATATAAAATACGTGCTACGTGTAATTATATTAATTGTTTAATTGAGGTGACTGTTGAATTGATGTTTTATACAAGTTTTAAACTGTATATGTATTTTTATCTACAAATATGTTGGGTAAAACATGGGTAGATAGTTGGTGTGTGATAAAATGATGAGAGGTCTATTGAATAAACCATGGCGACTATGAGACGTAGTGCCTATTGTATAAACCTTGGCGACTATGAGACGTAATGCCTATTGTATAAACCTTGGCGACTATGAGACGTAGTGTCTATTGTATAAACCCTGGCGACTATGTGACGTAGTGCCTGTTGTATGAACCTTGGCAGCGATGGACTTCGTGCCTATTCCTTAGGATGAATCCTTAGGAATGAGTGAGATTTGATTCTTAGGGTAAATCCTTAAGAAATAAATAAGATAATGGGGATTGGGTAATTGGGTTGATTGTTTGATGTTTAAGCATAATAAATTATTTATTGTGGGTTGAAAACCCTATATGCTCACCAGGCTCCCAAGCCTGACCTACTCAGTTTGTTTGTATCACAGGTATTGATACGAAGTTGCTTTACACTGAGAGATTAAAAGAGATGTAGATCACTAGTGTAAGTAAGTGTAAGTTCTGTTTATGCTTATGTTTCTGTATTGACGATGGCATCCCAATGGTTTAAGTGAATAAAATACATTTCTTCAGAAATGATTTGATAATATAATTATCATGTTTTTATGGGAGCAAATTCCGCAACACCTTTTAAAATGATTACTCTGACTTTATTTTAAAAAGCATAAACGAAATCGGTCTTTTCTGGCCGAGAAATTAGGGGATGTCACACTTTTACTCCGGTACGCCCAACGTACATAGGGTGGTACGCCTCGCGTACGGCATACCCTAAGCCCAAAATGAAAAAGGTCCAATGACTTCAAGTCCCAAACTCAAAATAAATAGATAACCAAATTTAAATAAATACCTTAGAACATTGGGCGTTACAGTGCCCACATACTTTCCTATTATACCAAGATGGTTCTCTCCGGCTAGGAAGAACCATCTCATCTCTACAAACCGATCTAACTTGATCGTCGAAGCCTGCTCCCGAGGCACAGTCCTTAGGGCGGTTATAACGGCTTTGCACTATGTTCTAAGATCCCCGTTGTAGCAACAATCCAAAGATTTGAGTCACATCAGACACATTTTACAAAAACACCCTAAATATTAGGCATAGACACACCAAAATTCTCTGCAGTGGTAAAACCGTACAAAACTGAAAAACTTAAGGAATTTTATGTTAATAACCCTAATGGAACGAATCACTACATTCCATTGTCAAATTTTGTTGAATTGAATTGATGAAATGAATTATTCAAATATGTTGTTTATTATTAATAAATAGAAACTAAATAAAGTAAAAATTGGTAAATAAAAGATAAGAATGTTATTTTATAAAACTAACTTTAGTAAAATAAATAAAAATTGTTAAATAATTTACACATAAAATATTAAATTTAGTTCAAAATACATATTATATGTATTATAAATAGTTAATAAAAAATAACTATCTATGATCTAAAAAAAACCTAGATACCATAATATTGTAAGATATAGTTATAATAAAATACTCTTATTCATTTTTTAAAACTAAAAACAATTATTTATTTGATGCTTTGAAATTTATAAAAAGATTAATATTTTTGAAAATTATATAAATAAAAGCAATTTATAATTATAACATATATATCATTTCATTCCCGAAGGAATGGAAAAAAGAATACCTCCTTAATGGAATGAAAATCATCATAGGAGTAGGAATCCCGTGAGGAATGCTAAATTTCATTCTTTTGTGACAACCAGACATGATTTTTTATATATATTTTTTACAATAATGATTAATTCTATTTCCTATTTATTACAACATACCAAACAATGCCTTGTACGTTTACATTTTATATGTTGATTATACTTCTTCGACTAACATGGCATCCCTGACACACCAAAAATATTGCTAGTGTTCTGGGATTAACCTTCTGCATAAGCCTTGGAACGGGGCGAAGTGATCGCTCAGATAATGTGATTTACCAATATTTTTCCATGGCATCGATAAACTTAAAAGAAAATGAAAGGATGTTGTGGAGAAGGATTCAATGGCATCGATAAACTTAAAAGAAAATGAAAGGATGTTGTGGAGAAGGATTCAAACCCCCTAACCTCTTATCTACACAAGACATAGCTAACATGTTTTTTAAGGGTTGATATCATAAATGACATTACATATTGTGTTTCTTTTTTCAAATTAAATCTCAACTTTGTTTTTCTTTTCTAAAAAATACGTTGTATTTTTTTTTTCAATTTGGCAAATTTGAAACTTTTTTCTGGAAAAAAGCTTGTTAAATATGAGTGTGTTCTATTTTAATTATAAATAAAAAAGTAGAGGTTTATGAATTTAAAAGGTTTAGGTTTTTTTAAGAAAAAATAAAAAGTTGATTGTTTTTTTTGGAATATATATATATATATATATATATATATATATATATATATATATATATATATATATATATATATATATATATAAGGTTTTTTTACAAGGAAAAAATGAAATTGAAGCTTAATGAGGAAAAACCCCACTATATAAGGCCTTTTATAATATTAACATTTTTTCCAAAATTTTGTTATATAAACGATTTATAAACTCTTTTTTCCGAAACTTTTATAAAAATTAAGTTTATGAAATTTTGACATAATTGACAAGATATTGGGTATCAAGTTGCGAATCAATAAACAACTACTCCCTCCGTCCCAAAATTATTGTCCACGTTTTCCGTCCCAAAATTATTGTCCATGTTTGACTTTTAAAGTCTTTCCATGTCAACTTTGACCATGAATAACTTTATTTGTGTTATATAATTTTTGATGAAACTTATAACAATGAAATTACATTTAAAAAACAATCTATTCATATATCTTGCATAAAAAACTATATAACAAAAAGTAAATTATTTGAGGTCAACAAAAGAGACTTCAAAAGTCAAACATAGACAATAATTTTGGGACAGTGAGAGTATCAAATAATCCATATATAATAAGTTAGTGAGAGTATCAAATAATCCATATATAATAAGTTTGTAACGTCAGCGCTACATGACGCAAATGTGACACCATGATAGCTCCAAATAAGCATAACAACCATATATGATAACATCATAACCCCCAAACATACCAAAACACAAAGCAAATAACCTTGTAAATTGAAGTGTATTTCGAAAAAGTGGTCAAAATGTTGTGTGCTTCTTGCAAGTAACCTTGTAAGTTGAAGCAAAACTGTAAAAGGGACATTTTAATCAATTCAACCGAACCCACAAAATGATTCATCGATAAAACTAAGCAATGAATACCATAACTCCAAGAAATAGATTGCAACAATATGAAGGTTAAACTTAAACACACAAGCTCCATGAAACAACTTCAAACCAAATTTACAGTCCAACCATCCACACAGCAGCAAACAAAGTGAGCAAAATACAGTAAAAGAAAAACATGTTTTGTAGTAGTAGTGATAGTGATAGTAGTACAGATGATAGCAACACAAGTCCTTAAAGAATTGAAATTGATTTCTAGCAGTCGCATCCTGATGCCCTCTGTTGATTGCTGCTTCCTACATCAATTGTATCCGGCAAATATCTTCAACCAAAAACACCACCCAAACTTAGAATACATCATAATATAACCCAAATCGACCCATTTACGTTTAAATGGGTAAAGTAAAAGAGATGGATGATTTAAAAGTGAAAACTTACATTTCTTCCTCTTCTCCACTCTTCAATGCATTCTTAGCAATGACTTGAAAGGCTTCTTCAACATTGATCCCCTCTTTGGCCGATGTCTCAAAATATGGAATGTTTCCTTTTGAGGCACACCATGCCCGTGCCTTTTTCTCTGAAACCTGCATAAGCATTATTTTAAATTTATTATAATAAAAACCCACAAATCAATTTCAGAAATTTTTTTTAAAAATTTTTATTTCCCACTGAAGAAACATACCACTCTGCTGTTGCCACCATCCACATCAACTTTGTTACCAAGAACTACAAACGGGAAATTTTCAGGATCCGAAGGGCTCGCCTGCAACCCATTTTATCCAATCAACTATTATTATTATTATTATTATTATTATTATAATCATAACAAAATAATATTCGGTGGATTAAATGTTATCCCCAATCCCATGTTAGCATACCTGAATAAGGAATTCCTCCCTCCAGTTGTTGAGATCATCAAATGACTTCTGAACATTCACATCATACACAAGAACACAGCAATCTGCACCACGATAAAAAGCAACTCCAAGGCTCTGAAATCTTTCCTGTCCAGCTGTATCCCAGATCTGCAACAATCACTACATATCAAATTACAGATTTGGTCCTCCAACTTGTAGTTTAAGGACATTCTTAGCTCCCTTCAGTAAATGAGCATCAGTGACAACCAACCTGTAGAGTGAAGAGCCTATCCTCAAATTCAACTTCTTTTGTCAAGAAATCGGCTCCTATTGTTGCCTTGTATTGATTGCTAAACTTCTTGTTCACATATCTAAAGTTAAACATTAAGGGCAAACAATAATCATCCCCAACAATGGCTTCGGTGATCTTCAATGATGATATAAGATTGATGTAAATGTAAAGTTACCCAATTATCTCTATAGAAAATTAACTGATTATATAATTGTTAGATTCCAATACTTCAAGTTGCAATAATCAAATTTAAAACACATTTCAAAACACCTTCTTGCTTGCCAGTTGCCACATATCACAAGAGCTTCATGTATTCTAAAATTTCAACTTGTTGGAGTTTTAGAGACATGAAAGATGTGATTGTGGATCCTAATTGATTGTTACACCCGAAGACTTAAAGGAAAAATGGAGGTGAATGGTGAAAACGAATAAACCCTAACAAATCTAAGTTATACAGGATACTGATTCATCAACGATGTCTTGCCTACCCTGCATCACATAAAACAACAAATCGTTAAGCAAGTCAGGGAATGAAATTTATGAAAATTTTACACAGAGATACATGGAAAGGGATGAGTGCATCAACATACGCAATCTGAATACAAATATTTAGGAAGTTGAGAAGTTAGATCAGAAACGAATTGTCAAAAATACAGATTTTATGATAGTTTACACTTGGAGATCGCGATTTATATCAAGTTGTTTCTCCTATAGTAATCGATAATACATCCACTCATATGAAATTGGATCCGAATACTCCCTAAACCTAAATCGATTATTTCGATTCTAAATTCGAACTTCGTGATTTAGAACTAAACCATACAAAAATTGTTCATCAAACACTCAATAACCCAATTTGACCAACACAAGGATCAAATCGAACTTTTCCTTTTGAAAACATAATAATCGAGATCAGCTTCAAGTGAGAAGGATTTCCAACTCGAATCAAGTACAAAACCCCTAAATAAACCCAGATTTAACAAAAACAACAACTGACCCGCTGTCCCCGAGGATGATGACTTTGAGAAGCGTTCTTCTTCTTGAAGGCATCGTAATTGGATCGACCCGGATGGAGGAAAGGATGTATAAATCGAATTGAAGTGAAACTGATGATTGAAATAAAATCAGAAGCAAATTGTAAGAAGAATCTTGAGCTAATTCTGGTAGTCAAGAACCCAGTTGGCAACGTGAAGGTTCTTGATCTTTTTGGCCGTCTGGACTCTGGTGTACGGATCGATCGATCAATCCAAGTCCTTACTTTCTTTAATTTATGAATTAGTGGACGGACCTTTCTAGTCTTTGGGCTAGAAAATTACCTTTTTAAGTGAACTTTTAAATCAATTATTACAAATTAAATATACATTCACATATTCAAGTCATTTAATTTTTTGGTCAAGTAATATTATATTTTTATTAATTTTATTTAATGAACATTGATCCCTATTCTAATAAAAAAATAGTTTTATTCTTCTTTTGACATGTGTCATCTTATTAGACATGTTAATTAATGTATATTTTATTCTTCTTTTGTCATGTATCACCCTATTATTTCTCCTAATTAATATTTGCCACTTGTCAACTTATTGATTATTCATTTCAAATTTTAAATTTTCTACTCTATCTACATTAAATTAATGACATTAAAATAAAATTAATACAAATTATAAAGTGATATAATTTCACATATTTATTTAAATCAATGATTATAATTTTATATAACTAAAAAAATCGCTTAATTAATAATTTATTTAAATAATTGATGAATAACTTTAAATTTTTAGTATAAAAATTTAACTAATTTTGTAACCGTAGTTTCCACGGGTTATAAACTAGTTTTTATAAATAAGTTTGTTTAAAAGCTAAAGACTAAAGTTTACACGATATTTATCCGCGATATTTGTGTCAATTTAATGACGTATTTTGCTAATAAAGGTATTTAGTTCTTTATGAATATTAATAAAAAGACAAACACAAAAATGACCAACTTTATGAAATAACATTCAATCAAATGACCATCTTTATATCACAAGATAGCCTTGAGTAATTGCAAAATACATGAATAGTTGTGGGCAATTTTATCAACAAAACAAGATTTCATTGTTAAATTTTTTTCATTACCAAATTCATAAGAAAGATTTATATAGACGTAGCGGGTAAACGAGCAACAAACTGTGCCGCAACCCTTTTTTGGATAGCAAAACTAATTCTTTTAAAAACATCTATAGATCTTGGAGTCATAACATTACTATGCATGACTCGTTGGACTCTATTGAGTAGCTCCACAGCAATTGGGAGTGTTTTTGACATAAAAGCCCCTAATTTTACACAAAAAACTGGTTATGCCCAAAGTTGTTTTTTTTTTTTTTTTTTTGCCACAGATGCCTCAAATACCGAAAACTTTGTTTGATTTTGCCTTTTACCATAATTTTACCTTATATGGTCAGTAGCCCACCTGGTCTTCTTCTTAATACAAAGCAGTCACCCTCACATGTGTATAGCCGGCCACCACTACCATCAACATCGGTCTTTGACAGTGTCTCCGACGGTCACTATCTTCAACACCCTCTCTGCCTTCACCACCATCCCCTCAAATGAAACCCTAGTAACTTCTATCGAAAAAAGAAATCCATCGAAAAAAGAAATCCATCGAAAGAAGAACTTTGGTATATGTTTGTGTTTCTTTCTCCCTCACGCAACGCAAGTATGTAACAAACTAGTGGAATGCACCCCTTATCGTCTTGTTTGTTTTGCACCCTTCGTCTTCTCTTTCTTATTCAAATCACACCACACTC